>NC_064548.1:9759798-10073614 GCF_023856365.1 Brienomyrus brachyistius | reverse complement strand
CAAACTGAATTCGGATATGTCTCCTGTATATACACACACACACACACACACACACAGACACACACAGAAATGCAGTGATGATCTCGGTTCCCACAGCACCATGTGTATGTCTGTTTAGGCTCGGACCTGGTTGGGGGGTGCAGATGTATCCCCTGTGCGGTACAACTTCCCTTGAAATGCTCACGTCTGGCTGAGGGATTCTCAACGCTCGACCAGGAGCCTTTGATTCATAGCCTCAAAAGGGTCCATCTTAGGATGGACTGTCGTCAGCTGCCAATCAGATCCAGGCTTTAGTCCGAGGCCCGGTCCCACTATGTGGCGGAGGCCATCCTCCGCAGCCGAGCACATCTAGGCGGGAGTGGTAAGCGAGCGCAAGGGGGCGGCACTGCGGTGGCAGCCGTGGGATGTCGTCCGTCAGATTTCACGGGAACATCGGAAACGAGTCCCAGCCGTTCCTCCTGAGGGCTGTGAAAACACATGTTCACACAGCGCGGGAAGTGGGCCGAAACTCGGGTGCAGAGAGAGAGAGAGAGAGAGAGAGAGAGAGAGAGAGAGCATGAGAGGGGGGGAAGAAAAACAGGCATTGACTTTTTATAGCCGCACTGGAAAAGCCTTGACCCAGCCGCTTGCGGTTTCCTTCTGTGAAAATAACGGCTTTTTGGAGAATGTGAGCTGTCCTGCGGAAAGTTCTACATGAGTCACTCCTACCGCCGGCCTGCGCTCCCACAGCGCCTCCACGGTCCCGTGGTTGCCTGTTTACTTTTTTTTGCCTCCTTCACCACTGTGACATGGTCTCAGTCTTCTGTTTTTGTGATGAGTCTCAGTCTTGTTCTTGTATCCTTGCTGTTCTTCAGACTCTATACTGTCTCCCTCACCTCCATCGACCTCGGTGTCCCCGTCTCCCTCACCTCCCGCGGCCTCGGTGTCCCCGTCTCCCTCACCTCCAGCGGCCTCGGTGTCCCCGTCTCCCTCACCTCCAGCGGCCTCGGTGTCCCCGTCTCCCTCACCTCCAGCGGCCTCGGTATCCCCGTCTCCCTCACCTCCCGCGGCCTCGGTGTCCCCGTCTCCCTCACCTCCCGCGGCCTCGGTGTCCCCGTCTCCCTCACCTCCCGCGGCCTCGGTGTCCCCGTCTCCCTCACCTCCAGCGGCCTCGGTGTCCCCGTCTCCCTCACCTCCCGCGGCCTCGGTGTCCCCGTCTCCCTCACCTCCAGCGGCCTCGGTGTCCCCGTCTCCCTCACCTCCAGCGGCCTCGGTGTCCCCGTCTCCCTCACCTCCAGCGGCCTCGGTGTCCCCGTCTCCCTCACCTCCCGCGGCCTCGGTGTCCCCGTCTCCCTCACCTCCCGCGGCCTCGGTGTCCCCGTCTCCCTCACCTCCCGCGGCCTCGGTGTCCCCGTCTCCCTCTCCTCCATCGGCCTCGGTGTCCCCGTCTCCCTCACCTCCCGCGGCCTCGGTGTCCCCCGTCTCCCTCACCTCCCGCGGCCTCGGTGTCCCCGTCTCCCTCACCTCCCGCGGCCTCGGTGTCCCCGTCTCCCTCACCTCCATCGGCCTCGATGTCCCCGTCTCCCTCACCTCCAGCGGCCTCGGTGTCCCCGTCTCCCTCACCTCCCGCGGCCTCGGTGTCCCCGTCTCCCTCACCTCCCGCGGCCTCGGTGTCCCCGTCTCCCTCACCTCCAGCGGCCTCGGTGTCCCCGTCTCCCTCACCTCCATCGGCCTCGGTGTCCCCGTCTCCCTCACCTCCAGCGGCCTCGGTGTCCCCGTCTCCCTCACCTCCAGCGGCCTCGGTGTCCCCGTCTCCCTCACCTCCAGCGGCCTCGATGTACTCCTGTTCATTTTTTCTGCAGTTATTCCATTTCTTCCGCATTTTTCATATTTTGTCTTCGGGAGGAACATGAGTCGAAGACGTAAATGAGCTTGTCGCTGCCTTTTTACACCCACACCATGCTGCCTGAAAACTGATTTGCTCAGAATAAACATTTAGCTAGTTCATAGTTCATGCTATTTCCAAATGCACACTTTTAAAAGTCAATTACTTTTATTTGCTAAGTTTTTTTTGTGCATATTTTCAGTTGAACTTCATTATTAGCGCTTTTTAAAATGCGCAAGTAACATTTTTTAATGTAGGATTTTATACATAATGGTAAAACTACATTCATAAGCTTATTAATTAACCAAAGTAAATTGTGCCCCCTACCCACAAGAAATGGAATGAAGACAAAATTATGTACATTAGTGTGTCTGTATGTGTGCCTCTGAGTGACTGCGTGCCAGTGTCTGTCTGTCTGTCTGTCTGTCTGTCTGTGTGCGCATGCATGTGCGTGTGTGTGCGCTTTTGGGCTCCAATTCTCTCCAAGTAGAATACTCCCCCACTCCCTGCAGGCGTCTCTGCATTCTCTCAGGACAGGCCGGTGGACCACACCTTGGTCTAACTGTTTCTCTTCGGTTCAGCCCAGAAGATCTGTCTCAGATATGGGAGGGAAGAAAGGATGGAACCTCCTCTCTTTTCGTCTAGATCTTGAGGCCCAAAAATGCTCCCCCTTGTGGCAGTCTGTTCTGGCCATCTCCTGAGTCACCTCTGTCTCCATCCTCTTCCGCCCCTTTTCTGCCTTGTTTGCCGCAATCTGGATAATATCAAGAAAACCGTAGGAAAGGCTGAGCGGAGGGGATTAATACTTTACTGGACTGGAATCGCGGGCTGCCTCTAGCTATGGGGCCAGGTGTGTTTGGTACATCACCGACACCGGGAAAGCGGACTGCAGTGTAATGACAGTGATCCCACGGAGGCGCCTGTCCACTTGCTGGGTGCACAAGAGAAGCAGAACGGCCCCTGACCCGGAAACGACAGGAGATTCGGTCAGTGAAGGCCTATTACCTGTGGCCTGTCCTGTTCCTGCTGCACCCCCGGTTTAACCTTAAGCAAGACTCTCACCAGGCCTAAGTCAAAAGGCTGCTGCAGTTGGATCCAGCTGCCCTTGATGAAGGCTTTCCATAAGGCACTGTCTTCTGTATCCAGTGCCAGTCTCCTGATAAGATGAAGGACCACTTCTCTAAGCTCACTGTGTTCGTGGGGGACGGGGGTTATGTGGGCTGGCTGTTCTTGGTGTGGGGCGAAGTGCTTTTGGCTATTCATAGGTGAACACTGGCCAGTGGACAGCATCTTCAGCCCCAAGTGAGGTCAGAGTGCCGTCTTGGGGTGTTTACAGTTTGCAGCATCCCTATGAGATTGAAAGGCAAAAAAATCCATCCATCCATCCATTTTCCAAACCGCTTATCCGTCTGGGTTGCAGGGGATCCAGAGCCTATCCCGGAAGCAATGGGCACGAGGCAGGGAACAACCTAGGATGGGGGGCCAGCCCATTGCAGGGCACACTCACAGACCTCACCTCCAGCGGCCTCGGTGTCCCCGTCTCCCTCACCTCCAGCGGCCTCGGTGTCCCCGTCTCCCTCACCTCCCGCGGCCTCGGTGTCCCCGTCTCCCTCTCCTCCAGCGGCCTCGGTGTCCCCGTCTCCCTCACCTCCATCAGCCTCGGTGTCCCCGTCTCCCTCACCTCCCGCGGCCTCGGTGTCCCCGTCTCCCTCACCTCCCGCGGCCTCGGTGTCCCCGTCTCCCTCACCTCCCGCGGCCTCGGTGTCCCCGTCTCCCTCACCTCCCGCGGCCTCGGTGTCCCCGTCTCCCTCACCTCCCGCGGCCTCGGTGTCCCCGTCTCCCTCACCTCCCGCGGCCTCGGTGTCCCCGTCTCCCTCACCTCCCGCGGCCTCGGTGTCCCCGTCTCCCTCACCTCCCGCGGCCTCGGTGTCCCCGTCTCCCTCACCTCCCGCGGCCTCGGTGTCCCCGTCTCCCTCACCTCCATCGGCCTCGGTGTCCCCGTCTCCCTCACCTCCCGCGGCCTCGGTGTCCCCGTCTCCCTCACCTCCCGCGGCCTCGGTGTCCCCGTCTCCCTCACCTCCCGCGGCCTCGGTGTCCCCGTCTCCCTCACCTCCAGCGGCCTCGGTGTCCCCGTCTCCCTCACCTCCCGCGGCCTCGGTGTCCCCGTCTCCCTCACCTCCCGCGGCCTCGGTGTCCCCGTCTCCCTCACCTCCCGCGGCCTCGGTGTCCCCGTCTCCCTCACCTCCCGCGGCCTCGGTGTCCCCGTCTCCCTCACCTCCCGCGGCCTCGGTGTCCCCGTCTCCCTCACCTCCCGCGGCCTCGGTGTCCCCGTCTCCCTCACCTCCCGCGGCCTCGGTGTCCCCGTCTCCCTCACCTCCAGCGGCCTCGGTGTCCCCGTCTCCCTCACCTCCCGCGGCCTCGGTGTCCCCGTCTCCCTCACCTCCCGCGGCCTCGGTGTCCCCGTCTCCCTCACCTCCCGCGGCCTCGGTGTCCCCGTCTCCCTCACCTCCAGCGGCCTCGGTGTCCCCGTCTCCCTCACCTCCAGCGGCCTCGGTGTCCCCGTCTCCCTCACCTCCAGCGGCCTCGGTGTCCCCGTCTCCCTCACCTCCCGCGGCCTCGGTGTCCCCGTCTCCCTCACCTCCAGCTGCCTCGGTGTCCCCGTCTCCCTCACCTCCAGCTGCCTCGGTGTCCCCGTCTCCCTCACCTCCAGCGGCCTCGGTGTCCCCGTCTCCCTCACCTCCCGCGGCCTCGGTGTCCCCGTCTCCCTCACCTCCCGCGGCCTCGGTGTCCCCGTCTCCCTCACCTCCCGCGGCCTCGGTGTCCCCGTCTCCCTCACCTCCATCAGCCTCGGTGTCCCCGTCTCCCTCACCTCCATCAGCCTCGGTGTCCCCGTCTCCCTCACCTCCATCAGCCTCGGTGTCCCCGTCTCCCTCACCTCCAGCGGCCTCGGTGTCCCCGTCTCCCTCACCTCCCGCGGCCCTCGGTGTCCCCGTCTCCCTCACCTCCAGCGGCCTCGGTGTCCCCGTCTCCCTCACCTCCAGCGGCCTCGGTGTCCCCGTCTCCCTCACCTCCCGCGGCCTCGGTGTCCCCGTCTCCCTCACCTCCCGCGGCCTCGGTGTCCCCGTCTCCCTCACCTCCCGCGGCCTCGGTGTCCCCGTCTCCCTCACCTCCCGCGGCCTCGGTGTCCCCGTCTCCCTCACCTCCCGCGGCCTCGGTGTCCCCGTCTCCCTCACCTCCCGCGGCCTCGGTGTCCCCGTCTCCCTCACCTCCCGCGGCCTCGGTGTCCCCGTCTCCCTCACCTCCAGCGGCCTCGGTGTCCCCGTCTCCCTCACCTCCCGCGGCCTCGGTGTCCCCGTCTCCCTCACCTCCCGCGGCCTCGGTGTCCCCGTCTCCCTCACCTCCCGCGGCCTCGGTGTCCCCGTCTCCCTCACCTCCAGCGGCCTCGGTGTCCCCCGTCTCCCTCACCTCCAGCGGCCTCGGTGTCCCCGTCTCCCTCACCTCCAGCGGCCTCGGTGTCCCCGTCTCCCTCACCTCCCGCGGCCTCGGTGTCCCCGTCTCCCTCACCTCCAGCTGCCTCGGTGTCCCCGTCTCCCTCACCTCCAGCTGCCTCGGTGTCCCCGTCTCCCTCACCTCCAGCGGCCTCGGTGTCCCCGTCTCCCTCACCTCCCGCGGCCTCGGTGTCCCCGTCTCCCTCACCTCCCGCGGCCTCGGTGTCCCCGTCTCCCTCACCTCCCGCGGCCTCGGTGTCCCCGTCTCCCTCACCTCCATCAGCCTCGGTGTCCCCGTCTCCCTCACCTCCAGCGGCCTCGATGTACTCCTGTTCATTTTTTCTGCAGTTATTCCATTTCTGCAGTGCTAACCACTGCACCACCATGCTGTCCCAAGCAGAAAAATAAAAATGCAAAAAGGCTTTTGTTTTGTTCAGTTGCTTAGGATTAAGGTTAGGGTTGGGGAGTGGTTAAGATTAATCCTAAGAATGACAGGGTTATGTTCGTAGAAGTCAATGGACAGTCCCCAAAGATATATATACATGGACCGTGTGTGTGTGTGTGTGTGTGTGTGTGGGTGGGGGGGGGGGGGGGTAGGGGAGTTGTTATGAGCCTTGAATTACTCCATCTCAGGTACAGTCATGAATTTTCGGCACACTCTTCAGTTGGGTTTCTTAAACAGCCGATGACGATGACCCCCCCCCCCCCCAGGCTGTGAAAGCCCTTAATTCTACTCTATTTTAAAAGGACAAGACACTCGTGAGACATGGATCTTAAGGCTCACCGGATCTATCCTCGGCGCGGGGGGGGGAGGGGTGGCACGACAAATTGGCAGGATGGTCGGCATTCAGAGGTGATTTTGGCTAAGCAGCTCGGTCAGACGGCTAACGGGCTGGGGGGGGAGGGGGTTACCTTTCAGAGAGCCGGTACATGCCAGCTTTGGGACCCCCGATTTTTCAGTACTCTAACGTGGGGCGAGTCCTCCACTGCGTCGCCATTCTCCGTGCTGTAGCGGCGAGCCGCGTTGCGCCGTCCTGGAAGCCCGTCTCATGTTGCTGGGTCTTTTCTGCTATACGGCGCCGAAAGCGTTTCTGAGCTGAACCGGCACAGCCTCTCTCTCCTACTGGACAGGACTGCTGAGCGGGTGCCAGGCCCGCAGATGGCCTGCAGTAGGCACCCCCGCGCGCTTGGCGCCCCGAGCTGGCCCGGCCGCCGCGAGGCAGATGCTTCGTTCTGTCCGGCACGGCGGGGGAGGGGGCTATGTGGACCGAGCGGCAGCCGTCGAGGAACGGACCTGGACTCCACGTCCGGCGGCATCCTCTCGACCTCCAGGTGAACTGCAGACACTGACCTGCCCCCCCTCCCCAGGTGATTGAGATGCACTGGATCCTCGCACTCACCGCACACACTCTTTATCAGCTCTTGGTTCAGGCTGGTTTGTCTGGGCTAGTCCTACCAATTATTGGATAGAGGTGAGTTCTGGGAGGTCAGCAGTCTGTGTGAATCCAGGCACATGCAGAGCTCGGGGGGTGTGCCCTTGTAACTGGCGCCAGGAGGTAGGGGGGGTCTGACGTCAAGTGGGCGGGGTGAGTACGGCTTGGCGGTTCTGCGGCATGTTCCTTGCGTGCTGGAGCACGTCTTTGGGGGGGAGGCGTGATGCCCTGGCTAGACTGCGGGGCTGCTTTTTCCGGGGCTCTCCGCTTACTCTTCCTCTGATCCTGTCGTCTGTTGGCTCTTGCCGCTTCGGGGCAAGCATGCTTCCATCGCCGGGACCTCGGTAATCCCAGTTCCTGGCAGTGCCTATGCCGTGCTGTGAGCACTCGCCGGCCGTCGGGTCCAGAACTTTGCAGTAAAGCAAAAAATGTCACGGATCTTTTACATTTTTTTTTTATCCGTTCCACTGTTCGTATATTTGAATTTCCATCATTTCCATTTTAACCTGGACTTTATTCAGTTTTATTTACTAAATTAATACAAGGCATAGACTTCCTGATCTTTTAGTCTTAGATGCTAGTCCTAAATCACTGTGCCATCTAGTGGCAGAGTGGTATAGGTACTGCAGAGCTACTACAGCTAATGTGACCTCTCCTCCACACTCCAATGAACTGCATTTCCCAGCAGTACTAGTACATTCACTTGTGCTGTTATGGCGATATCAACAAGGTTGATAGAGGACATTTGGGCACACGCCTGGCACCATTATAATTATTCACTGCACGTTTGTACCCTTCATCACATCAGAGTCCGCTTTGACCACTTCTCCCCTCCCCTTCACCCATCTGGCATGTCTGCCCATCGTCGGCTGGCCGGCAGGTGAGTCAGCACAAGGTCTTTGTGGGACCGGTCGCGAGGACACCCCTCCCTCCAGCCTTGTTCGTATCTCCTTGCCAGGTATCAGGAGTCAGGTCTTCAGCCTTCTGAGAGAGAGAGAGTGGTTCTGAAACGGCTGGACCCCTCCTTCAGGTGTCAGCCAGGTTCGGATTGTGTAATAAATACCTGTGGCCATTTCTGTGTGCTTGATTGCATTACAGCTAATGAAACCAGGATCAGACAGAAAGGCACGAGTGCCTATAAGGGGTCTTACATCAGGCACCTTGCGTACTTCATATATTTCCAGATAGCGTTGACTCTGCCATGTCGCAGTCAGCGGTGCCCATCTCTTTCCTGGCGGCATCTTTGTTGGAGGTTAAACAGCTACTGGACGGTGACACTGCATAACCGTATTTGTTCACCAAAGCACGAGACGCTCAGCGTTTTTATTTTGTTCGATTTCTCTTTTCGCCTGCCTGTCTGGCAGTTCGGAGGCCGGGAGGCTGGTGTTCAGCTAGGACTCTCCACTGAGATCTGCCTCTAGCTCTGTTTGCTAGCAGGCTCCGCCCACACCGCCCGTTGTGAGTGTTAGCGTGCGATCGGGGGGGGGGCGACCTCTCACTTTCTCCTCTACCTCCACACTAGCCATCTCCTCTGGCTAACACCTGCTCCTCTCCCCTGCCAGCTCGCTGCTACCTGCGCGACTCCTCATGCCCCCACTTGCGCGCGAGTTCTCCGGAGTGTTGTGGCTGCCTTGGCGCCCCCACCAGTTGACCTCATCCTTGCGACTGTGGGTACTTGTAACCCCGGGTAATGGGGGACGGTCACCAAGGCTCGGGGAACCCATCCTGTTATCCTCCACACTCCGCCCAGTCCCTTGAGGTGCTGGGGTTACAACCCATCCCCCGTGGTTGCCCTTGGTGACCTCGCGTCCCTGTCGTCCGTGCTCTGTCCTCCTAGCTGAGATCAGGGTGCTGGGAATGCCTGTCAGAATGTGGTCATCATTCCCAGAAAATGCCGGCATTCCCTGCCTGCCATGCAAAGCGCCCCCCCCAGCCGTGTCTTTCCAGGTCTCACACTGTAAATCTCCCATTTCCCCCACCCTCCTTCCTAATAAAGTGTTTCTTTATTACTTTTTTTTTTGCACCCATCCATTCTGGAGGGGGAAGGAGACAAACCCAACCTAGATACATTAGACTAAAGTTAGCAGTATGTATTATTAACTTTCTGCACCGGTATTAATCAAATGAGCCTATATTTCACCTCCCCACCCCACCCCTCGCTTAATGCGTTGTCGTGTTATAATGAAAGGCCTGTGTATCTCGCTGCCGCAGACTGCCGATAGCCGCTGTGAATGGGATCGCGCCACCCGCTCCATAAATAACCCAAATCAATGATAAATAATAAATCATTTACACGTTTGGAGTTCTCCCTTGGACCCTGGGGGATGGGAAAGATGTGGGGGTGGGGGGGGGGATCAGCTCTCAGTGTTTCAACTTGCTGGCTGCGCACTATGGAGATGTGTCTGTGTGTATATATATTTTTTTCTCTCTCATGGGGGGTTGTCCCTGTGGTTTCTTTTCCTGCCCCATGGACCTCATTTCTTATTGATCTCATGATGTCCGCTCTTTCACCCCTCTGGCGTTGATGTTTAAGGGGTACGTTTCATTCCTTTGGCAGGTGACTGAGTATCGTTCGCACTGGAAACATGGGAGCGGGCTGTGGCGGGGGGATGTCTTCTGTAGATCACCCAGGGAAACTTGTCGCTTCTTCCTCAGAAAGGCCGTGGAATTTTCTCTGCTTTTTTGATGTGAGGAACGACTTGGTTTTTCTCCCTCGACGCTTTTGGGATGCGGTTTGTTGTCTGAGGTCTTTGTCCTGGTCCAGAAGAGTCTGATGCAGGCGAGTCGAGCTTCGGACCTTCACGACGTGGCGTGTTTCACGTTCTGTTTCATCCGCGGCCCTTGGGCCCAGACAGGTCGGGGCTGTTCCTTAACCATTGCTTTACTTTTTTTTTTTATTTTTTTAAATTGATGCACGGCGCTCATTGATTAATGCAGCTAGACGCACCATCGATCACCAGGTCCCCATGGTCTGTGGCTCCGCCCACCTGCCTCCATGCCCCTCCCCCCCTTTTTCCCTACCACGGTTAGAGTTCATAAACAAACAGCGCAGCTGTGTGCCAAAAATGCCCCCTCCCCAGTCACCACCGAGGTCACCAAGGGAAACCCCAAGTGGCGCCACCCCCTCCACAGTCCTGTCAGCAGGTTTCCCCCAGGTGCTCGCTAGGGGGTGGGGTTGTTCCTTTTGAGAGCTCCTTCTAGTGCTCGACAGCCTCGATTCATCACGCCGTTAATTGTTGTGCTTATGGAATCGTTAGCAGAGGGTTTTCTCCTCAAACATGTTTAATTAGTATCATTATTCAAGAGGCACTTCATAATTACCAGCCTTCTCTGACGAGGTGCCGGCAGAGGGGGGAGTGCCCTTTGAACTCACGGGTAGAAGGACTGTGAAGGGTGCCCCCTGCTGGCCGCCAGAGTTTCTTCCAGCAGGGCCCCCTGGCGGCGATCGATCATTCATCAAGCGAGCCCTGTCAAACTCGCCGTTTTTGCGACGCCGTAAACTCTTCCCGAAGGCCGAGTCCCGCGCACTGGATTTGCTTATGCATGCAGTAATAATCGCTGAACACGGAAACTGTAAGACGCGGGGTTTGCTAGACGTGCCGCAGCGTGCCTGGAACTTCATAAACACTCTTCCGGTTTTTATTTTTGGGATGGGAGCGAGCTGTTCCTTTTAGTGAACCACGTCAGCTGGTTGCATCGCCAGGTTGGCGAATAGCTGTCCAGTCAGAGAGCAGTTTGTTTTTTTTTTTAAATGCATTTTCCCTTTTCCCTCCTCATCTCTCCAGTAGCAGTATATACTATTAGCATTACTCAAGTCACACATTTTGCATGTGGGCTCCTGAAGTTTGGAGCCCCCTGTTGGCCACAAACAATCACTTGGGTCTGCACCCTAGCCGTCTCACGCACATGACAGCACGCTCACTTGTATCTTGTCCCCAGGGCTGCCTCACTGTGTTATAAGTCCCTAAAATCTGTTGGGGGCGCTATGTGGCTCAGCAGGTGACTGTGCTGTGCTTTTGGTTGGATGGTCGCTGGCTCCAACTTCTGGGGTGGCGGAGTGATTTAGTTTCTGAAGAGCACTTGCTAAATGAATAATATGTCAGGCAGAGGAGTCGCCGGACAGGGAGGCTGACACGCCTCCTTTAAGGGCCCCTCCGCCCTCAGCTCCAAGCTGGGTGCTGCCTTCTGTCTGTGAATTCATCTCCCTCTTTAACCTGGTTAGTTAGACAGGTTCTGCATTCTCACATGGGTGGCGCAGTGACTCACTTGGGTAACGCTGCAGCCTCAGATCACAAAGGTTGTGGGTTCGAATCCCCATCAGCTCTGTGCCCAGAGCCACTCTGAGAAACCTTCTGGCTCTCCATGACCCTTTACTTCATCAGCAGATATGGGTGATCGGATGGCTTTTTCATTTACTTATTTTTACCCATGGACGGCCATGCGTATGTAGTGTCCTTTTTTGTTTTGCGATAATCATGCGTCCCGGAGCGGCATTTGTGCATCCTGTAAGGACACAGAGTTCCCACAGAAGAAGCTCCAGCACCTGGGGGGGGGGGCGGGGGCGGGGGGGTGCCTTGTTTGTCAGCTGATTAACGCTCCTGTGAAAGCAGCGGGAATCCGGTTCGGGGGCCACTAGGGCTGGCGTGAGATCTGATGACTCACCGGCTTTAACCGGGCCAGTCAGCACGGGCAGAGCCATCGATCTGTGCCCCACTAACCAGCTCTGGGGACGGCAGAGCACGTCCGGGGGTCGGGGGTAGGGTCGAGCACCATCGCCCTCCATTTAAGTGTTTTTTTTTTCCACTCATCGTTACAGACTGTAAACATATTTTTGACCACAGGACGAGGTAGCTGAACTCTTAAGCTGGGAGAACTGGTCCTGAAGGGAAGGACTCCAGGCTGGATGGATGGATGGATGGATGGATGGAAATACAGTGGTACCTCGACCTGTGAACAGTCTTGTTCATGAACAAATCTGGTTACAAAACAGATGTTTGAAAGATTTTTTGTATGGCGAACCGTGTTTCAGGCTGCGAACACACAAACATCCCCCAAAAGTGCCCCAAAGAACCACCCGAAACACGAAGAAGTGTACATTACGCCCAAGAACGGTTGTGGAATATATAAAAAAAACTTAGATGTATGTCTTTACTTTATCTCTTCAGAGGTCGAATATCTGAAATAGAGAGAGAGAACCTTCTGTTATATCGGTACCTTTCAGTGACTGATAAACATGTTTGTGATGGTTTTTAACCGTCACATATCTATACATAAATTTCCAGTACACATAGTGGCAACTCCATATTGTTTGTTTACAGTACAAACAAAGAACTCCGTCGCCATACAACGCGTGGCATCATGAAATGTACATAAACATTTTAAGCATATGACAATAATGTACAGTATAATAAAAAAATCAAGTTTTTAGAAACTACTGCATTGTTGTTGTTACTCAGTCTTTTAATGTTAATTGTTTAGTTTTTTTGAGGGGATGTTTTGTGGCTCTTTTCCATGTTTTGCCGTCTTTCGAGCAACCAGCCCGCCGACAAGCGTATGCTCAGTTGTGTATTGGTCCGCCTTCTGGAAATGTATGCTCTCTCTCTCCCTTTAATTTGAACAAATTATTTGTATTTACATTGTTTTAAATGGGAAAAAATTGATTTGGGTCGGGAACTGAGTCCTCAAGCGAATTAAGTTCGTGGGCCGAGGTATGACTGTAGTTGACCTGGTAGGTTAGGAGGTCACTATTACTATCAACTGTGCATTTTTACTTGGGTGAAACACATTACAGACCCTGGAGACAGAACCCCTCCCTCGCAGGGTGAAACCACCCACTTGGAGGTAAAGAGCTTCCATTTCATAGGAAAATATGAAGTCAAAGTATCTTTTGTTGTCACCTTCAGATATATGATGCAAGGAATAAGATTCTCAATAAAAAAAAGCACAGTAATAATAAAGTAGAATATAAGCACTGAGACACATAAACAATACTTTTTCTAACATTAAGACAGACAAAAGAAATGCAGTCAGGCACGTTATCGGTGGGGAGAGATTATACCGGGCATCATGTTCTAATGTTTCAGCTGGCAGTTTGTTCTATAAAGCGTTAGTCCGAGTCTCCCTGGGGGACACCTAACTTCTGTGTTTTTATAAACCTCCCTGCTCGTGCTGTAAATGCAGCACGATCTTTCTCCTGTGTGTGGCACCCCAGCGTGGTACGATTTGGTTTAACGGACGTTGACCTGTAAGTCAGGTATTTTTACTGTGGTCTGAGTGTTGTGATATCAGAGTAGTTGCGTGATTTTAATTCACTTCGCCGAGCCTGGAACCATTCCCGGGAATCGCGGGGCGAGAGGAAGGCGTCACCCTGCAAAGGTGCCAGTCAATACTGTCACACGGCTACTCTGTGTCTGTGTCCCTCCTTTATCTGTGCTGGAAGCAGTATCATGAAGTATAACTGAGCTTTAGGCATAATTGGAAGATGGCGTTGATGTTTGGCTTGAGTTCTCTACGCCTTTACCGGTGTGTTTCCGGGTTTCGTGGACCACCACACATCCCATGCGGGAAGATTCCATGGGGGGGATCAACACGGCGTTAATTTGAGAGGCGTGCTCTGTCGGCTGAAGCCCCCAGATCTCAAGTCTTTTCAGAAACATGTCACATGCGACTGCGTCCAGGGCTGCAAGCTGGATCGCGGCGTCGCAGTAACGAGTGCTGGGCGAGGAAGCCAGGCGAGCGAGCGAGTGAGCGAACGAGCGAGCGGGGCCGGCCCCCCGTTTCAGGAAGCGGAGCAGTGGTGCGTATAAACATTCGGCAAGCCGGAGACTGCTCTCTGATGTCACCAGCTGGGAGGGAGGGGGAGGGAGCGAGGGCTGGCGGGCCGAGGGGGGGGGGAGCGCAGAGTTAGAGACTGAGCCGGAGGGAAGAAAGCAGAGCAGAGTGAGACGGAGCGAGTGCGAGGACGAGCAGGAGATAGAGAGGGAAGCTAGCACGAGAGGGGGAGGCAGGCTGGCCGTTAGCGCTCGTCACTCACTGGATCTATATTTCCTTCACAACTCCCTCCTGCCCCACCCCCCTGAGAGTGAACTCAGTGCGGACGCTACCCCAGCGCCTCGGTCTGCCGGGACGGCTGCACCAATGGGTAGGGCTCCGCCGGATTCGTCGCCTATCCCTCTGCGGGTCGCCTCTGGCGGCTTGGTCGCTTCTTGGGGGGTGAGGAGGCTGGCTGCAGGGTGTGTTTGTGTGTGTGCGTGTGTGTGTGTGCGCGTGCGTGCGTGCACTGCTGTCTCAGAGCTGGCTGTGTGTACCTTATTAACTCTGACAAACCAGGGTGAGGCAGGTTTGCGGGGCGAGAGCGTTCCTACTGGTTGCGTCCCCTTGCTGGGACTGGGGGCCGCGAGGGTGGGAGGGGAGGGGGGTGGGAATGGATTGGGTTACGACAGACCCCTGCCTAGGGACCTGTCCGACCTGCGTTTGTGTGTGTGTGTCTGTGTGTTAAGCAGAGAGAAGTATGCATATTTGGTACAAAGTCCTGTAGAGTGCATTTAATGAAGAAACATTTAGGAATAAAGTTTACTTAAAAAAATATGTTCATATTGGATGGGATGTTTCATTAGCTGCTATGTGCAGATGTCACTGTTTTCTGAGTGTGTGTGTGTGTGTGTGTGTGTGTGTGTGTGTGTGTGTGGGTCAGGGCGCCTTGTAAAATACGCCTGTTTGAATCCGATGTGGGTGTGGACAGGAGGGTACATCTGTTTCTTCCGGAGGGGGGGACATCAGCTCTGTCTGTCCACTCTGATGCGGTGTACCAGCATGGGACATGGTGTCCCAGCCAGATTCCACCCCCCGCCCCCCGACAATCCCACGAATGTTATGCCGCGAATGGTGGGGCCGTCCTCTTTTACGGTTCAGCGCATTTATGGTGACGGGTGGCACTGGCCGTCAAGCAGTGCTGGGGGCGGGGTGCCCCCTGGCCTTGGGCGTCCGTTTACCAACAATGCATCAGCATGCACGGTGAAGGATCGTCAGCGTTGACGCCGAATACGTGCCGGTTTGCCGTCGGCACGGTTGCCGTGCGACGGCACCAGACCTGCAGATGGAGGAGCGGCCGGTGCTTCGGGTTAGAGGTGCAGGGAGCGAGTGAGCGGGTGAGGAGGAGGGAGGACAGGGCTCCTGTGGGGCGGCCGTACAGAACATTGTGCACCACGCACCGGCACACCCCGCCCTCTTAAAGCGCACTCAGCACCATCTGCTGCCGTTCTCCCCGGGCCGTGTCTGCTCCCCCTGAACCGGCCGCATCGCGCTATCGCTGACAGGGATTTGCATGGTGGTAATCCTCACCCTCCCCTCCAACTAAGGCGTGGAGAGCAGAGGCCCACGTTATAAATACCCTGCCGGTGACCTGGATAGCATCTATCGATTTGCTCTGTGCTCGTTTGGTTCTCCCTGATGGCAGGCCATTGAGTTAATACCAGAACGGACCCTCTCCAGTTGTACGATGCCTGCCCCGCCTCCCCCGTCTTCCCCTTCGTGCAGCGTCAGGCCGACGCTGTGCTCCCGTGCCGGCCAGCGAGTGTGCCAACGCTGCCGCCTCACTTCCGTGCGATTTCAGCGACTCGGCGACGCGTTCCCTGTGATCACTGGCTCGCATCAGTGATGGGGGGGGGGGGGATGTCGTACCGTAATGGCGTGGGGGGCTGCCATATGTTTGCTGCTGTTTCCCGAACACATGTCACGCTTAATGGTGTCTGCCGAACGTCCCTCACCCCTCCCTGGCAGCGATCAGCACGCGGAAAGTCGGAAATGGCAGGAAGCGCCTGTCAGTCAATCCGAGCGGGGATCCCCGTGCTTATGTGGCGGTCGAGCGCAATGACATGCTTCATGGCCATCAGAGGAGACCTAGCAGTGCCAGGATGTATGTCAAACCATCGATATACAGCTAAAAGAGCAGGGTGGTGGTTCATCTGTGACGAAATCAGTAAGGGCCCACCCACTGTGTGTTTAAAGGGTTAAAGTTGGGGAGCTGTCTTGAGGCGTTGTGTTATCTGAGGACGTGCTGTTTTAATTAAGAAGGCCACTTTTAGGCATCTGCTAGGCATGGCGTCCTGAGTGCGGCAGTGGATGGCCGTCAGGTGGTAATGGTGAGGCTTTATTCTCGTGCTGTGCCAGGTCTGATGTCACCCGTGGCTTGGCTATAGGACGGCCACCGCTCAGGGCGGGAGGCCCTCTACCCCTTGTTGATGGAATGACCTGACAGGTAAAGTCCCCCCACCCCATGTCTGTAGCCTCTGGCTGGTTCTCCGCAGATGTTCCCACTCAAGGTAAATCGAGCCCCCCCCCCCCCGTCCCTTGTCCATCGTCCTCTGGTCCGAACTGAGTCCGTGGGCTAATAGCATCTACAACACAGGAGTCTGAAGAGCACGTCTGTCGGGCTCCTCTGCTGCTCCTGCAGCTCCTGATCTGTCTGGGGCGAAGCTCGTTTCTACACGCCTGCCGCCGGGAGGTTAGGCAGGGGGAGATGGGGGGGGGAGACGCTCAGGCGTGATATTAAATCTAGGCCTCCTGAACCGACGGGGACGTCCTGGATTTAAGCAGATGATGTTTTTGTTTAAATTTTGAAGGTGAAGCCAGGGGGATTGCTGAGGTGTTTCATGCTGTGTGCTGCCCTGCAGCTCTGTCTGTCTGCCTGCCTGCCATCACCCTAAACATCAGCTTGCTATCAGCCTGGACCTCAGGTGTGTAGATCCATGCTTATGACCTGCGCGATACTCTGAGCTTCTATGCCGTAATCATTCATATGCCTCCTGTTTGGGACAGAGCCTCGTATGGATCGTCCTCTGTGGCTTGACGAGGGCCTTGGCAGGGCCGGCCCATTTAACCAAGCGCTACTGGGTAATCTGTGTTACTCCGGACAACTTGCTATGTCCCCGTTTCCCCAACAAAGACCTGGTTACATAAGAATCTGCAGTGTGTCCATGTTTCCTCAGAAAACGATGCCGCCCTCTTTGCCTCATGAGCTCCACATTGTGGTCCCTTTTGTGCGTGACCCTTCCTTGTCTTTCCTTGATTGTGATACATGCTTGCAGTCCTGCTTATGAGTTATGGCTCGCGGGCCCAACTTGTAAGCCGTGCCCATTAATGCCAGCCCTGCTTTCCAAATTCTGGCATACTTGTCTTATTTCCCTCAGCACTGTTCTCAGCGGGCTCATGGCAGTTTTACTTGCACAAAAATGTTCTGAGGGCAGAAGGAAAAATGATTGGTTCGGAGAGAGATAACCAATCAGATTGTAGAGGAGGTGGATTCAAACAACTAGAGCAGGCAGGACCAAGACATCTGATTGGTTGGTCCCAATTCCTCTAGTTGCTTTTACTTCTGCCCTTAGAACATTTTTATGTACGTAAAACTCCCTAAAAATCTAAATTAGTGAAATGGTGAGTTGTGGTGGAAACTTCACCACCAAGGAGCTGCCACCTCTTACCTGCAGGGCTGAGCTGCTCAGTGACACCTTCCCAACTTATCCTGTACCAGGACCACGATGCTCTGTTCCTTCTCACCTCCAGTGCAGGACCTGGGGGCTCGTCACTCGCCTGATATGTGACCCGGTGAAACTTTCATCTGCGTTACTCTGTGATCTTCCTCCCCTACCTATTAGAGCGATGAGAGTTGTGCTATACCATCTCCTGGTATAGTCCCATTCAAAACATCTACCAACCCCCCCTTGTTTGGGTAAAAGAAGAAGTGTCCTCTCTGCTTCCCTCATGCGTCATGACCATGCTGGCATAGCCATCGTTTGATGCACCATTACACAAGGGGGCCAGCGGGTGGGGATGTAGATGAAGGCAGATAGCAGGTTTCATCGGGGTTGGGGAGAATGACTCTGCTTATATGCGGCAGTGCAGGGAATGCTGGGATTCAGGGAGGGACTTCTGCTCATAGGCTGTTTGAAATGGGTGATTGGTGTTGAGCTTGGGCAAGGTGCCGGTTGCTGGTTTGAGACGTGCTGAATTCTGCAGGCCAGTCTGTTTGAATTTTGCTTCTCTTTGGCATTTGCACTTCATTTCCAAGTTTAATTAAATCCGCTGGGTCACCGAGAATCAGCGAAGCTGGATGGCAAAGGCAGACTTAGCGGGGGAAGCTAATAAACACAAAACAGGAAGCGGTGTGGCTCTCAGCCTCATTATTACGGAGCTGAGGAGGCGGAGCTTGGCTGCCAAACGTGGTACAGGATTGCAGCTACGGTTCACCGCCGCCTCTGTCTCCCGGACCCGCTCTCTGCCGATGGGACTGTCGTGTTGTTGCACGCCATACCCTTGGAGGTGGAATTTCAAGCTTCTGAAGTGGCACTGCTCCCTAGTTAAACACAACAGCACAGGAGGGTGTCACCATCTAACGGGGGGGGGGGGGGGGTCACGTGGGTGGAGGAGGAGTCTTATGGGGAATGAAAATCTGTCATCAGGGGTCACAGGCAGACGTGTGGTTGACTGACTTGTTGGCATTTACAAGCTTCTGCTGTGAAGACTCTCCGGTCAGTGGTGCCCGCTCTCCTCCTTGCCGTGCATCTGTCATGTCACTGGCAGTTAAGGCACGATCGCCACTCGCGTGCCATTTGGCAGTCAGACTCCACTGCGCACGCGGGATCGATCCTCAGCCGTCAAACCTAATGGACTCCACGACCCCCCAAAGTCAGAGACTCCCTTATTTATATCTCCGTGATCTTCGCTTGCTTCGGCCGGGCACATTTTGGCTAAAAAGTACCTGCTTGGCTGACGTTGGGAATGCGGAGAGCTGGAAAGGCGCCGTGGGCCTGCCTGCACTGCGGTCCCTGCATCGGCACTGCAGCCCGTCTGCATCAGGGTCAGCTCGACCTTAGCATTTTGGTGCTCAGTAGAAATTCTGGAACGAGGGCCCATCCGTGCTGGTGGCCCACATTCGAGCTGAAACGGGACAGGAACAAATCTCACGCGAAAACTCATTCTTGAGGCTTTGGAGTAGTTTTGTTTTTTGCCACTAATGTGGGGTGATAGACTGCTTTGGTTTTTGGAGCAGATCTTAGATAAAGATGTTTGATGGAGTTGGTCTGGTGAAGTGCAGGTGCTGCGTGTGTGGCACCACAAGCCTGTATGGCGCCCGATTTAAGCAAAATTAGTTCTTAAGTTCTTGTTCTTAAACACAGAAATAACTTACCCTTATATCCCCGGTATTTATTCAGAGCAGATCTAGAGGAAGATGTTAAATTGGGAGGACTTCCTGTGCACCGCTTCTCACACCAAGTCCCAGATGAGCAGTTTCCATCATGCCCTCCTCTCCACCCCCCCCCCCCCCCCACCAAAATCCCCACAGGCTGCCTCAATGCCCTCTTTGTAGGCCCCGTTTGCGTCACAAATTAGATTTTATAGAGTTATCGGGGCAGGATGAAAAGGGGAGTTCTGTCTCTGACGTGTAGCTCGCTTGAGAGTGGGGGCAGCAGACCCCCTTGTGGCGTGGGGCTTTTTGATAGGGGGCTTTTGTTCAGCCTCGCTTTTCTGTGCCCTGCCTGACCTCGAGCCCATCGGGGGAGCAGAGGCAGACCCCTCGCTGGACGTTGCGGGTGGGCGGAACGACTGTAGGGGCGATCATGAATGTGTTCAGTGTTTCTCCTCCTCAGCACCCAGCCATTAAAACCTGCACTCAAAAGCCAAGTCTATCTAAGATATTGGGTGTGACATCACACGGTAAACAGTAGTAGACGATGCTCTAGCTACAGGTGGCTTATCTTCTGGATTTCATTTATTCACTTCACATTAACATCAACTTCAACCACTATCACAACAGTCGCTGGTAATGTCTTGAAGTGTGTCCTTTGAATTTTTCCAGCTTGTCAGCCTGAAGGTATTTTGCATTCTCATCATTGACGTTGTGAAACAAAGCTCTCTTTTTTTTGATTATCCTCGGGCAGGGTCCGTATCACTGATAGACTGCTTTCCAGGTTTAGAAGTTTCTAGACCAGCAGCGCAGGCCACTGCAACATTGCAGAATAATCTTTCTCCATTCATTAGTGCCGCGATGCTGACGGATTGAAGTGATCTTCCTTCTCCACACATTTGTTTATTTGCTATGGTGGGATCCGGCCTGCCGCACTGTGGGATCCTTCTGAGTGGGGCTGTTTTTCGTGGGATGGGAGTTGGTTAGTCTGCTGGCCTGTGGTAGGCCTCAGCCTGGGCGTTTCCTGAAGCCGCAGGCCCCGGCGCCGTGGCAGCTCCCCAGGTGGGGGAGGCCTGATGTTGCCACTGTGAGTCTCCGTCGGAGGTTCGGCGGCTGTCTTTTCACGGCGTTCCATTTCCTCTTAATGCCTCGTGGGGGATGCTGGGTAATGGGGCTATTACGGGCCTCGACACTTCTTTTTATCTGGCGAGAATGGATTTTGAGCTTTTCTCCCTTTTCTGTCATTTAATCAAAACACTCCTTTCACGGTTGAATGACTATTCAGTGGGCTTTACGGACCCTCCCTTTGTGGGGTGGGATGTGCCTGCGCCGAAGGCCGAACATGCTCCGATTCGAGCCAAGGCGTAGCTTTTAACATGCTTACGTAACGGTTACTCCTGCGTGATCTGCAGACGTTCCGATGTCTTTCCCATGTTCGCAGTCGTGTTTTCTTAATGGGTAGTTGTTTAATATTAAAGTGTATTTTCCCAGTGAGGCGAGTAGTGGTTAGGTAGCTATTAAGTGATTTAGAGATCAGCTTAAAGCTACTCATTTTGGCCTTATAAGAGTTTCCATTTTGGGTTTGAGCAGTGGGCAGTGATCCGGGCCGTCTTGCGGTTGGCGCGCTCTCCACTGAACGCCCCTCTTCCTTCTCAACAGTGGATGTGAGCTCGGCGCTGCCCTTGCGAGTGCCCCCCACCGCCATTCCCATGGACCTGCGCGTGGACCAACAGTTCGGCCTGGCGCCCGGCGTCAGCACGGCCGACCCGACCCGGCGCGAGCAACAACTACAGCAGGAGCTGCTGGCGCTGAAGCAGAAGCAGGAGATTCAGAGGCAGCTCCTCATTGCGGAGTTCCAGAGGCAGCACGAGCAGCTCTCCCGGCAGCACGAGGCCCAGCTGCAGGAACACATCAAGGTAGGCCGTGTACCCAGCATGCCCCCTGGCAGAGGGGAGGGACGCAAGGCCGTTGGCAATCTCAACACTCCTGCCCATGTCCACATGCCGCTTACGCATATCGGCTCCATGATAATTATGCTTTAAAATGTTTACTGCTGAATGTATTTCTCTTCCGGGCTCCAGCTCATGTGCAGGAAACGCATGAGTCGGTTGAATCCTGGCCACCCTTTATTCCTCCGTTTCGTAGAAAGGAGGAGCAGAATCGGTCCCTCCATCCGTTAATGTTCTTAATGCGGCAAGTAGACAGGGTGGAGCGCAGCCTAAAAATCAAGAGCAGCAATGCGTGGGAGAGCGAGTGCATGAGCATGACCGGGGTGGGGGGGGGGGGAGAGGGAGCCAGCGTGCGCGAGTCCAGTGGGATGGCGGTGGGTGTGAGACACAGTGGAAGGGAGCCTTCAGTGTGCAGCGACACCCCCGTAGTCTAACGATGTGAGCGCCCCCTATTGGCAGCCCTCTGACAAGGACATCAGTGGGAGGTAGCCAAAGGGACAGCTCTGGTGGGCTCGTTTGAGAGCGAGACAGACGTGCGGGGGAGCTAGAGTAAGTGGAGGAGGAGGAAGAGTGTCGAGACATGTTTCAGGGAGCTGTGGGTCTCGTTGTACCGTCCCATGGATGAGAGAAACATAAAACAGTAGAGTTTTCCAGGGGTTTTCCGGAGGAGCACCTTGATCGCTGGCTGCTCAGCTAACAGATGCAGGGGTGCCATCCTGTTCGGACACGCCCCCTTGGCTTAGCCATCAGGTCTGCGTTACCGTGTGCCCATGGTGGCCGCCCACCCAGTGTTGTCCCAAATGTTTCTCTCGTTTGTTATTATATAAGAGCAGATGCTAAGACTCTCACACCCGTTATTCAGTAGAAGGTAAGTGTTAGCTGTGAAGTTCCAGTGACCAAGTGTTTACAACTGTCCTCCTGTGAGTGCAGGAAAGAGAGCTGTATGGGCCGATCTGTGGGCGGGGACCTAATCGGGCCCCACTCAGATCACGATAGGCCTTGGTGCTTCCTGTGCCTCTATGCACAAATGCTGAATGGCTGGAAGCAGGCAGAGAAGAGACCTGCCTGCAGCTTCGAAGCAGTTATGGCAGATAGGGAGAGGTTGGAGCTAGGGGGCCTAATTCAGCGCATCACACCCGGGCTGCAACCGTGAGCCTCTGGCCATTTTTTCCCCCCACTGAGTGACAGGCCTCTCTTTCACATGGAGAGAGGAATCGATGTGCTAGCGTGTGCTGAGAAATAGGATAGCCCACCTTGATACGGGATTTAGCAGGGAGCGGATTTGTTTAATAAGAAACATTATCTGCCCATAACAGAGATGGGCAAGGCCTTTCGAAATCTCAGTGGAATGTAATAGTCGGTGGCCTCTCTCTGTGACAGAGATGAGCTCCCGTTTATAAGCACTGTGCCAAGGTACTTTTTTGAGGCCAAAGCACGCCGTCGACAGGAATGACACTCGCGAAGTGTATTTAAATGGTTTCCTTTACCACATCTGAGAATAAACAACATTTGAAGCGGTTACTGGCTGTTTAATGTTGATGGATGGATCAACTCGGAGTGCACCTTGTATCTGTGTGACTTCTGCGATGCCGGTCTGACCCCGATCCGCTTCCTGCTCTTCCACTCCCAGCATCAGCAGGACCTGCTGGCTCTGAAGCACCAGCAGGAGCTCCTGGAGCACCAGCGTAAGATGGAAAAGCATCGGCACGAGCAGGAGCTGGAGAAGCAGCACCGGGAGAAGAAGCTCCAGCTTCTGAAGAACAAGGAGCGTGGCCAGGAAAGTGAGTGGGGCTCGGCGCGGGGCGGCACAGCCGCGGTTTCCGTCTCCCGCCGACTGATCTTCAGAAAGATGGGAATTATCGACAGAGCTTTAGCCTTAATGCCGATGTGGGGACACGGCATCTCGGAATTGGTCCCTACGGAAACTGAGGAAGCCGTGCACTTGCTGAGAGTTTGGGCGCCTGCGTTGAAGGCCGCTGTTTTTCTCCGCTTTGCAACACCGGAGAAACCTGTTGCCTGTGCCTAGCTTGCTCGCCTCCTCGCCACTTTTCCCACGGGACTTGTTTACGGTGAATGGAGGGTGCTAATTGAACAGAGAGATGAACAAGGGGAGATGCTTTTGTTTAAAGCAAAGCCTCGCTGCAGCGTTCCTAGGGCGCTTCTCTTGAAAGGGGTGGAGCCAGGGGCGGCTGCCACACGGGCAGTGGTCTTAGCTGAGAGTTGATTGACCCCTGAAGTATTCCCTCTCCTGCCACTCACTAATTCATAGAATACCATTAGCCAATGATCAGGTTAGCCCCTCTGTATAAATGATGCCCCTCCTTAAAAATCCACGAATCATCCCTGGGGGCGAAGTCATCAGGGATTAAGTCGTGATTTTGGAGGTGTCCGCTTTCGTTTATCTGTGCCTTTTGGTAGTTATGCCTCTTTCTGTTGAGGAGCTAGAGCTCCAGATTTCGTGTGGCCTTAATTGCACATAGTGCGGAGCAGAGTTCCTGCAACGGGCGACAATCCATTTTTCTGACTGCTGAGCCACTAGTTGCCAGTAGCTGCCCTGTGATTTCCTGTAATCAGAGCCTGTATAGTTAGCTGTTATACAACCACACTGAACTGAACGTGGCCAGCTAGTCCAGACTCATTTTCCCACGTCTTCTGGAAACAGACAGCTACTGACGGCTGGGAGCAGGAGGTCGGAATGGGGGTCCTGACCACGACTTGGTTCCCTTCAGGCGCAGTAGCCAGCACTGAGGTGAAGATGAGACTCCAGGAGTTCGTCCTGAACAAGAAGAAGGCTTTGGCTCAGAGGAACCTAAACCACTGCCTGCCTGGAGACCCACGCTTCTGGTACGGGTAAGTGCCAACCTGCCCGCTCCGTTAGCATGGAAACCAAAGGTCAGAGGTCATCAGGTCACGCTATGTGACAGATCAAGGGCTCATGATTATTCGGGTAAAACTAGCTGATGTGTGGATGTTAAAGTTTGTGGTGTGTCAGGGAATTACATAGTATCTCTGGTATTAAATTCTGCTTTAAGCTGGATAACGCTGACAAACAGAGACTGTCCATTTCTCTCCATGTCCCTCAGCTGCTCTGTGATTGATGGTTCTCTGTTCTTTGATGTCAGTTGCATATGCATCAGGCAGAAAGTTTTTTTTTCTTTTTTTTTTCCTCTCCCCCACTTTGTAATATTTTAATGCGCTCGAACACAAACACAGATAAGGCAGGAATGCGGCATGTGCTTCGCCCCACAACACACCCCCCCCCCCCCTCTTTTTTTATGAATGAATCGGTGGCCTTTGCCGAGCGAGTTGCTGATCTTATATTCCTCCTTTTATCAGCCTCTCGCTGATAAAACTTGCTCCCTCGCACACGCGAGTTTGCCGCGATTCCGACCCCAGGCAGGGGCCTTCAGTATTAATAGCTGATGTGCGCATTCGCCTCCCTGCCTTTTCTGCTGGTCCTGACACCCTGAAATCCGGGAAACGAAGAAAAATATATCCACCTCCTCCCTTCTCCAAACAGAGGGTCTTGCAGAGGTACGGTCTGCACTGGTCAGTTCTCCCGACGAACTGAAGAGTGTCTTGGGATCTTACCGGTGGGCTGTGTTACCGTTCGGTTTTCTTGCTGGCCCCAGTATGACAAGGCAGTTCTCCAAACAATCCGCCGCAGCTGTGAATGACACTCGCCATCAGCTCAGAGCAGGTCTTTGGATGGACATTGTGTCTGCTTCCGCAGGCCTGTCTGTAGGGAAATCCACTCTCTTTTAAAACAGTTCCGCACCCCCAACAAGGCGTTTACTGTGCAAACACAAAAGTTTTCAAAAGTCAATCGTCTATTTTTGAGTATTTGTTTACCATTATTTTTCAACGCTGCTCACTGCCGGCTCCATGGAAGGTTTTCGAATGGCAGCCACGTGAAAAGTAAAACATTGTTTATTAATCAAAACATTCGTATTCTGACAGCCGCAGTGTGGGGTTTTATAACGCGCCTTTTAAGACTGGGAGCACGCCTCTCAGGATGCCAGTGAAGGTGAACGGATTACATTTGCCGGCCTGGGGCGTGATTCCAGTCGACCTGAGGTACCCCACTCCAGGGGGAGTTATCATCCCAACCCCAAGGGCCTCCTCTGAATATCCGCAACATCAGAACGAGTGAATTTGACAGTTAGCCTTCAGCTTCAGCTCTTGTCCTAGACAAATTTCAGTTCATATATTTTTTTTTTTACTATTTTGTTTTTCCTAATATGCATCAAAGGTTTTTGTCTGTGGTGGGCAGCTTTTCGGAGACTTCATGGCTAATTGCTGGTAGTGGAGAGACTGAGAGTGTGCTGGGCTGGGGGATTGGGGGGTGGGTTTCGAGACGAGATGGCACACGGCCGCGGAGAGGCTCATCGCTTTGCCGCACTCACACTGCACTTCAGCCGAGCGATTTAACTCTCCTGGCAGCTATGAGGGCCTTGCACCTGTCCCCCAGAGCCAGTGAGTGCCATCCAAGCTTCGCTGTCTGGTGTTTCCGGGCTGGAGGAGCCAGTTTAATCCCTGCCCGACCATGTCGAGAGTGTCGTCTGGGCCCGCTGGTGCGTTGCACTGGATCTCCCTGCGGCCTGCTAACACGTGCGCGCCGTAGTCGTCCCCATGACTGCCGTGTCGGCGTCTAGGAGATCAGGCCACAAGCCTCAGCGCCCTTCAGCAGCAGGAGCATCTTCCTATGAGACGTCGGGAGCGGGAGGAAGGCGAGCGACATTTCTGAACGAGCAAGCAGCCTGTACGCTCACAGGGGGGAGGGCAGGAGCCATGCCGAGATGCCCGGTCGACCGGAACGTGTGCCCTGGCACAGCGCCGCACCAGCGGGCTTCCGGAGACACTGCGGCCGGTTTGGCAGTGCTGTTAGTGCCAGGGACCACGGCGGGCACGCGAGCTGGACGGGTGCCCTCAACCCGCCTCCGCACTGACCCACCTGGCCGATCCGTTCACCGCCTGGGGGTCATTACTGTAACGCTCTGTACAGCAGAGTCACTCAGCCTTCAGTCATGAATGTGGGGGCTGATTTTTATTCTGCTTCCAATCCTGGTTCTGCTTCCAAGGGCCCTACCTCCAGTCCCTCATCTAACCACAACCCCCCCTGCCTTTTCCTGTATGCTTGCAGGAAAACCCAACACAGCTCCCTGGACCAAAGCTCCCCTCCGCAGACGGGAATGTCGGCTACCTACAACCACCCTGTCCTGGGAATGTACGATCCTAAAGACGACTTCCCCCTTCGCAAGACAGGTACTGGGCCTCCCCTGCTCCGCCCCTCTATGTCCATCATCTCCACAGCAACCCCGAGTCACCTGACAGTTCCTTCTCTTTGGGGTCACCTGTACTGACTCCTAGTCTGTGCTTGCAGAACTTTCCAGCTCTTTGCTCCCACTGTGGCCCTTATCCATGCCGATCCCTGCAGTACTGGTTGGCTCAGTTTCAAGATGATTTTTATCTGAACGTCTAGGTTAATCTGTACGCAAGCGATGATAATCTACACAGACTCGTTAGACGCGCACACACCCGGTCTCTATGCAGGGAAAGCTCCGGAACATTCCACAGGTGTGGCACTATAACAGAGGCTCACCAAGGTTCGTTCCGGCTGACTTAGAGTCATGGTGCCATACACTGGTTCTGTGCCATCAGCGCGGTCCTGCAGAGGAGGGACAGGAATGAGTCTGGATCTGTCCCGGGGTCCAGAGGGTGACGGTTGAGGTTTGGATGCAGGGGGAGATCCGGCGAGGTGATCTTGAGGGGGTTCCTGTCACCTCCACCATGTGTATTTCATGTAGGTTTTCATTCCAGCTATGGGCCCTTTCAAGTCTGAATGGAGACCCCCACCCCAATGCCCCCCACCATGTCTTTCTATGAGGGACAGCCTCCAATGAGATTCCTAACGTAGGAGTGACGGACACCTTTTATTTATAGTTCCTGTCATATATTTTTCTTCAAAGGGCAAACTACTTTTAAAGGCGACTAGTTAAAAGCAACACCAGCCTGAGAATTCGGGAGCAGGGGGGCGAGGGAGCAGCACCAGCGCAGTGCTCCGCCGGCGGGGGTGAAGCCGTGAAGCACTCTTTGTACGCTGTAATTATTCACTTAGCGGTGAGCTCGGCGTGAGCTCCGAGCTGTCCGGCCTGATTCCACGGCTCCCGGTGGAGACAGACCTCAGTTTGCTCTGGCTAGCCAGCCCGCATTCCTGCTGCCTGGGGAGGGCCGCAGGGTGGGGGTGGAGAGGAAGGACCACCGGACGGCCAGAAGCTGTGGACTCCTCTTCTAGGTCATCACGGCCACTTTTGCGGAGTCGTGCCGGATCAGGTCTCGGTTGGTCTGCCTTGAGGGGGAGGGCTGTGGAAACAGACCCCCCCGCCCCATGTCTGTTCATTCTGGCTGCGGTGACATGGTTGTGGGATTTGCTTATGTAAATGATGGCAGTTCTTCATGAGCCCCCGATTCATTCCATGGCCTGATGCTGGCTTCCTCCTACACCCACGCCCCCCTACCCCCAAGCGTCTCGGATCGTATGGGAAACTCGACGCACCTTCCTGGGCTCCGCCCCCTGACATTTACAATGTGACCACAAAGCATACGTGATGTGAGGTTCAGCCTGTGCACCAGGGCTGCTGCCCTCTCCGGCTCCTAGGAGGCTTTGAGCCGCAGCGTAATGCACTTCGAGTGGAGCTTCCTACTCGGTCTTCTCGAGTGTGAAGCGGTCTCAGGTATTAGCCACATATTGGTCATGGATGCCGAGTGGGACTGTCCCGCACAGGCTACCGATTGTCCGTTGCCCCATTTTGTCAGACCCCAGTTTGGATCTGGCCTTACCCTCCAGTTCATTGCCTGCCTACGCCCCCATCTGACCCCCGCTCCACCCGACACCCCCGTCCCTGCTCTCCGAGGGCTTTTGTTCCACATTTCCCATGACCCATTGAGAACAGGCATACTTAGCCTGGGATGGAGCTCTGGAGCTCAAAGCTCGAAACATAGTAGCCTTTGTGCGCGGCAGTAATGTGATGTGTGACCCCCCCAGTCCCAAAAACCCAGCCCTGTGTCGACGCTGCCTAACATCCACGGCTGTGGCCGGCACCCGGGTCACAGATGCCGGAGGGCGTCGTTCCGGACATCCTCTCACGAGATCCAGCACATTTACACGGACGCCTCCCTGCCACTTCCCGATCGATGCCGTGGATCCCAATGTGGCAGTAATGCCGAAACGGAAGTAAGCACAGGCTATCGGCACATCTGATTGGCTAAGACGTAACAGTGAGCGGGGGTTAATGCGACGTTCACTGGCATCTGCCGCTGTGTGCTCGTTTCCCCACATGTTCCATCTTCATGTCCCGATTTCGTTCTGACTGTCTACTAAGAGAAGGTTAAAAAAAATGGCCGCCTCCCGCAGTCTCGTAGGGAGGGATGGGCGTGGCCCGTGGCCCTACCTGGGCGAGTCGTTGCATGTCTTGTTTCGTTTATTTTTAAACGCCCTGTTGCGAGAGGCGGCCCGCTCTGCGGCGCTCCGGGCGATGAGCAGATAGCGAGGTCCTTCGTCACGACCCCTCCACGGGCCCTCATCGGATCGCCGCTTTGCACCGACAGCGGGCCCCAGCAGATGTCACACGCAGATACCGGCCCGGCTGCCCGTGCTCCACGTCCCATCTCCCTCCGACCAAGACCGTCCTCTCCCTGCATTCACAGTTTTGTTAGGCGATTTGCTGTAATTCTTTTAATACATGGGAATGTAAATGTAAAAATAATCTGAAAATGTCTTTTTCTTGTTTTGCCTTTTTTCTCACAGCAGTTTTTTCTGTTCCATCTGTGGTTTATTCTGGCTCGCGGTGCATAAATTGAGCACTAATTTAATCATACAGTGTATACACTCTCACCAGCTCTCCATCATCTCCTTATGAGAGCTATGATGTATAAGAGATTTTTTTTTTGTTATGGTTGGAGGGGGGGGGGGGGGCGGCGGTGTGGGAGTTTCCCTCGTCATTCCTCCGCTTTTTTGATGCGCTGCCAGGATGCAGACGGACCGCGCTCCCCAGATTCACACCCCTGCCAGTTTGCTTATCTTTCTCACTGCGTGGCACACGGCGAGCTCTGGCCCCCGATTGGAGCAGGCGTGCGTCACTCACTGCCAGCTCCTCACACATTCCCGGGAGGCCCCAATAGGCCGCTCTGGCTCAGCTTGATCCCACCCCTTCACAGCGCTCCTCCGACAGGGAGCAGTAGGTCACAATGTGTCTGGGGGGAGGGTTGGTTGGCGGACCCATTTGCTGGGCCGATTGGCAGCTTGTTCTGTGCAGATTATCCCTCACAGCCTTTGTGTCGTTATGCTTAGTCATACGATACATGTAGTCTGGGTGGCAATGTTTAAAATGCTTATGTGTGTTGGTCCCCCTCTTACTGGAGAATTTTGAAATGGCGCCCCTCAAAGGCGATTTGTGTGCGGTACGAATCACAGGCCGACAGCATCTGCTCGAGGCAGCATGACTAAGACACTGAGAAGGGTCACTGGAGGGGAGGGTGGGGGGGGGGGACTTTCCAATATTCATACTGGCCAGGAGCAATTAATCTCACCTCAGTATGAAAAGGGCAGAGCTGTGAGGAAATCGGTCGCCTGTTACCTGCCCCCAGAACCCAGTGCATGCTGGGAGGTGGGCGGCAGCAGGTAACAAGCCATGTGGTATCCTGTCGTGTTTGACAGACCCAGGTCAGAGGGAGGGACACCCTTTTGTTCTGTGACCCACGGCGTCAGTACCATGCAGTTTATTTCCGCGCATGCAGAGACGTCCTCGCGCTGGGTGCTGTGAAGGGGCGCTCTGAAAGGCTGGCTGTCCTGCATTAGTAGCCCGTCTACCACTGGACATTCGCTCACCCCGCTCGGTTCCAGTTAATGGACTGGCAGGAATTCCAGAGGTCCAGTCGTAAGGCCAGTGCCTTAACCGCTAAACCATGAGAGGTGGGGGCTTCGCCCATCCTCACATTAAGGGAAGAGCTCGCGAATGTGTCTCCGGATGGAAGCGGTGGGCCTGGGCCCTGATTATTTCACTGGTATTATTTCATGATGCTCGCTTAGGGCTTCTGCACTTTGGGTTCATACATTATACATCGGGGAGGAGGGGGGTTGCTGAAGTGTTTTCCGGAATAGCTGATGCTCCGCCTCTTTGTGCATTAACACGCCCTTTATGACCCTTTTAATGTTTTTACAAAAAAAGGAAAGAAACGTAAGGGTATCACCCGCCATCACGTTCCACACAATTAGCATCAGGTTCCGGTTCGGATCAGAACGTTGCGGGGGGAGGGGGGTGTGAAAAATGTGTTTTAGTCCAGATGCAAACATATGGGACAGACGGTGTCCTGTCGTTGAAGAGACCTCGTTCTCAGTTCTGACCTGTTCGATTCACCCACCTGATTTAAAAAAAAAAAAAAACCCTCCTTGACCGTCTGCCCCCCCCCGCAGCATCGGAGCCCAACCTGAAGCTGAGGTCGCGGCTGAAGCAGAAGGTAACAGAGCGCCGCAGCAGCCCTCTGCTTCGCCGGAAGGATGGCCCCATTAACACTGCCAAGAAGCGCTCGCTGGACATGGCCGGTAAGCCCCACCCCCGATCCGGACCCCTACCGCCTGGCCTAAACCCGGGTCTCGCTGACCCGAGCCGTCTCCCTCTAATGGGAATCTCCTTCGCAGACTCGGCGTGTAACAGCGCCCCCGGTTCTGGGCCTAGCTCTCCCAACAACAGCTCCAGCAACATCACCAATGAGAACGGCATTGGCAGCTCTTTGTCCGGCAGCCCGGTGGAGGTGACCGCCCGCGCTCCTGCCCCCTAAACCCACACCGTCACACTTTCCGGATGTTCGCCCATGAACCCAGTTGACACCTTGCTTTTGTAAAGCAGCTCCATTCTTTCCACTTTCTGTAACATTGGCAGCCACACTTACGGGGGTTGGGCAGCCAATCGACCTTGGACCCCTACAGGTTCCTCATCTCCCCACTCGGGAGTTTTTAGTTCCCCTTCTCCCGTAGTCTTCTGGCTTTCATTCTTATCTGCTGCCCTGTTCCCAGTTCCATGCAACATTCTGTGTAAACATAATAATGGATTGCCACACACACATATCAGGAGCCTATATTGTGACCGGCGCTATAAAAACATGAATTCATTTTCATTCAAATGTTTATTCTGAGTGGGTCTGGCGAATGTAATGCTGCCTAAGAATGGACAGGACTGATATCCCGAGGACTCGCACTGAGCGATGTGACCCTTGAACATGCTGAAGGGCGTCTGTAAACCACGGTACGCCACTCCAGCCACACTGGATCCTTGGCCTGCCCCTCATTTATTTACCTCTCTGCTCTCTGGCGCCCCCTTCCAGCCATCCCTAGCCCAGCGACTGGTCAGTCGGGAGGGTGCTGTGAGTCAGCTGTCTCTGTACACGTCGCCTTCACTCCCTAACATCACCCTGGGTCTGCCTGCCACCGGCCCCTCCAGCGTGAGTCTCTCTCTCCCAGCCTCTTCGTGTACATTGGCTTTGAGCAGAACGATCTTTAGACACCATGTCTGTCTAGACAGTGGGCACTGCATGTTGCCTTTAACCCCCGGAGGCTGAAGGAGCCTAGTGACGCATATCTGAGCCTCAGGATGATATAACGTTTTGTTTTGGTTTGACTAAGGCTGGAATGTTACTGCCCCCCCCCCCCCCTCTGCCCCACCACCACACAGGTGGCCTCCGGCCAGCAGGATAGCGACAGGTTGGCGATGGCTGGCCTGCCCTTGTCCACGCCCTTCATTCCCGGAGCCCACCTGCCCTCTTACCTGAGCGCCTCGGCCCTGGAGCGGGACGGCACGCCGGCGCATAACCCCCTCCTTCAGCACATGGTGCTCCTGGAGCAGTCGGCTGCTCAGGGGCCCCTGGTGGCAGGTAGGCGCCATGACCACATGTCAGCCACACCTTTTGGGGATGAGGGGGGGGGTAACTGGTGATTTCTGACGCCCCTGTCAGAGGTCAGAACGCTTGTGCTAACGGTGTTGCAGGCCTGGGTGCGCTGCCCCTGCAATCCCCCTCCATCCACAAACTGCGGCAGCATCGGCCCCTGGGCCGCACGCAGTCGGCCCCCCTGCCCCAGAGCGCTCAGGCTTTGCAGCAGCTCGTCGTCCAGCAGCAGCACCAGCAGTTTCTGGAGAAGCACAAACAGCAGTTCCAGCAGCAGCAACTGCACATCAGCAAGGTGGGTCGTCCCCCCCCCCCCCCCCAAACGATCCCTTTAAGATGGAAGGTGCTGCCATCGCCTTCATGGTTCACATAAGACAGATGGGGGCTTGACCCCTCCCACCCCAGTTTGTCCCCGAGGGTGAGGAGACTCCCTGCTATGTCCATCTGATCCTCTATTGCCAGATGTGCGTGGATCACACTTACATCAGCTTGTCTGAGTGCTCCAACGCCAGATGGAATGTGCTAAGGGGCGCCGAGTTCGGTTTTTAGTGCCGGGTTTGTTCCCGCTTTGTCAGCGCGGTGTGACTTTCGGAGGGTAACGTCGTGGGAGTGCCGTTTCAAGGTCCAGATTAGCGGCGTAATCAGGCCAGTGGGGCCTGACAGCTTCCAGCAGGCTGTTTGGACAATGCAGTGACTCTGGGGGGGCTTCTAAAAGGGCGTCATTAGAAGTGCCTGAAAAGAAAAGGGCGTCCCATTAAAACACACGAAGTGCAGCAGGGCCGCGCATCACTCGTCGTGTCCTCTTGTATTTTTAATATCACTCTTTCTGGTTTGTTTACGTCGGCGTGCCTAAATCTTTCATCACGGGGGCCGGGACCCAATTTCCCTGCTGAATACGAGAGCGTGGAGGTGGAGGAAGGGTGGGGGTGGCGGGGAAGGGGGGGGGTTGTTAGTTGATGGGGGCAGTTTGAAAAAAGAAAGGCTTGTTTGGAGAAGAGGACAGGGATGAGGCAACTGGCGCAGGCTCTGACGTCAAAGATGTTCCCTTGGCAGTGCGCCAGGGCCCCGCGGGACTGCCAGCCCCGGCACACTGCGCTTGATGTGGCCGCATGCCTGTCATTGCCACGGCGACGGCGCTGGGTCGCCACTGATCGGCGGGATGTGCGGGGGGGGGGGCGCATGGAATGTGATGCTCCCCACCCCCCCCGTCACACACACATACACACCCCCGCTGCTTCTCTCCCTTAATGAGTTTGACCGGATCGCCTGAGCGAAGCCCGCAGTGTTCCGGCATGTTCTAATGAACCTGTAGTGCTGAGTCACCAAAATGCAGGACACACCCGCTCCCCAGCCCCCCCCCCCATAGGAGTTTAGCTGGTAATATGGTAATATAACCTGTTTTTTTTCAGGTAGAACAATTGTCTGTGCCAGGATTTCACTGGCAGGATTAGGAAAATCCTGTCGTTTCTTACAGTATGGTAGCCCTCCCCACACACACACCGTTTGAGGTGCTGTGACGACTTACCGCAGATATGGTACAGTGAAAGTACAGCGTGCCCCCCCCACCCCTCCGGGTGAATGGTGAAACCCTTCTTGGCCTGTGCAGACCTGTGTTGGTCCTGTGCCGGTTTTACGCAGGGGGCAAGGGCAGGTAGTGGTTCTCCCTAAAGCTGAGCAGTGCGACCTCCCCCTGCCCCAGATGATGACCAAACCCAGCGAGCCCAGCCGGCAGCATGAGAGCCATCCAGAGGAAACGGAAGAGGAGCTGTCAGAGGCTGAGGGCCTGCCCAGGGGGGTCACCATCAAGCAGGAGCCCCCGGAGGAGCCAGAAGAAGAGCAGCAGCTGCAGAGGGAGAGGCAGGCCGAGCAAGAGCTGCTCTTCCGGAAGGTAGGAGGCACGGGCTCTGACGATGTCATCACACTGCTAGGGGTGGGTCTCCAATGATGTCATCACACTACTAGGGGTGGGACTCCGATGATGTCATCACACTACTAGGGGTGGGACTCTGATGATGTCATCACACTGCTAGGGGTGGGACTCCGATGATGTCATCACACTACTAGGGGTGGGACACCGATGATGTCATCACACTACTAGGGGTGGGACTGCTCTTATTGTCTTTATAAATTTGTAATATCATTTTGATGTCTGATTTGTCAAGTGGTACTTGTCAGCTTTGTAATTAAGATGCAGTTTGCTTAGGTGCGTGTGTGAGCCCATTTTACGGGCTTGGGGAAACCATATCGTTAAGATCCGTTTAGGAACAACTGCAACCGCTGAGCCGTAGCAGCCTCACCTCCAAGCGACTGCGGGACTCCTCCTCAGTGAGGCTGAAAGACACCGGGAGCAGAGCGGTTAAGGAGCCCTTGTCGGGGGGTTTAGTAGCAGGCACATGCGCACAGAACCCCCCCCCCCCCCACCTCGTAAAAGCATCACTCCCCTGCACTGCAGTCGAACGTGATTGAGTTTCACCAGGGGGCAGCAGGCAGGAATCTCATTTCCCCAGATGAGTTTTCTGGATGGGAACGGTGTGTTCTCTGTTGGCGATGGAGAGAGCAGGAGAGGGAGAGGGAGAGAGAGAGATGGACAAAGAGCTTCGGAGGAGAGAGATGCGGGGAGAGAGAGCTCTGGAGGTAGAGAGAGATGGGTAGAGGAAGACAGCGTTTTGAAGAAAACGGAGGTGGGGAGCAGGAGAGATGTGGAAAAAGACAGATGACTTAAGAAGGATGGGGAGAAGGAATAAGATTTGAGTGAGAATGAAGAGATGGGGGAAAGGAGAGAAAGAGGGAGAGAAATTAGTAAAAAGAGGAGGAGACAGTTTAGAAGAGAGAGAGAGAGGGAGGCAGGTGGGAGAGCCAGAGAGGGAAAAGGAGCAGATGAGTGACACTGCAGGCTCATCACCCTCTGCTGACGCTCCCATCCGGGGTCACGGTGACCCCCAACCGCCCCATGGACCGCTGTCTCCAGGGCGACTGGTACCCACTGCCCTGCCCTGATATGGTCCGATGTTTAAGGACATGGCTAGGGCCAAGGACAGTGCACGAGGTCCCCTCCGACAGGGCACTCCAACCGACACCCAGCCCTGCGAAAATGGTTTTAATTTTCCCTCAGTGTGTTTTAAAGTGGATTAACTGATTTAGATTTTTAATAGAAATTATTGTGTCCTATATTAACAATCACAGATGACAAAATAGCGGCTCATCATTTGACGACCAGTTACTTATGTGGTAAACAGCTGCATAGTAAGCAGGGGGGGTTCTAGCCCTCAACTTTATACACTCAGTCAGTCTTGGCGGCCCTAGGTGTCCTGGTGACTGGGTGGGCAGGAAGATGCCTTACCCAGAATGCACTGGGGAGGGGGGGGGCAGTCTGTGTTTGCTACACAGCCTGTACATGTTACATGGGTTATTCTGCCGGTAGCTGGGGCCTTTGGGGCCCTTATACCATGTGCCTTCTGGCCCCTGGCCAAACGTGCATCTGTCTGCCGTCGAGTTATGTTTTTAATTGAAAAATGTAGTATTTATCGAACAATCTAATGATGTGATTATTTAACATTTCCTTCCTAAAGAAGAGATCAGCCTGTAAAGCGCGGTGCATTGAGGGAGGGGGTGCTCTCTAATTGGATTAATAGCCAATTCTCTGCTGGTGCTCATGGGGGGGCGCGCCTTTTCGCTTGGCTAATTTGAAGCCGCATAAGAGAAACTTGCATACCCTTGAATTTGGGCATCTGTGTCCCTGAGCAGCAGGTTATTTAAGAGCCCTGGCTTTCTGCTGCAAGTGCAGAGCGCCCCCTCCTGGCCACTTAATTTTATTTATTTTTTTAATTTTTAAATTGTTTTGATTCCTCTCGGTCACTAATGGCTACGTAGTCCCCCCCCTCCCCCATCTCCTCGCTGACACGCCTTGTCTTTTCCGAGCAGCAGGCTCTGCTCCTGGAGCAGCAGCGTATTCACCAGCTGAGGAACTACCAGGCTTCCATGGAGGCTGCGGGGCTGTCGGTCCCCTTCGCGGCACACCGGCCCCTGTCACGGGCGCAGTCGTCCCCGGCCTCCGCCACCTTTCCTATCGCTGTCCCGGAACCGCCCACCAAACCCCGTTTCACCACCGGTAGGTATTTTGCAGACTTCACCTTTCTCTTCCTTTCTCCTCCCTCTCCATCTCTCCTTCTTCAGGCCAGATTCACCTCCCTGCAGCAGGTGGCGCAGTGTTCCAGTGACCGGCCCCCTTAACGATTCTGGCTGCGTTAACGGGGTGATGGACACAGACGGGAGCCACGCCCACACTGCCGAGACTGATCCCGCCCCAAATGCCCTGCTTCCCCACCAGCAAACGCCCTTTAATGACCCATCGTCCGGAAGTAGGACGTCCATGGTCTCCGCCTTGCCCATGCCACTCTGCTTGATGTTTAAATATTTTAACGGTGGTTCAGGCGGGAGCCGATGTCCTTTCACAGCATCAGTGGGGACACGTGCCGTTCTTTATTACTCGTATTTAATTTTTATTTTTTTTTTAAACCAGAGGATCACTCCAGCTGGCCCTGTGCCCCTGTGATTAATGTGTTCCTTCTTGGAGAACTAATCAATTGTCCTTGACTGAGTCCCCCGACCCCCCCCTGCCGGAGGACAGGAGCAGCTCCCTCACCACGGCAGCGTTGGGTTTGAGAGGGTGGCGTACATGGTCGATTCTAACTCCCCCCGTGTCTTTGTCTGCATGTGTGCACATTTCCTGCAGGACTGGTGTACGACACGCTGATGCAGAAGCATCAGTGCATGTGCGGCAACACCAACACGCACCCGGAGCACGCGGGCCGCATCCAGAGCATCTGGTCGCGGCTGCAGGAGACAGGCCTGCGGGGAAAGTGTGAGGTAATGCAAAGGGGGTGGGGGCCGGTCAGACTGCGCAGTTTACGGTGCCAATAGCTAACCAGGATATCAGGAATTTTTAATCTTCTTTCCTCTTCCTTTTCTCTTTCTCGCAGAGAGTAATATTCTTGGTGTTAACTTATTAACAAGCTGAAAGCGACTGAAAACAGTCCAGAATGATTCTGGTGTGGACTAGCGGTATCTAGCTAGGCGCGCAAACTTTTCAGGGATGCGTTATTTTCCCCACCAGCAGAGGGCTCTGTTAATCCATAAAACACAACATTCGCCCTTGTGTGTTTCGTTGATCTGCCGCCCCGGGTCTGAGATGAAGGAGGCTCTTACTCAGCACGAGTAGGAAATGTCCACTTGTTTTTGAAAGGCCCTTAGACGAGAGATAAGCGAGTTAAAGGTTAACGACTTGGCAAGCCCACCGCTTATCGCAGTCTACACCTGTTCCCTCAGATTCCTTCCTGCTTTCATTATGGAGCATCATCTCGATCTCCTGTGACTAAACCCCGTCAGATGGCTTTAATCTCTCCCATCGAGCCTTCTCTAATTTGTTGTGTTGCGTCAGTACTGTTCATGCTTAATTCCCAGGGGTTCCTAACAAACAAATCCCCCCCATATGCAACACACCACGTCCTGAGTGGCTTTCTCTGGTGTCCTTAAATGAATCTCTGCTTGCGTTATAACCCTGCCTGGTCTGACTGCACAGTGCCCCCTACAGGGCGCATACAAAAAGTTTCTGGCCTACTAAGGGACAACAGGATGTCAAAAGTGCAATGTAGTGACCTCACTCTCTCTTCGCCTTCTGTCACCCTCTCGTCCATGCCCCCCTCCCCCAGTCCGTCCGTGGTCGGAAGGCCACCCTAGAGGAGCTGCAGTCTGTCCACTCTGAGGCCCACGTCCTGCTGTACGGCACCAATCCGCTGCGGCAGAAGCTGGACAGTAAGAGTCTCCGCCCCCAGCCATTCCTATCTGAGATGTAGGGGATCAGTCCGCTTAAGGAAAAGAAAGGAGAGCCAGTTGTTTTGGGGTCATTTTCACCTTACCTTTCTGGCAGCTGAATTTATACCGATCTTTTGATCCTTTCTGGAAAGGGCTCCGTGGAGGGCAGTATGACCACCTGATTGAGTAACAGTCAATCCAGGAACTTGAGCTTTCCAGGCACACTGTGGTGACACTGCCTGAAGGCCCCCTGGTGTCATTCTGGCCTGCAGTTGAGGTCCCAGCGGGTCGGTATTCTGCTTGTACCGTTTAGTGTACAGGAGAGGGACGAGTGCATGTCCACACTCTTTATGGGGAGTGAGGTGGAGGGGGGTGTTGGACCCAGCCCATAATACCACCTTTGGCTTTTCTGCCACTGTATCTCAAATGCAGTGTCCTCAGCTGCACTTCTCAAGCACCAGCGCCACCACCGACCCACAGCCCGATCTGCCTTCTGAGACTCTTGCCTCACTGCCAGTAACAAGCTCACGTGGATTATTATTTTTTTTGTTGTTGCATGACTTCAATCTGTTTGGGCAATAATCCGGCCACCCCTGCCGGTGTTTAGTGGTAACCGGGCTCCTGCCTCACGCCTCTGTCAGATCAGGACCGAGATATCTGGGTACTCCTTTCTCATCTGATTACATGAAGGTAGTGGAGCGGGGGGGGCAAGTCGCTGGGTGATTAAGGGGGGTGATTTGTTCTCGATGTGAAGTAACCGATGTATATCGTTAGCGTGTTTACGTCTGGGGCGTCGTGACCCTGCATGATGTGCTGGGGTAAGATGCCACAGTGACATGAGGTGGGACCGGGGGGGGGGGGGGGGGGGGGGGGGGGGGGGGGGGAGCGGTGCTCTTGAGTCTGTTTTCACAAACTGAGTCAGCTGCCTGTGAATGGAGCCCCCACCAGGTGGCGTCGCTGTGCCTGCTGGATTTTGGGTGTAATGAGGGAGATGGAGGGGGGGCCCTGCCTGGGACTCCCCAGCTAACAGTCTCTGTACTTTTTCTGTACCCCCCCCCTTTACAGGTTCAGTGACACCCATGTTCGTCAGGCTGCCCTGTGGCGGCATTGGGGTAAGACTCGTCTTTTCATGAGTAAATAACACCCACCCACCCACCCATTCCAGCGGCAACAAAAACTCGCTTTGCTTTCCGCCGGGCGGGTAATTGTGTCCAGATGTTTTCTATAAACAATCTGTGTGCTAGACTGGGGGGTTAGGGGATGATTCTTGTGTGTGTGTGTGTGTGTGTGTGTGTGTGTGTGTGTCTGTGTGTGTGTGTGTCTGTGTCTGTGTGTGTGTGTCTGTGCGCACGTGTTTTGTGTATCCCTGTGCACTGCCTTTGTGCTGTTTATATGTGTCAGGGTGTGTAAGCATGTGTTGCGCCTGTGTTGCATCCTGCGAGTGTGCTTGTGACATGTGCGTGTGTGACAGTGCATTTCCTGTCCTGCGTTGGCATGTCCGGGTACCACCTCCCTGTGCCGGCTTCCCTCCCTTTGGTCCCGGCTTGCCGTGTGCCCCGCAATTCCCAGGCATAGATCTTGATGGAAGCAGAGGTGCAGCAGGGCAGGGAAGAGGTGAGCTTTGGACAGGGACTGCGCAGGTATTGCACTGGTACTGGGTGGGTACAGAGCATATCCAGAGTGGGTATTATGCAGGTAACGAGCAGGTCTGGGACATGTACCGGCCAGGTTGCAGGTGTTCGGCATGTCCAGCATAGGTTCTGAAGGGTCTGGAGCAGGTACTGGACAGGTACTGGGTGGGTATACGGTAGCTACTGGGCAGGAAAAGATCTGGTCCTGGGCAGGCAGTGGGCAGGGATTGAGCTGGTAAAGGGTAATTATTGGGCACTTCTGGGGCAGGTCTTGGGCAGGTACTCAAGCAGGTACTCGGCAGGTCCGGAGCAAGTACTGGGCTGGTACACGGACATGTCAGGCTCATACTCATCATGTTATAAGGTTCTGCAGCTTCATTTTACTCAGACTCTCAGAAACCAGCAGTGTCATAGTAAATAGGTTTTACAGAGGTGGCTGCCGAACAAAGCATCAATGTTTCAGAGGAATTTCTCTTAAACCATCAGCAGTCCATCCTTCCAGGCACGTACCTCCTCCAGCAAGTGCAGGTCTCTCCTGTCTGCACCTGAAGTCCTTAGTGTAGATTTTAGGCGTGTGACCTTGTGAGCAAACTAGTGTGTGTGCGCATAGGTGTGTGTTCGTGCGTGTGTCTTTGTGTGTTTTGGGACTGGGGGGGTGGGGCATGCATGATGGACCCCAGAGCTGGGCCCCCACGGGGCTGTGCTGGTGAGAATCAGACGGGCCCTGCACTTTCTTATGGAAATGGGGGGAAATTGTTGTCTTCCTGACTCCGCTCTCCGAAAATGACCCTGTTAGCGTGAGGATATGCTGTGTTTCTTCATTCCGACACGCGCTGCCCTTGTGACGCCTTCCCCCCCCCCCACCTCCCTGGCCCCTTATTTGCCTCGCCTCACTCTTTCACACCCCCCGTTTTCTCCTTCTTGTCCCGCAGTCCTTTTTCGTGTCAGAAAAACGTGCCACGGTCCTGTAGTGTGTCACACCGCCCAAGATTGGCCAGACATTCAGTTTTTTAAACAGCCCCCTTCCCCCCCCCTCACCGCCTGGCTCAAGGTGCAATTCAAAAATCTATAAATTGTAAGACGTTTTCAGAGATAGGTATGCATCCCCATCGGGCTGGATGTCTCCCTCTTATCAGCTTGTGGCCCCTCTCAGATATTTTTCACGGCCCTTGTCATGCTAAAACTGGCCTGGTTTATCTTGACACGCCTGTGAGGAGCCAGCGACGAAATAAGCACCCCTTCAGTTTAAGCCTCATCATAGCAGGTTAGGCTGTATCCCCCTCTCCCGTGGCGAGATTAGCCAGGTCACTGGGCGTGGCGTCCCGCAACCACGAGGCCCAATTAACCCTCCAATGTTTTAGCATTCCGCTAACTGACCAGCGAGTCGAATGAAAGTGGTCCGTGGTATTTAATTGTTATCAAATGGGGTCGTCTCCTATTCTTGAATATCCCAATAAGACACTACGGGTAGCAGCAAACTTTGACCAGCACGGAATGACAAATGCCGGCTAGCCGCCCACCCACTATGCCATAGAAAGATGGCCGTTCTGCCCGCAAGCTATGGGTGTGAAGGGGCCTCCCCCCGAGCCCATACTGATGGCGTCAATAGCTAATAGCTCCAACAACTAATTTCTGTCTGTGGGAGCAGGCGTGCGGGTGCATAATAGTGTCTGGCCTCAGGCTACCTGATGAATGGCTAGCCTCTCGTCCCACTGGAATCTGCCCCACCCCCCAAATGTTTGGTCTTCACGTTTGCTCCCCCCCCCCCCCCCCGCCCCGGGCTACGGTGGTCGAGAAAGCAGAGACATACACCAAACATGGAGCCCAGGCTTTGTGTTTGTGTGTTTTTTCTAAATAACCCCTGACCTCATGTCTGTGGCTGGCGGGGTGGGCATTAGTCCCCCCTCGTGAGAGCTGTGGGCCTAATTTGTCCCTCTCATTGTGTGGACATCATTTAACTGCTCCGAGTATGAGCCCCCCCCGGCTGATTCACACCTCACACATTCCTGTCAGAATTATTTAAGTACTAGATCCAAACCGGGGTTCTGGTTAAGGAGTTAACTGTCCGACCTTTCTTTAGAGCTGCTCTGAGCAGTGTGAACAGTATCCCTCGATTGTGACAAAACTCCCTGTTTGTGTGTCTGTGTGTATGTATCCGTGTGGCAGGTGGACAGCGACACCATCTGGAACGAGGTGCACTCCTCCAGTGCTGCCCGTTTGGCTGTGGGTTCCGTTGTCGAGCTAGTCTTCAAAGTAGCATCTGGAGAACTAAAGGTGAGATTACAGGGAGTGAATCTCAATACCACGAATGCAAAGACTACACTTGGGGTCTTGCCTTCCAAGAATGAACTCATTCAGAGAGGATGCAACTGATGTATCATTTATATTTGGGGTGGAACAAGGCCAACATCTGGGGATTTTTACGGTTCTCATTTACTTGTGGCAATGGAAGATGACGTAAAACGCATACATGAGAACACGAGTACAGTCAAGTACGCGTGTTGAGATTCACCTAGGAAGTCTGAGCCAACCCTGGCTTGGGTCTGACCATGTAACACGAAGTCTGAGCTGCACCTGTGTTGAATACGACCTCATGACAGGAAGTCCGAGCTGCACCTGGCTTGGGTCTCATTTTGTGATAGGATGTTTGATCTGCACCTGGTTAGGGTTAACCATATAGCAGAAAGTCCGAGCCATCCCTTGCTTGGGCATAACCACGTGACAGGATGTACGAGCCACACCTGGCTAGGGACTGATCCATGTAACAGATTTGTGTGACACAAAGTCTAGGCTGCAATTGTCTTGGGTCTCACCGTGACAGGAAGTCTGAGACCCAGCTTCAGTCTCACTGTGTGACAGGAAGTTCAAGCTACACCTGGCTTCGGTCTGTTTTTTTTTTTTTTTTGTTAATTATTAAATGGTGTCTGCAGGCATCCTGGTTGGTGGTGGTGTGCCCTGTTCCTTTACGGGCTGGGTTGCTAGGGTGACCGCAGCCTCTGCCCGGAAGTGGCTCTTAAACTGAGGAATGTGTGGGCGTGGTCTCATTAGCGCCATCAGCCGGGGCTCCTCCCCAGGCAGGTCCCTCGTTGCATCGTTAACTAGTGGGAGTCGCACAGAACTGCGTTCATTAGCCTTTTTTTGCAAGCAATACATAAATCGCGGTGCTTTGTAGTCGCCGGATGCAGTGGTACCCACCCAATGCCTTGATTTACGATGGTCCATTCCCAGATGGTTCTAGAAAGATCCAGCTGATCACGTGTTTCTCGCTGAATTTTATTACTGTGGTGTTGTTTTTTTTTTTTTTTTTTTTTTTTGTCGGATATCTCTGCCAGTTTCCGGTTTTCCTTCTCCTATCCTTGCCGCTCTCACGAGTTGCCATGGTGATTGAGATGGCGGACCTCATGACCCAAAGGAGAGGTCAGGGGCCACGTACCATTCCCGACAAGGGCCGCTGTGATTTTACACGGGAATCTGCAGGGGTTTATTGCGATCTTGCTGCTGCCAGCCGTACAGAGGGGTGTGGCCACCACTATCACTTGCGATCAAAAAGTCACCCCCCTCCCTAGACCATTACCTTTTGTTAAAATAATATCCTTTAAGGGGAGATGGAAAAATAACACAAAGCAGCTGTTCTGGCGTGGTTAGACTGGGGAGGCCCTGTTCACCGTCCGTTCTTGGGGGGGGGGGGGGGGGGTTCCAGGGGTTCAACTGCTTTGTTGCTGGTATCTGGGTTGAGCTGACAGACCATTGTAATTTCTCTGGTGGGGGGCCATTGCTGATACCATGCCTGTTTGCTGTCTTGTTTCTAGAATGGATTCGCTGTGGTGAGGCCCCCAGGGCACCACGCTGAAGAGAGCACCCCCATGTAAGTGAGCTTGGGCTAGAGGTGGGGAGCAGGGGGCAGCTCTCTGGATGAATTCCTGTAGTCCCTGGTCAAGTGGAGGGACCTACAGCCATAGTGATGACCGGGGGGGGGTGCTGTGACGAGTCTAATCGGACACCCTCCAGGGGGCAACGTGTACAGAATGAGGCTTTTCTTTTTTTGCAGTCCTCTGCTGGATAGCAACTGACTCTTTGCCCCCCCACCCTCCACAGGGGATTCTGCTACTTCAACTCGGTGGCCATTGCTGCCAGACTGCTACAGCAGAGGCTCAGTGTTAGCAAGATCCTCATCGTGGACTGGGTGAGTTTGCACAGAGACCCTAGGGGAGGGGGCGGAGTCCCAGGGAGCTTCCACCTGGCGTCGGCCACATCACCCCACCCCATGGCCCACATCACCCCACCCCATGGCCCACATCACCCCACCCCATGGCCCACATCACCCCACCCCATGGCCCACATCACCCCACCCCATGGCCCACATCACCCCACCCTGTCACCCACGACACCTAGCAGACAGTTTCCATTCCCAATCCTGTTTCCTGGTTCCCATTCGCAGCTCCTCACCTTCATCCATTCTCATTTTGCTGTAGGATGTTCACCATGGCAACGGGACACAGCAAGCCTTCTACAGCGACCCCAATGTCCTGTACTTGTCCCTCCATCGCTATGACGACGGCAACTTCTTCCCTGGCAGTGGCGCCCCAGATGAGGTAAGGGGTCAGAGGTCGCTTTGCCCAGATCTGATTGGGCTCATTCGGTGCCGGTGATTTGTGTCACGACTAAAGTAAACAGACTCTATCACTGGGACAGTATCGGTATGAAACTTGGCTTAGGAAGAAAGGCCTGCACCCTGAGCCAACAAAATCAGGTTTTATTTTTATTCTTCATTCTCCAACATACAAAAGCTCAACTCACTATAGCCCCCCCCCCCCCACCCCCCCGAGAGCACTGACCGAACTTGGAAGCTCATCTCGGAGTTGAACGATGGAAGCTAAAACCTGGTCTTAGTTTGCAGTCTAACGTGTTGGTATTTATTTAATCTGACTCTAACGTTTTACTGTTGAGTTCTGCCTTGTTCACTTTCATGATTCATGTCTCTGAACAAATCCTGCTCTGACTTGGGTGCTGGGCTTATGGTTACCATTTACTGTAAAACGGACCTCGGAGGGAAACTGATTTTTGATCAGTTGCTAAAATTACCGTAATGCGCTCTCCTCAGCACCTGAAACATTATTTCCCCAGATAAGAGTTTGCATTTATGAGCTTGATCAAGCACAGTTCCTCAGTTGTTTTTCGGTGATTACTGTTCCGTTTAATCCATAGTCACGTGTCATTGTTTCACTCGTAACTGGAATTAGCTTCTGGGTGACCCTCAGGCAGTCAGCACAAACATCAGCTCATTAGCTCTTCACTGGACTCTGAGCGTAGGAGGAGGAGTGGAGGATTCCTTGTGCTGTGTTAACTTGCAAGGAGGGTCTTCCGGAAGGCTCTTCATCACATGGGCTCATATCCAGAGCTCCCTGCCATTCCTCTCTTGGTGGCTTCTTCCCTCTTCGGCATTACCGCTCTCAGGGCGCTTCGAGTTTGCGCAGCTTTGTTCACGTGTCTCTCTCTGCACGTCCTGTGTGCGCACACACCTATTCGTCCATGTTTCCTATCTCGCCAACTTCTCCGCTTTGTATTGCGCAGGTGGGCACCGGTCCTGGAGTTGGCTTTAACGTCAACATGGCCTTCACTGGAGGCCTAGACCCCCCCATGGGAGATGTGGAGTACCTGGCAGCTTTCAGGTAAGCAGCACCATGCACCACCACCCCCCCACCCCCCAAAGCCTACCAAACCCTTGGTTTTGGCTGGGTCCTCGGTGGGTCTGCGTGATAGCCAGGCTCAGTGGGACCCCCTGCAGTGTGACCTCACAGTGGGCTGTGGCCGTGACTTTCCTGCGCTTAGAGAAGATGCCAGGATGACCTAACATCCTGCCAAAGGCTGTGACGTCACTGCGGTCTCGTAACCTGCCCCAGCGTCAGTCGTTTGCGGATATCTTTGTGGAAAATAACATGGCAAACACAGGGAATGTTTTTTCCCAAGAATAATCTTCAGGCACCGCCTGGACGCCCCGGGGTCCTGCATCTCCCAGATTCCCCTGGACGCCTTTTCCCAGTGAGGTCAGGGGCTCCTTTGAATCCTCATGTGCCTAAATGATCTTCCTATTCCACATTTGATAGATGTTTATAGACGAAGAGATGAAATCGGGTGTCAGGACCAGTTTGGGGGAGTTGACCTCATCTCCCGCACGGACTCTTTTATCCGGAACCTTCTTGGCGTGCCGTCTTTCATGGCCTGCCAGCGGAGCTGAACCCTATTATCGCTGCTGCCTTGCTGGACCTTTTAATAACTCTTCCCTGATCGCCGCGGGCGACGGCCGATTTGTGACGGTGCCCCCGGGGGCTCTTTGAAGCAGGATGCGTTCCGCCCCCCCCCCTCCCCCGCCACTCCGGGAGGGCTCTGCAGGTACGCAATTGATATTTCCCTCGGTGGCTGCCGACGCACGCTCCTAGCTTCTCACGCGGCCCCCATAAATCTCCCCCAAGAGCCCAAGCGCATCCCTGATAAACGGCCGTCACCTTCCGCCCACCGTAAGTGGAGCCAGCTGGGGGCCGACGCTCAGAACCGACCCGGTTATGCATCCTCTCCTGTGCATCCCTCAGCACTGTCAGGCCTCCCCATCACAGACCCGACACTTTAAGGCCCATTTCAGCTTCACATAGGGCTGATGTGCAGCTCTGCGGGTTCAGATTCTGTGTGTGATCAGAAGGTCACCGGTTCTAATCCCAAGGTCAGCAACCCCCAATGGCTCCAGGGACTGGCTCTCCCTGCTTTCTCAACTGTACATTGCTTTGGATAAAAGCGTCTGCTAAATGTAAATGCATAGGAATATTTTCCAGTTTCATTTACCTTAATGTTTTTATTATGTTTATACAAGCATAGCCTGCTGCTTCTGGTTTAAATGGATCCTAGTTAGGCAGATTGATTATAGTGGTTGTGTCCTCACTCTGTCCTCGTGCTGAGTCAGGGTCTGCCTCTACTCCAAATGCCCCCCCCACACGCAGTGCCTGCGTGTCTATGCCGGTGTCGCCCCAGTGACTGCTTCCAGGCCCGTGATCTCGTTTCCCGTTTATACCAGCATACGAGTCCGGGATGGCAGCAGACTGGCAGGACAGGCAGACCTCGCCCTGTGTCCGGACATACCGAACCGGTCCGTCATCGGCGAGAGATGTACACCCTCCGTGTCACGCAACCATCTCTGTTTTTAACCTCGCAGTTTATACACCATCCCAACCCCGAGAGACCTGAAGGAGGAGAATGCCTCAGCCTATCAGATCATTGATCTCAGGTGGGGGGAATTGAGAGAAGCCGGCAGGCAGGCAGCACCTTCTTTTTCAGCCTGGGGAGTGCCACGTTGCATTTGCTGGGGCTTGAGCCCAAGATGGGGCGGGGGGGGGGGGGGGGAAAGATAAGAAAATTGGCTCTAATGAAAACCAGAAGCCGAAGCTCTCTCACCCTGAACTTGGAAACGCAGAGGAGAATTGAGCTTAATTCAAAGCAGCCTTCCACTCTGCCAGATGACAAGGCTTTGAAGTCTGCTCTTTTTTCTCTCTTTTTATTCTTTCTTTACTTTTTTTCTGATGACGGGAACCATGAGTTTGACAGATAGCCATGTCTAGCATTAACCCTTTCTGGGGTTTCCGTCATGCGACGTTCGGAGGCCCAGGGCATGTATCTCCAGTTCGGGACACTGCTTACTGTCCACCGCTGATAGCTGGGAAATCTGCGTGGACGGAGCCTAATAAACACTCGCGTTTTCACACCATATAAATATGTAGGTGTGTCTCTTTCAAAGGCCTGTCTTTGTGCTGGTCTAAAGTTTACAATATCTCCAGCCCCCACCCAGTGCTCCCCCCTCCCCCAGCATAACCAGATTATGGATGGGAAAGACCTTTAAGGAGAGGATGGAGATAAACTACAGAGCGTGAATCTATTTCTCTGTATTGTTTTTCAAAATGCAGAATGCGTGGATTAATTCCAAGGGCGGGAGTGAAATTCTCCATTTATTCTCTGAAACGGGGGGGCGCGGTTGGAGGTCTTTATCTGGAGAAACGCTGCCAGAATCCTCCGAGATCCTGTGCCTTTCCAAGAGCATTTGGACGCCCCGCCCTGCTTCTCTCTGACCCGATCCTTCCCTCTGAGTCACTCCTGGCCAGCTGAGGTGAGGGCAGCTGACCAGCGCCCCCTGGAGACGGTGCCTGACACCGGCCCGCGAGCCTCTCACCTTATCAGCCCAAAAAAGCATCCTTGGAAAATGGAGAGTGACTAATGCAAAGCGATTATGTAAATCTTCTGTGAACGACAAGCCTCTAATTATCCACAACGGTGCTTTATCATAGGTGAAGCTTCCTCAGCTTGGATCGTTTAATAAAGTGGATTTTTTTTCCCAAACACAAGTAGGCATGACGGCAATGAGAGCGTCTGTTATGGTGACACCTGCTGAGGTGCTGCGTCGCAGGTTCATCGCCGGTTTGCCTTCTTTTCGGCATGTTTTTTCGTAAGAAGCAGTGCAGCTGCGTTACGCATCCTTGGTGCGACATTCTCTTACCGTTCCATCACCCCGGATAAAGTTTGTCATTTGTTATTGGTAGATCCGCAAGGCTATATGGGAGAGGGGGCTATTGTTCTGCTCTGGAACACGTCGGGGACCCTCCCTCCGCATGCTCATTTATGACGATGAGACCCCCACCTCCCGCTACGCTATGACCATGAATTTTTTTTCTCCGATGAGGACCAAGATCGCATCCTTGTCCCTGCATGCAGACCCAGTGTACAAGCTAGATCTGGGGTCGGAGGTCACTGAGATGATTTTGACACATCAGCCTTATTGCTTGGATTTAAGCAGTCTGTCTGGTGAAATTTCCTACTGGTGTGATGGGGCGCCCCCTACAGGCTGATCCAAAAACCCTGACTTTGGTATTTTCAGTTAAAAAAGCTAATAACCGTGTCCGCAGTAAATCAAACAGGCTTAGGGCTGGTATCGTTAATCCCTTTCCAAGACTTCTTTTTAATATCTGTAGTTAAGCCTGTCACTTGTTTTTTCCCACCCTTCTGTATGGATATACTTCAAGACTCTGAAGTGAAAGTTCAAACTCGATTTGATTGAGAATCCATGTATCTGCTTTCCTCATGGTTCTCGGGGATCCTGAAATCTTTGCCAGCTCAAGGACGTTGATACCCTTCCTGCCGTCTTCGTAAAGCTTTCACGTCCATGCAGAGTCACAGGAAATTCCGTACCCTGAGAGATTCTGACCTTTGAAGGTTGCCCAGATTAATTAGTGTGGCCCTCATTTTCTGTTTATTTCGAATAAATGCAGAAACAAACAGCGAATGGGTATGCGCAGGGCTCGTAAAGTTCAGACAGCATCACGTAATCGGTCAACCCTTTTTCATCTTCGCACAGACGACGTCTGAGTCAAACTCTAGAAGGAGTGCTCCTCAGACACGCCGCCGAGTAATCGGTCATTGTGGTTTTCATTTCTGCTGCGTCGTAGCCAAGAATGTGATGATATTAGCAGTTCCGATGAAGCTTGACAACCACCTCTCTGCTTGGGGCAAAGGGGCCCGCAGCAGGGGGAGGCAGGGCCCCATGGGGGAATTGCGGCTAGCCCTTCTCAGGGCCACGGCTCTCCGGTCAAGACCCATGCATCTTTGCTGTGGCCGGGGAGCTAATTTGTTGGTTTTCCAGGGCAGGTTGGGAGGTGGTGTGGTGCCCGTGATGACTGCCATGACGGCCATGTGGGGAAAAAGAGATTTCCTCTGGTCTCTCGCGGGCATCTCCGCCTGAGCAGCCCCTCCCAGGCATGTACGTCTTTGTACTTAACTGGCATCGTGCTAATTACGACTGTCAGGGTGAGTTTGAAGAAACGCAGGGCCTTAATTTCTGTGTCACGCGAGGGTCCAGCCAATGTACGAGTTGACAAATCGCAAGTCCCGTGTGTGTTTGAGAGCAGAAAACGATGAACTCCTGCAGTTTTCATCTGCATGATTATACATTTTAATCTCAACGTTTGCCTCGGGTGGGACGTTCCTTCGAGGTTTGAAGACCACCATTTGATTTAACATGCAGACAGCGACAGGTCGCTTGTGGAGTTTTCCTTACACAAAAATGTTCTGAGGGTCCGAACAACTAAAGGAGGTGGGACCAAGACATCTGATTGGTTGGTCCTGCCTCCTCTAGTTGTTTGGACCCACCTTCTCTACAATCTGATTGGTTATCTCACTGAACCAATAATTTATTTTTCTGCCCTCAGAAGATTTTGCATAGGTAAAACTCCCACAAGCCAATGGGTGTTAGAAACCTGATCAATAACCCTTTCATGTGCCGCGTCAGACGGCATTGGTTAGTTGTTTTGTCGAATGCCATCAGCTTCCTTGGAAGTTAGTGTGGAATTGAGGTAAGGATTTATCATGTGGATTTACCCTCCTGCGGCGCTACTCTCTCTTTGTCCTTCTCCCTCCCCCATACCATCACCGGCCTCCTCGTCACACCACGGTCTGGAACCCTCGGGTGGCTCCTAAAAATACCCACACCCACACCCTGGGCCAGCCCTGGCAGCCCGGGTGATGCGGCATTCTGCTCCGTGGCCTCTAATTGTGGCTGGGGGTGTGGGGGGTAGGCAGCTGCGTTGGGGACCGAGAGATTGAGCCCTAGACCACGGGCCCTGCCCAGTAGAGAGCCAAGTCACGAGCCCGGCCGCGGCAGTCAGGCAAGTGCCGTGTTTGTATGAGTACCGAGCCTTGCGCAGCTATGGTCGCAATACGGGCTGCGGCGTGGCAGTGAGGACCACAGCCTCACCCCCCCAGCCAGTCCACAGAGTGAGCCGTATTTATATCAGATCGTCTGCTTTCTCTCTGGTTCTCACGTGTGATGTGATAGACGATGTCTTACAGGCCAAATTCGCCAGTCACACTGATAATCCTATAGGGCGTGACCTGATCTCCATTGGTCTGTGTGGTTCTGCTCAGTCAGTTGTTGCTGGTTTATTGGGAATGGGGGAGGGGTCTCTCAGTGTGTGGGGGGAGGGGGGTACGGTGAGCCGCAGAGTGGAACTTGGACTCGATCCCCAATGGTTCACCCTCATAACCAGTCAGTATGTCTGAGGGCATGGGGCGGGGTCTCCTATTTCTAGGGAGACTCCTGGTCTTCACAGCTCCTGACCTGCCTCCCCCCCTTACAGGACCGTGGTGATGCCCATTGCCAACGAGTTTGCCCCAGATGTGGTGCTGGTTTCCTCGGGTTTCGACGCTGTGGAGGGCCACCCACCCCCCCTGGGAGGATACAGACTGACGGCCAAATGTGAGTCCCCCCCCCCACTGCCTTAGCCTGCCTGGGAGAGGGAGGAGGTGGCCAGGGGTACTGTATCATGACCCGGCCCTGCGGTCAGAGGGATTATGGGATGTGCATGTCCCTCGCAGGTCAGAGGGATTATGGGATGTGCATGTCCCTCGCAGGTCAGCTGTCTTCTCAGTCGCATGTGTCATTTCTCATCGCCCCATAAACCACAGCCCCCACTCCTTTCTGGAAGGGGGGGGGGATTTCTCAGCTGGGATGTCTGACTGATGTTAAGTGGCTCATTACAGATGCCGCGGCCCCTGTACCCCCCCATTCCCCTGGCCCTCATTTCATTAGTACATTTACCCTGTATTAAACATCAAAAGGCAAACCAAACCCAGAATCCTGAGCTGCCCTTGTTGACATTAAACCTGGTTGAAGTGACACGTTCAGGCACAGTGACCACCCTCCCCCACACTCTGACCACCCTCCCCCACACTCTGACCACCCTCCCCCGGCCTGGTGCGGTTCAGCCTCGACCCTGATCCGGCTGCTGATTCCTGTTTTCTTGCGCCAGGCTTCGGATATCTGACCCGACAGCTGATGGGGCTGGCCGGCGGCCGTGTGGTGCTGGCCCTGGAGGGCGGCCACGATCTCACCGCCATCTGTGATGCCTCTGAGGCATGTGTCTCCGCCCTGCTGGGGAACGAGGTGAGTGATGGCCGATGATTAGGGTCTTCAGTATATTTAACACTATGTAGATAGAGATGCACACGCATATGCAGGACCTGCATACACACACACACACACACACACACATACACTCTCATCTCTCAGAATGTCCCCTATCTGGGAGCCCTTTGAAACTCTTATCTGCGGCACAGGACCAGGAAAAACATGGCCCCTCCCACTGGGCATAGCTTTGCCAGAGTGTCAAAGAAGGCACTGAGATGCCCCCCTCCGATGCCAACATAGAGTCCCGCCTCTACTTCATAGCAAAATGGGGTGTGGCCTTAGGCAGAAATGGGTGTGTTCATGGGGAAAGGGGGAGTGGTCAGAAAGGAGGCATTTCTGTGGCCCGCAAAGGGGTGTGTTCATGGGGAAAGGGGGAGTGGTCAGAAAGGAGGCATTTCTGTGGCCCGCAAAGGGGTGTGGTCATGGGGAAAGGGGGAGTGGTCAGAAAGGAGGCATTTCTGTGGCCCGCAAAGGGGTGTGGTCATGTGCAGACTGGGGTGGAGTGGGGGCAAGGCTTAGTTCCTGGGCCCAGTTGGTGCATTTCCAAGTTGGAACTTGCGGCATCCGAGTTGGGTGGATGGGTGGACGGAGGGTAATGGCAGGAGTGCGTGGGCCGCGGCTGTGATTGATGACACGCTGCAGACTAAGTGCGGTGCAGAACTGGGTCTTCACTCTGGGGCTCGTGGCTGCACTCTCTGCTTTTCTGGCATCTGACATTGCAGAATTAAATTTTACAGACTCGCCCCTTTCCAAGATAAACGACGCGCCGGTGGGTTATCGGCACAAGGCCCGTTCTCCAGGGACTGGGGGGGCGTGCTGACGACTTGCATGTTTAGCTGTCGTAAGTACATAAAGACTTAGAGGATGGATGGATGGATGGATGTGCGGCTCCCAGTAAAACTCTGAGATGTCCCAGTTTGCCCCCTGGGATACCCACATTGCTTGCTTTTGTCCTGTCTGAAAGCACAGGGGGTGGGGTCTTTTAAAAAAAATGCTACAGTGACCTCATACGTATAAAATGCGTCCGACAGCCTGGCGGGGCTGCACAGGGCCGGACAGGCCTCAAAAACAAAACGGAAAGTTGACCCTTTTATTTACCCCCGGGGCACGATTTCTCAGTCCCACCGAGGATCAGCCGGTCGACACGCCCTCACAGCGTCTGGTCCAACGGGGCAGGGGGAGTCCGGGGAACGTGTCACAGGGGTGTCAGAATGCTCCGCTTTGTAACACAGCCCCTGTCGGGCGGATGATGGTTAGGGAGGGTGCTCTAGGCGGTACAGGATCGGCGCAGAGTGATGGTCCAGGCTGTCCTACAACGTGGGGGTTTGGCGGATCGGCCTGTTTGCTTTGCTTGCTGTGGGGGCCTTGGACAAGGCCGTAAATCACTTCCAGGGTCCATAAACGTCAGGTGCCCCCCACACACACACACACACGTCAGCCCCCACAGCTTGTGCAGATTTCGGGACAGGAGAAAAATAAACACAGCGATTAAAATGAAATAACGCTAACGCTGTTTCGCTAATGAAGAACCTGGCACGGTGCCGTTCACTTCCAGCCTCTGGACGAGCTAAGGGGGCCTTAGTGCCTGAGGCCTGAGCTACACGCTCACTAAGGAACCAGTGAGCGATCCTGGGACCCTGGGTTTGCTCTGGGACAGGGGGCAGTATTTTGTTTCTTGTCTGTTTCTTTATCCCCCTGGTTACATACATACTTCGCCAGTCCTGACAATGTAATACCTTTTCAGATGTTTATATCATATCCTGTGTCGGCCAGGAAGTGACACGCGCGGTCAGTACCGCACCTCCCTCACCCCGGTGCAACGACGGCGGGGCACATCTGAAAGAGCTTAGACCCCATCAGCCCTGCAGGATGGGGTCACTGCAAGCGAGGCGCGATTGTATAATCAAAGGAAATTGGGAATCGTTTGAAGTAGAAGGAAGTGGTTGTTATACAGCAGCTTCGGTGTCAGGTTTGACGGGGGTGTGCAGGAATGCGTACGCACGCACATACACAAGCATTCGCACACTCACTCTTATTCCCATGGCAACCTGTCCCCATTTATCAGATGGTCACAGGCAATCGCTAATGGTGGAACATAAGCGAACAGCACAAGAAGATAACCCCCCCCCCAATCAAACGAGCATCTTATCACAATCATTCCCAAGCCGGTGATGTCACAGGGCTGGAATGCATCGACTGCATGTGCGCCATAGCCCTCGGCGGACAGCTGTCCGGTCAGCCTCTCCCCACCCTGACTTCTCGCATCTGCGCCCGGTGACCTGTACCCGCCTTTGACCGGCTGAGAGGACACGGGTCACTCACCCCAGCCGGACCGCTGCGGTTCAGATGCCGGTGTGGTCCGTTGACCATATATCGACCGTTTTCCTGACAGGATACCACACAAAAACCGAGTGTCTTTTTCTTCGGTACTGAGTTGCGTTTCCACTTATGTTCCCATTGAAAGTTTTCGAGTCAGCCCAAACAATGGTTAATGCCTATCTGCCTAGCCCCATAACACATCAGCGAGGCATTCTTTATGAAATTAGTCAACTCTGAACATATGACTAACCGGCGCAAGCCCATGGACAGCTTTTGCCATCGAAATTGTGGTTGTTAACTCGTTATTTATTGAATAATTGCTAATACGCTAATTGCTCCCAGTCACGGATGCGGTAACTTTCTAGGTTGGTGGAATAATGACGGTAAACACGGGGCATTTTCGTGGCGGTCCTTGGAGTTTATAAACACCGTGTTGTCGTCAGGAACACCTGGAAGAGGTTTCCCCCGCCTGACGGAGGGCGCTAATAATGGCTAACATCTTAGATGGATCTCGGGTCTCTGTAAACATTCACTGTATCGCCACGTCAGTAAACAGTCAACAGAAAATGCTGCTTTCCTTTAGTCGTTTCCAGATAAATTTCAGGATAGATCTTTCTAAAACATCCTTCTAGACTTCCTCCTTAACGTACAGGCCTTGTGGAAAGAAATGAGCTTTTTTATGCACTGTGATGGTCATAGAGGACCCAGCCACTCTGACCCGCTTCAAACAGAACCACAGGCGCAGGTCACATCAGAACCTCTCCATACCTGCCAGGACGCTGAGTGCAAGAGGACAGACAGGATGCAGCTCAGGGCGTCTTTGTCTGATAGGGACTAGAACATAGAATCCATGACTGTCGCCCAGAACCACCACATGGCACAGAAAGTTGTTCAGCTTTTACCTTTATTTATCAATCAATATGTTTAGTAGGTGCTTTTATCTGAAGTAGCATGCAGTGACGGACAGTGAACAGGCAGATTCTCCGGCCCTGCTGAGCCGCACACCCAGCGGCGTGCTTTTACGTAGTCGCAGCCAACCCGCACCTGCACTGAGTACCGAAAGCGTCAGCACCCTCTGATCAGTCAAAATGCAGGGAGATAGCGGTGCTCTGCATCGATATGCATGAATCATGCACATGGATTATGCTGTGCATGGATTAGCTGAAGGAAAAAATGTCATTTTACATATAATTCATTATTATAAGAACTGCGCTGTAACTTGAATATGTTATTACCTCCAGGTTGTATGATGAAGATAGACCCTGAAAAGGAACAGCAGATCGATTAAAAGGTTATTTAAAATTCCAGGTACTGGCAAGAAACAAACGTTATGCTATATATATATATATATATATATATATATATATATATATATATATATATATATATATATACACCAAAAGAACACTTTCATATAGCGATTCTCAACTCCTGAGTCTAATTATCGTCACAGCAAGTTCTGAAGTTGGAAATGTAAGTGTTTTAAAACCAGCAAGCTCCTACACTGATCCACGATCAGATTTCCCAGCCCAGTCATAGAATTAACCTGTACAAATGGGTCTTAGGTCTGCTTAGTGTAAAACTAGCAAACACTCGACCAATCCAAGAAGCCAAACCACAGATGTTAATTTAAAATGCACTGGCACATCCAATCAGATTTGTGGAATAGACATGAATTGCAGAGCGTGCTGCCCGCTTGACCACAGTGTTACTTTAAATTTATTCTAGCTTATAGGGTCACGACTGACCTGGCATGGTAAAAATTGAGGTTGAGAACTGTTACTTAAGCATACCTTGTTTGTGAGTCATATCTGTGCTTTTGGCTTTATGCATCCTCTACACAGCTTCCTGTAAGAAGCAAAGTTAATATAAGGGTCAAATTAAATCACCTTACAGGATAAAAGAGATAAAGAAATGTGAACTGATCTGGACATGCAGTAGTCATACACAAATAGAAATAACTAACCCAAACCGTTATTTCCCAATAGTATCATCTTTTTTGTGGGTGTGACTTCGTTTTGTCCACCCGCTGAATAACATTCTCTATTAATGGTTCATGCTTCTTAAAAAACGCACTTAACATAAATACCAGGGACCGGTATCACAAAACTGGATTCCTTGCTGAGCCGGATAACTTTGCAGATAAGTAACGGTAACTCTGGCTTTCTGATCGCTGGTTCTTTTTCAAGCGGGACTCATCACCACAGTAATTCATGCTACAGAGCTAAACGGCTCCAGAGCAGCTTAGGTTTCATGATCCCGGATCTCGGCGTTTGGACCAATCAAAGATAAGTAGGTGTATTGCCTGCCCTAAGAAGCTGGTTTTCCCAAACACTCTGGCTTGTCCTGGAGTTTTTTTTCGTACGGGATTTGACAAAGAGGCAAACTCTGCTGTAAAATGAGATATTAGTTCAGCATTTTGAGTTGATAGAGACTCTTGCACACCCCTTGTTTTCTTGATTACGTGTGAATTTTATTGATATTTGAATGAGTACATCACACCCATAACAAAACTTAAATTTTAAAACTTAAATAAAACTTAAACCAGCGTTTCCTAATCCAATCAAACTCTTACACTGTCAGTGATCCTCTGCCCGCAGCTCCGGTGTTGCTATTTGCCTTTATCGTAGTTTTGAATTCTTCATATTTTTCTAGTCTGAATCTCTGTCCCACTGCACTGAAATGCAAAAAGGTCATAGCATGCATCAATCTACACGCATAATTCGAAATTACACCGCCACCCTAAAACAATGGAGGGTGAACAAGTTGTTTTGTTAAGCTATTTTGTTAGTTACTGGGGGGAGGCCCGTGAGTGGTCAAAGTGGGACACGGCCTTTTATGTATATTTTATTCATGTGACCCGCAACTTGTATATTTCATTATTAAATCCGATCTGCACATCAACGTGGCATTATCCTGCTAATAAGCACTGGGGGGGGGGGGTTCAGGTCAGGGGATGAGGGGCAAACTTCAGTCCGCTGCCTCACATATACAATTTAACTGGCTTTGAAAGGTCAAGCCATCAGCTTACAACTGTGGTCCAGCCAGCTCCTGAAAACCTCCGTCTAACAGCTGCATTCAGACTATTGTGGGTGCTTGCAGGTGCGGATGGCAAAGTTCTGCCGCTGTCCAGTCACCTCCACCAAACAGCGGGTTTCACTGCTGTTTTGCTTTGTCCACATACTCCTGGATATGCTACTTTTCGCCCAGTGTGTCTCTTGGGTTCTTGTGCCCGTGTCCATGTGCGTGCACGCTCTCGTTCCACTTGCCTGCCCCCTGCCTTCTGAACCCAGAGGTTAACGAAAGCGCTGCGCCCACCAGCGGCCACGTCATGGCAGAGCGCAATGCCGGGATCTATAGTTCCTCTCCCCGCCATCTTCCTCCCATTTGTCCTGATCAAGACGAAACCCCCAGCCTGTCCTGGAGGCATCAGGTCTTGCTTTTCTTCTGCGCTCTGGGCCACAGAGCATTTCCCCGCAGGAAGTATTAATAAAGCCAGGCGTCGCATTTGGTGTTGACCCAGTGAGATGTTTGGCTATATGCTTTTAGCATGGTGGTGAAAAAGAGGAGCCGGCAGGGAATGGAATGGTTCTGGATGGAGCACAGGGCTTGCCAGACCGCGACCTCCGCTACAAAAAAAAAAAAATATATATATATATATATATATATTTTGCGATTCATTATGACAGAATTATAACTCTAGACAGGGACCCCCCCTCCCCTGCTACCCACACTCACATACCAAGAACAGACACATAAATGTGTTATGATGGTTGCCAAGGGGGCGTGGCCTGCGATTATAGGCGCGTGTCTCCTTCCTTGGCAGCTGGAGCCGCTGCCCCAGGAGGTGCTGCAACAGAGGCCCAACATCAATGCTGTGCGCTCCATGGAGAAGGTTCTGGAGATCCACAGTGAGTACCCGTCTACAGGAGCTGTGGGAAGTCAGTGAGCTCCGTCCGGGCTCAACATCTTGCCCCCCCCCCCACAGGTAAATACTGGCCTTCGGTACAGCGACACGCCTCCACGCTGGGCTACTCCCTGATCGAGGCCCAGAAGTGTGAGACCGAGGAGGCGGAGACCGTCACAGCCATGGCCTCACTGTCTGTGGCCGCCAAGCAAATGGAGAAAAGGTATTGAAGTGTCCCGCCCCTTTAGCCACGGTTCCCGCCCCTTTAGTTTCCCCCCCACCCTTTAACCCTCTCTTTGCCCCTTTAGTCCTCTTCCCCACCCTTTGTCCCTCTTTCCCTCCACTTTAAGCATCTTTCTCCGCCTCTTCAGCCGCCATATTTCACACACCTAATGGAGGCGCGTAGACCCGTATGTCAGGTGACCTTGGTGATTCTCAACTGGGCTGTGCTACTGAGCTCAGCCGGGGCTTTGATGGAAAACATCCTGGAGGTATCGCCCCCAAGTGGCAGGAGCCTTTGAGCACCCAGGCACTTACATCTGGCCACTGACATGCCCGGGGTAGATGCAGGGCATCGTTCTCGCTAACCCTAACCCTAACCCTTGTGCCCGTCGATTATCCCATAGCTTTGAGAGACGGCGCCAAGGATGACCAATCATATCTTTCTTAATTAAGGCACCTAAGAATCACACGTGCCACGTTGTCAACATGGTGAGGTCACATGGCCCATGATACAGATGGTAATTTGTTTTGGGGGTGTGAGGTTGGGCTGAACTAAAATCGCCCAGCACTGGGACGAGCAGGTCCAGGATGCACCAGAAGCATCTGTCCACACTAGAAACATCTATCCATGCAAGAGAGAACGGAGTCTTCACTCCTGCTGCGCTCTGCTATGCATCCCGATTGCATGCTCTCGTGTCCAAGGCGATCTTAGTTATTCCACGCATTTGTTTGGCTGGATATTTTATCGAGGCACTTTCGGTTAAATTCCCTGCAAGGGCACGTCGGGGACACGTCCTCAGATGCTTGTGCGGCGTGCAGTAATTTATTTAGCTGTCTTCTTCACTGTAGCTCTCGCCATCTCCGCCCCCTAAACACGGCGGGATCTCAATTTATGCCAGAGTCACATTCCAGAAACATCCGGCTGAATTTTAAACAGTGGCGAATAGAAACCGAGTAACTGCAATTTGAATTGTTTCGAGTCGCGTCGAGTAATTTAAAGAAAATAAAATGTGAATATTTGGAGTTGTTATAAAATAGGATTCAGAATGAGAACATGCTGTACTGTTTGGTCCATTCAGGGGGGGTGTCAGGCAGTATTGGGGTCTTCAAGCTGGTCTTTTCGACCCCTTTGGGCGCTTGCAAGTTTCAGAGGATGGCTTTGGGGCGCACGGTGCTCCTGGGTCATCTTATTGTCCTCTCCCGTAGCTATGTGTGACTTATTTCTGAGCTGGTTGGATCTTACCCTTGCTACTGCATCATGTGACTCAAAGGGTTGGGGGGCAGTCTTGGGGGCTCCGCGAGTAGAGGTAGCAGGTCGACAGAGACTTAACTTGCAACCTGTGTGTCACCTGACCAGGCAGCACTGGCCCAACCTCTGCGGGGCCGTACGCAGTACTTTCTGGGATGTTCTGCTCGGTGCTGAAACTGCTCGATGGTCCCTTTCTTAACGTTACCCGGGCCTGCGGCATCGCTGACCACAGTGCTCCGTCCTCACTCACATATCTCTCTCCTCATGTGACCTTTCTTTTGGATTCCCCTGTTTTTCCTCTGTCGCCCCCTGCAGGCCGGAGGAGGAGCCTATGGAGGAGGAGCCTCCCATGTAGTGGCGGCCCAGGGGGGCTGCCTTGAGACATCCACACGCAGAAAGGGGGCAACATCAGAGTCCACGACTCCACACTGCCCGTCACCTATCTCCGTTTCTTTTTAGTCCCGCCTCCCCTTTCCCACTTCCCCTTCCTGGCTGCATCCTATTGGCGGCAGCTCACCGGGGGGGGGGATGGGCACAGCGCCTGAGAACGGGGGAGCCGAAACGGACCGAAGACAAACTGAGACTCCGCTCTGGAGTAACGCGTGCAGACCCCGGCGGTGGAGACTTTAGGCCTGGTCCGCGGACGGAGCGGTTTGTTTTACGCGGGATGCGGGAGCCGTGCTTTTGAGCCACCCGACGCGGTCAGCAAGGTGCACCCTGTCGCCGGGGCAATGCACAGCGGCCCCTCCCTTCGTCCCATCCTCGGAGTTTCCGTCCCCTTTATTGAACGACGGGACTTTACGAGAAACAGATCTCATTCCTTTCATCCAATTTGATAACTACTGCTTTGAAGGACACGTCACGGAGAACCTGGGAATGCCGGTGGGATGAGCACCGGCTTCCTGGGGGAAGAGGACGCTTCTCGCCGTGGGTGCCTCGCTCCGGCTTTTGTAAGCATGTGGGGAAAACCGAACGTTTGTGCCTTTTTTTTCGTTTTATGTTCCGTTTTGTTCGTTTTTAAAAGACCTAGCTGGTTATTGTGATGAATTCAGATGAACGTTGCCTTAAATATGTCATGTAATCGAGAGAGCCTTTGCCCCCACCCCCAAGTCCCACCACCCTGGGATGGACGGACACAGTTCTGCCACAGAAGGACAAGAACCGTCAGCATGTGGGCAGCCTTTGGTTTACGCAGTTTTGGAGGATTTTGCCCCCCACCCAAACCCCCTTATTTCCACCTAAACCCGTTTATTAGTCCCTTATTAAGGTGTAAATGAACTGGACTGTAAGGTAGTTGCCGATTTAATAGGGGCCAACGTTGTGAGATGGCATCCGAGCTGACGTGTCCCTCTGACTGTTAGGGTCACCCATGTAGCGCCTGTCCTAACCCTCGACCAAATAAGAAGTCTGTTTTTCTAGGAAATTAAGGAGCATGTCCTGTACCATACTGTACCGTACCAGAGCAGCTTGCCAGACGCTGTTTAAGATGCTAACAAGTCTTAGTAGAGAAAAAGAAACAAAAATCAACAAAAAAAAACAAAGCATGAGTTTGCTTTCAGCTGAAGTTTTGTGCCACTAGTTATGCAAGCTTATCGGCGCGGGCCTGAGGTCCACGCCGGCGTACGGACTCTTTTACACTTCGGGGGGGAATTGCGGTCGAGCTTCTCCCTTCTCGGCGTTCATGTGTCCGAGCTTAATGGGCGAGCAGCTCAAACCGTCTGTCTTGATTAGTTGTTTTTTTTTCCCCTCCTTTTTTGTTTAATTTTCTATTTCTTCTTTCCGCTCAAGTGACTGCAGCTTGGAGTGAGAGAACCAGGCTCCGCTTGTCCCCGGGTGCGATAGTGGGGGAGCCGGCGGGGTGTGGGACTCGGGTCCGACACCAGGCTTGAGTAGCAGAACTGTTCCATTGGGGATGATGGGTGTGTGTTCTTGGACAACCTGCATGAGATTTAGAAACTGAATACACTAATTCTATATGAAATAACCACACATAAATGTTTGCATTAATATGTATATATTGTATACGTATAAGGCATATATGTATACAGGGATACATACTGTAAACTGATCATTTTTTGTGACTTTGACTATTTTTTTGGTCTGAGAAGAATAGAGACTGACCTCAAAAGGGGGGTCCCAGCTTTTTAGATTCCAGTGAATGTTTAGATTCTTGGCAACTACCTTATTTTATTGAGCTCACAATCAGATATTACAATCCTTCTGTGCGATGCGATAAAAATTGCAACGTGAGAACGGACGCTTTTGCCGTTACCGTTGTCATCTTTCCTCAGCTGGCAGGAGATTCCGTGACATGGTTTCCATGACAATTCCAGTTTTTTTTTTTTTTTTTAAGACATTTTTATTCCCGGTCATGTGTATTTTTTGACTTGTACAGCATTTATTTTTATGATTAATTTTTGTGTTCTCCTAAGAATGTTTCGGGGTTTCTTGTTTACGCGTTTTGTTGTGTGTACAGTTCGAGATTAAGTTCGCGCATTTTGCGGATTCCGTATGGATTGAGTTCAGACTTTCCGGTCGTGGGATTTGGCCTTGGGGGTCTAGGAACGGTGCAGTTGGACTCTTTTGCATTGTACCAATTGTGTATTTACTATATGTTCTGTTCATAGTAGATTTATATATGGAAAAAAAATCTATAAATATATATATATTATATATATATATATAAATATATAAATGATGCAATCTTGTTTAAAATTGTCTTGCAGGGAGATGTTCCCACATGTCAAGTTTGGCTGGGTGTGCCCCCCCCCCCAGTAACCCCCCCCCCCCCCCCCCAAAGTACGCACATACAGTAGCATTGCGCTTGAATGTCCTACTGTTTTTTATTCCTCAAACTAAAGCATGCTAATACCTCCTGTCCTACCGAAAAGGCACTGCTACAGATGCAAATCTCTCCAGGATGGAGTAGTAGGTGTGTCGAAAGGTCATTTCTATTGCCAGAAAATGCTGTCAATAAACTTTCCTTTCCAGACATTCACCAGCCACATAGGTCAGGCAACAGCTATGTAGTAGACATCTGTAATTAAAGGTGTTTCATATTTGTTCATATATCCTTTGCTTGTTTAAACTTACTGCCGTAGTTCGTGAAAGCGCAAAGGAAGTTACATGCATGGTTCTACCCACTTCACCGCTCTCTCTTCTTGAACACGCCCACAAACCGTTTGACACGCCCACAAACCGTTTGACACGCCCACAAACCGTTTGACACGCCCACTAATCTTTCGAAATGTCCACAACTCCAGCCTGCAGAGACCTACACTTGTCTCACAGCCTGACTCCACCCCTGTGAAAATGAGCCACATTCAATTGTAAGTGCCCCCCCCCCCCCCCGCATATCTTTCCAGCCACAACAGAGGCAAGCCATAAAGTTACGACTTCTCATCCTCGATCATTTCCTGGTTGTGAGCTCACAGCCATGAGGGGAGGTGGGGCTCCTTAACATGCTTGTTTTCCTGTGCGTGAGAGGGGGTAGGGACCTGCCTTCATGAAGTACCCAGCATTACCCGGTGCTTGGACGCTCCTTGGTGCTCTTATTCCGTACATCGTATCCAGGGTGCTCTTTCATCCCTGTATCCCTCGCAGCTGGGACATTCCAATTTTTAATCGTTGACCCTAACCCCCCCTTCTTTTTGTTTCTGGTTGCCTTCTCTTGACCGCAGCATACTCTGAATTACAGAATACACCCCCTTTCCTCCAGCTTAGTGACTGCGGGGGCAGATCTCAGCACACGGGGAGGATCCCGCAAGCTATATCAGTCAGCACACTGAGGTTTGGTCACAGCCAAGTATGAATCGGTCGGTTTTTTTTTCCCCCTCTGGTGGAGAGGAGTTGCTGATAGGCAGATAAGCGTCACATGGTTTCTTGGCTGCCGCGGGACTATTTTAACTCGTGTTTGGCTAGTTCCTCTGCTTTTTGTCTCCAGGGGGGCTTGGAGGGTCCACCTCGCATACCGGGATTGAATTTGAATCCCCTGCATGTCACCTGGCTTCTGCTTTATTCTGGGCCCGGAATCTACCTTCTCTCCCCCGAAGGCATGTGGGAAATGCCACTGAGTGGCTGGGGGTCACCAGGGGCCGCGGCTCACAGCCCAGCCTGCCTTTGGCTGCCATCTTTTCAGTCGCCGCCTTCCAGGCCGGGGCACCGTGCGAAAGTGGCTCACATTACCAGCTGTGTGTTCCAGGAACGCACTGATGGTTTCTCCATTACTCAGCAGCTGGGGTGAGTTCTGTGGAGGGGGGGGTTCAGTGTGTTGTTAGTTAATGCTGTTAGCTAGTGATGAATGGGTCCCAAAGGATTTCTGCCCCCCCCCCAGAAAAATCTAGCCATGTAGCTTTCAATCAATAAGTTCAATGTGGCTTTGTGGTACTTTTGTTGTTAAAAGAAATTTGCCCCCCCCCCCACCTCATAACCAGTGACGCTGTGGCATTTTCACCTGCTTAACGTCGGGTGTGTGACCCCACTGTACACACCCATCCCCCCCCCCCGTTCCTCTGTCCAAGCTGCTGTAGTAACTCTTTCACAGCATTGCTTTAGCTAGGAAAACATATTTTTTAAAATGTCGTGGCTGACTGCCATGTGCACGTTATGGGGTAGCTGGGGTCTAACTCAAGCTGACACCTTACACTGTACCCACCCCTTGCCAGCTTTTCCAGAACATTCTTCAACATCAGTCTTAGCGAAGGTACTTCTTTTAACTTCTGAGTTGTTTTTTTTTCCATTAATGATTCAGTCTGACTGGCTATTGAACCAAGCAAGTCTTTAACTTTATTTCTGATAACAATAAAGACATTCCACTGTGTTTTTTTCCCCTTCTCCCAAACTTCCACTTCGCCATGTACCATTCCTTCTTGCCATAAGAGCCGGGCCTGATTGCTTTGTGTTTATTTGAAGGGTCCAGGTTGTATCAGTGACGTTTTGCCGCGTCCCACACCCCCCTGCCCCTGTAGCCTGCATGGTTTGTGTGTTCGCATGCCTGTCTGTCCTTTCGAACACATTTTGCACAGCAGAAGAGCACTAGGTGGCCGGTGTGTTCTGCAGTGTCGGAACGCGAACGTCAATGACAGTCTGATCCGATTCCTTTATTTTTGCTTGGGGAACGAGGAGCAGACAGACTCTTCTTGTCTTTACAACATGTGCTTTTTACTTGTAATGAAAACGTGAACCTGGAACTACTTAAAACGTTTGAATATTTTACGAAAACCTTTATCTCGCACTTGTGACATACAGACGATAGATTTTATCGTATTTATGTAGATTGTTATAGGTAAACTACACGAAATACAAAACCTGATAGGCTGCCTGTGTTTTTCAGTTTTTTTTATTCTGTTTTTTTCTTTACTCTGTGGAAGTTCTTGGGGTGGGAGGGATTAAGAGGTGATGGGGTGGACGTTCTGGAGAACATCTGGAGTCTACAAAGGGCTTTTTCCAGATATTGGACAAATACGTCGTCATCAGGTCGTCTGAACCACTTCAGCCAGTAATATCTGCGACCACTGTGGTTTAACAACATTTTACATTCTTTAAAAAGCAACAGAAAAGTATAAAAAAAAATCTCGTTTTCATTGTTACAAAGCAGAGCTTTTATTGGGACCTCTGACAGTTGTCTATGACACCAACTATAAAATATCGGGATTTTCAAAGCAAACACGCCTTGGTTTTGATTTTGTGGGATACATCAGGTTATTTTTTCTCTTGATCTGAATGATGCGCTGACGTTTCACACACGCACACACACGCACGCAGGCCTAAATCCATCCACGCGAACTCTCACATATCGTGCCTTTGATTTACTGATCCGGATGTGTTAGCGCAATGTTAGCGCAATGTTAGCTTACGCGCTGGCACAGTCCAATCCCGGCCCTAAGAGGTGACTTTCACCGTCAGCCGACGTCTCCGGAATCCGTCCCATTTTCTCGCATGACGGGCCTTAGCATCCGAGTCTGGTGGCGTTTTGTCTCACTTGAGATTCGCGGCTGCATCACGGCCACTTGGCGGCGGGGCTCACGACTCCACACGACTCGCCGTTCTCTCGAAAGAGTTTGCTGGCTTATCCTTCCATTTACATTGTTTTACATACTTCTATTCTCTGCATTTTGAGGTTTTTTAAGGTTGCTTGGTATCATACTGTTCTGTTATTTCTACATGTTGATTTCGGTATGAACTGATGTATCGATGGTCGTGGGTCCCATTGTGCTAGCTATTATCTTGTAGAAGGTATTTTTAAGCTTGATTTTACATAGTTACTTTTTCTTGGGCTTTACATTTTCTTGACGGGCAAACAGATTTACTTTTTTGCATTTTTTTAATATCTCTAATAGCCGACCTTGTCTTTTTTTCTCAGCTCCACTTCGAGACAGTTGTTGGACGTCCAGTATTTTTTTGAATTATTCTTATTTTTTACCAATTTGACGAGTTGTCATTCTTGTGGTGTAAATAAAAATGTTTCACTTAACAGCATGTTTCCCCCCCCTTTCTTTTTTGATCCATATTACGAAGCTCCTGTTTGTCACTTGATGGCCAGACAACTTTGTAATTAACAATAAATACTTTGCTTAAAAGTCACGCTCGATCTTTCTTGTTTTTTTTTTTTTTTTTAATTGCCTCCAGGTTCACATTAGAATTTCAGACCAATTCCAAATAAACACTTCACCAGAACCTTCTTTCCATGTACCCATAAGTATTATTCACCGTCACCAGCCTTGCCCCCGCTTCTGAACAGTTCTCGATTGACGTAAGAAATCCGTCCCACAAACGCTTACGTGAGTCAAGTTTTACGCAAGTCGGATTTACCTCCCTATGCCACTCAAGACACTTTTTAGCAAATGACACGCAATTCAAAAGTACGCTAGTAATATGTAAGAAGGGGCACACATTAAATGGAAGGATAGTGTAAGTATGTTGCGTTAATCCTTCCATAAACGATTTTGTCAATATTATTTGTGTAAATCCGGATTTATTCAAGTCGATTTCTTGTAAGTCGAGATCTGTCTCTGAGCTTTGTTCGCTCGGCTCTGACACTTCGCAGTCTTTCATTTGGAAACTAGAAATTACAGTTTAGCCGTTTGCTTTCAGCCACTTGCCTGCCGCTTTCATGAGATGCGATTTACAGTCATACACATTTTTGCGCTTGGATATTTTAGGGTGTTACTCACATTAGGCCAACATTTACCAAATATGATGACAAAGGGATCACTTTGATCTACGGCAGAGGTGCTGCATTCCCTGGAACTTTTGGCTGACGAGAGTATGCAGGAACAAATGCGTGAAACTCCCAAGTTATGTGGTGAAATGCAGGACTGTCCTCTTACACGTGCAACATGATAAAATGAAAGTCCGCTGCGTCGCATACTCAATAAATCCATGGGGGCCGTGTGTCCTCACGCCTACATTGACTCCAAATAAGCTTCAAAATAAGAGCATCAATCATGAACTCTATTGTACTGTGCAATAGCACTTTTCCTATATTTTCTTCAACACCAAAAGTTGCACACTGATGACAAACGTGCGCCTGGACCCGGGAAGGTTAAGCACAATGTGAGTGCCGACCAGCGGGGGTAGTGGGGAGGGGGGACAATTTTGCTTGGACGTGGTACAAGGCACCTGGGCCAAGTGTGTGTACGCGTTTAACCTTGAAGCTGCGGAGCGCACAGCGCGGTCATGCTGCGACGTGAACACTACCCGGGCTCTGCCATCTCTACCGTGACCACATCCTGGCTACATGCGGAGTAACGAGGCCCTAATTAAACTGGGCAGTCAGTCAGTGGGGACATTAGAAAGGATTTATCATGTAGAAGGGGTCCCCGTTTCATGTGTTACTTGGGTCAGCCAATCATATCAGTGGTTTCTGGTCATGTGTGGCAGTACAGAGCCCACACAGGCTGTGAGTAAACTTCAGGATCCCCCCCACCCTCAGTTCTCTGCCAGTTCCCCTGTGGTTTGAGGGCTTCTCTGGTCCATACAGACAAGAGCCTTGAAAGGTAGAAGCAGCCCACGGAGACCCCCTTGCCCACAGAGTGACGGCCCGCGATAGACGGTAGTCGTGAACAGGCAGGAAGGTCACAAAGCAAAATAAATGCTGGCAGGTCAGTGCTAGAGACGCAGCAGGATTGATAGTCGGGGGGGTTGAAACGTAAACAGCACTAAGCTTTCTTTGGGCCAGTCAAATAAACCAGCCTCCGTAACTATTCAGAGGCTCCTGTTCGACCCCAGATTTACAGCTGAGAAATCCCGGAAACGAATCGCAGAGATTCAGCGTAAAGTTGAACATTTGAAAGATCAACGTGTCTTTTATTTTAAAGATAAAACAAACAAAGGGGACACGTCGTGAAAATAGGGAGTCAAACAGAGACCAAGTGGTAATATTTACACTTCTGTGGGTTCAACAAAAGACCTCCCTGTAAGCTCCGTGTGCACAGAGCTCAAAACCGTTAGGATGTGGGGATGGGGGGAGCGTGGGAGGGTGGAGTCGCTCTGCGTGGAACGGGAGGCTTGAACTCCACAACCCCGCTGTGTACACTCTTGGGGGTGGGAGGGGTGTCCCTGCTCTTGATTTAAGACCCTGGGCTTTCTGATGGCTCTTGGCAGGAACATCTCCTTCCCACAATAAAAGCGAGGAGAGATCCTTGTGCGGGTGGATGCCGGCAGAGACCCGGCTATTTAGCGGCCCTGTGGCGGCCCGTCCTGCCTGTGGCCCCTGCTGGCCAAGGCCCCCGGCTCATCCTTCCGCCTCGGGCCCCGCTCTGTCATTACTGTCCCCTCCCGTCCCCTCTTGTTCCCAGATGTGTCGTCCTGGGCTCCCCCCCAGCTGTAATTACAGCCCTGCGCGTTCGCAGAAAACGACAGCTGCCCAACGGCCCCGAAATTACAGATTGCGGCCCGAGAGAGGCGTCAGAGATGACTGGCAAGGGAAAGGGCACACAGCCTAACCCCCCCCCACCCCCAACCTGTGGGCCCTATGAGGAACTACAGGAAATACATCAGCTATGCTAAGAGATGCACTACAGATACACTGTGACGATGGGGCACAGACACGGCCTGTGTTCTTCTGTCCCAGGATTACCAGTCACTGTTCTGGAGTTATATTAATATGGGGGGGGGGGGGGGGGGGTATTAGGAGAGTTTTTCAGACATGGCTCAACCAAGCTGGGGGGCCCTCGCTAGCCAAACTGCGGCCGGGCTTTTAGAACACGCTCCGTATTTGCTTTTCCAGCCATCTGTTTAGTCTGGAGGCTGTTGCCGAGAGCCAGCATTCGGCTCAGAGGAACCACCTCCCTCCCCGGCGCTCGCCGCACCAAAGGCCCGTCCTCCCGAGGTCTTTAGCGTGTGCTATTCAACACGCGTGTGAGGCGAGGGCATTGTCGGGAGCGATCGGCTTCACGAAGTGGGAGATCAGAAAAGATTCACGTCAGGCCCACATTGTATACGCCCCCCCCCCCCCCCCCCCGGCACGACCAGCCTCGTAAAGAAGATTGTACATTTTCGCCCTAAAGGCTCCACATCAGGAACTCATTATTACCCACTTTAAGGCACAGTGCCCCCCCAGTGCCAAAACTTACTGTTTGCTTTAACAGCAGACTTAATGATGATCCCGACAAAAATATTTCAAATCGTGCAGTTAAGGGTTATTACTGTTTTTTTGTTGTTACGATTATTATTATCATTACCGATTATTATTATCATTACCGATTATTATTATCATTACCGTGCAAGATTCCGACTCCAAACAATTTATTTATTATGGAACAACTCTACAGCAAGTGAGCAATTTCTTGTGCATGGTAACCATGGGTTATTACCCAATTTTGTGCAATTTAAATTTAGATTGGGAGAGTAATCCATCCTTGATTCATTGACATCTCCACTGTTTGTAGATGCTGCATTTTTGTTACAGATGTTGTTACAGATGTTTAAATGGAAATGGAATACCTGTAGAACTACACTGATAAACCTTAATTTTCAATTATCATTCTGCACTAATGAAGCTTCCAATTCCATTTCTAGAAGTCTTTTTTTTTTTATTTAATTTTAATGTTCAACTTATTTCCACAGTCTGCCACCAGGGGGCCGTGCTAACAGGAATACAGGCTGCCATGCTCTGGAAGCTGGAATCAGTGGAATGAGGAGTTTTCAGTGTCACGAGTTTTTCACCATGATCCTGGACACTCCATCTTGTTTTTTTTTTCACCCAAAGGGGTAGCAGGTTCCTGATAATTCAGGAACTGGCCCTAAGAAGTGTCAGTCCACATCCTAGGGTGGGGGTGGGGTGGTTGCCAGTCTTGTAACCTTGAGAAATCTACTAAAACATAATAGCTTCAGTAAATTATCCAGCTGTGCTAACACCCGACCAGGTCTTGTGTAAAAACAGCAAGCGCTGTAAGTCGCGTTGAGCTGAGCCGTCTGGTAAATGAACATAAACAAGGTCAAAAACTCCAGGTATAAAAGCAGGGAGGTGACGAACTTGGCAGGCGTTCAGTGTGATGGAAAGGGGAAGCACAAGCTACTGCTTTCCTGGACATATAAACCCCCTCTGCCCCCGTGACCCTGCATGACCCGTCTGCTAATGAAGAGAAAAGTGACCTATCTTGCCAACATGTCACCATGTGGTCCTTACTGATGCCAGATCAGATTTCAGTGAGAAGGGAAAGCAACAAACTCATGTGTAAGGCTGGTACTAATCAGCATATAGCAGGGGGTGGGAAGCTGTCGTTCTGTTTAATATTTCTGTCTCCACTGGCATGTGTACAATACTTTGTTTTTGCATCCATGCACGTATTTGATTATAATAACAGTAGAGATATATATATATATTTAAAAATCATGACAACTATATACGAATGAACTGGATAACCAGGCAGCCACGTGTGATGTGCTGCTGGGCGAGCTGGATGCACTGGGCAGAACCGCGGAGATGGGTAGGGCTGTGTCTTATGACACTCTGGAAGCTGAACAAAAAAGCACTTATACTGGTGGAAAATCCAGGTGTCGGAGGAGCTCGCGAAATGTATGCGTGAACATGACGTGCGGCCGCTTCCTGGCTATCAGCCCCAGCTCCGTGGCAGCTTTCCCTGGCTGGCCTGCATCCTTCCCCTGTCTGTCACAGCCTCCTTCTCCACCGGCCCGCTACGTTACACTCGTTTTCCCCCCCCCCGAGGAGCTGCGGAAATTTCTCTGCGATTGGGCTTTGGGCTCCTGGATAAGAGAGGTTTTTGGGAGGAGGAGGTGCAAGAACCAGGTGCTATGCAAACCATGGTCCAACAGCCGGAGAAGCCTTCCAGGTCAGAGCACCTCCTGAAAGCCGTCCTCACGAATCCACCTTTGGTCTCCGGCTAATGCTGCCTGGGAGTCGCTTACAGCACCCAGCTAGCTCCTAGCTATGCCTGTCTAACAAAAGCAGCACCATTGGGAATATCTGTGTCATGTAGGGACTGTTAAATATGCCCTTGAGAGGTAAAGTGGGCTATCCCACATTTTCAATTGGATAAGTTGTTATTATCTAAGTCATACCTCTGTGCTACCTATGATATATATCTATTGTAGGGTATACTGTAGGCACACAAATTTTTTGAAAAAATATCGACTTTGAAGCTCATTTTCTCAAAACTTTGTTTTTGGGGGATAGCCCACTTTACCTCTCAAGGGCAGAAATCATAACTGCACTAACAAGTTCAGTCAGCGCCGGGCGCATTATATAACAGATACTGCTGCCTTATTAAATAAAATGCTCGGAGTACGACTACAGAAACCTATTCTAATACAGGATCCACAAAGACCAACATCAAAAGTATGGTGTCAGAGGGTCTGTATTAAGATGAAAAAAAAAGTAAAACAAGTAACAATGTAATATGCAAGGATGCTGCACATACTGCAGTGGCCAAACATCTGCCTAATAGCACTGTCCTTCAGCAGGAGAATAAACACTCTCCATCTGAATCGCCAGAAATCTACGAATTCTATTAGCAGATTAATTCCTTGCCAATGCACTAATTTCATCTTTTCATGTGAACCCCTTTTACGTAACATCAAAGTGCAAGCTCGGGGCTACGTAAATGTATTTATCCGCAAAGCTCAGCAGTCCGGCTTTTTGAAGAATGTTGCTGAAATGCTCCATTTTCTATTTATTTGTTATTCAAAGTGACTTCGCATGTATATATTGTAAACAGTGCGGCTGCAAAAATATCCCGACACCTGTTTACAACAGTGGGGAATAAAACGGGGGGTATTTATATCTGATGTTGTCAAAGCCTGGGCTAATCAGACTTAGCATAAACAGTCGCGTGGCGATGCTATTGATGTTTTATTTTTCGCAGAACCGAATGACAATGCAATCGCTGAGTCGTACAATCTGTTTTTGTTGTCCTGAAGTGACTTTGAGATCCTGCCGGTCCTTCCCGTATGTCACGTATAAATATGGCTAATTGGAAGTGGAAGACCTTCAAATCCGGTGACACAGTGCTAGTGGGTGTATATGCGTGCGATAATGTATACATTAATTTGTGGGGACCAAATGTCCCCACAATGTGATAAAAAAATATATTTTTGACATTGTGGACCATTGTGTGTGTGTGTCCCAGCTATGTGCTCTGCATGGGGTAGCACTCTGACCAGGATAAGGAGGGACAGCTGGACGGGAATTCAAAATGAGTCCTTGCGAAGAATAAATCACATTTTGCATGGTTCCATAAGACAAAATGCCTCACCGACCGTCATTCGCGACGGCATAGGAAAGAGTTCGACAGGCCTATTGGAGGGACACTACTAAATTTAAATACAAAGGCATTTTTATTTCTGGGGAGAGGTAAATCCAGATTAAATATTGGGCGGGGTACTTCCAAAGGGGTCCTATGCCCATGGCCGTTTGTGGAGTTTATGCTCTTGACCCTACAGAAACAAACAGAAAGATATTGCTTATCGTCCCAAAAGGAGATCATGGCTTCTTATGTTTTTTCTTTTGATGTAACGAGGGTAAATGTGGTGGCTTGTTCTGACCTCTCCGAAAACATTTAAGGTACCATTATGCCGTCCGGACCAAATTAAAAAGATGCGCTTATCTTAGGTAACCTGTGCAAGGTGTAACATTGTCCTGTTTCTTAGACTGACTTTGTGACATGGATACAGATGATTAAAATAGGCGCACCTGTCTGTAACCCTAACACTTCAGCTTGACGTGGTTTTAGGGGGTTTGGGATAGGAAATCACTCTCTTCTCCTATTGAGCTGTATAAATGGCTGCGGTGAGGATTAGGTTAAGCCTAAAATTAAGTGTGATTCTCTCCACGTGCCGGAGCTGCGGCGCTGGCAGTTTTGTTTTAGGTTTTTCATTTGGAAAATAGAACCTCAAGTCACCCCAGTCAAATTGTTAGAAACTTCAACTTTAACTAAAAGTCCTCAAACAACTACATCTTTTTGAGGCGAGTAAGGTATGAACCCTCGCTTTATCCATGTTACCGCTAATTAAAATTTTGTAGCTTTTTCCGTCTTTTTACGGGAAACATGTGTTGTCAGTACAACAGCGTAGCCGTAGCCCAAATCCCTTTACGATCGCTTTGGCCCGTAGGTAGAGAGCAGGGGTTGGGTTCAGTGAAATAACGAGTCACTATCAAAAGCGGTGCTATTTTAGAATTACAGTGCATCTGGATTAATGTACATTCTCATTTATTGATAAAGGAGCACGGTTCAGTGACTCCTTATTCTTACAGGTATATTTTATTAGTCGGTCTATGTTAGAGACCCCCCCAATTTAACTGGTTTATATATCGGTTTATTTTTCTACGTATAATTTATTATTACATTAGAGAGAAATATTAGGTTACTACATTGAAACTTGACATTAACGTATGACTGTCATACCAACTTGGAGTTTGAGAACACAAAATAGCCTAGGCCTATTGAAAAATATACTCTACTTATTAGACTGTTTATTCAACAACATGTGTAATAAATAATGACGTTTACCCTATTATGCAAGTATTATTATGTCAGTGATATTATGCCACGAGTTTAACCTAAGAAACGGCAAAAAAATGGACGTTAGCAATGGGATAGGCTGAATATTAGGACACAATTTTCTAATTAAAACATCTAATGTTTGCCTGTCGCCGAGGGAATTGCGGGGAGGGGGCAGCATGTCGGCAGTCTCACATCACCTACATCGGAACAGTGACGATATTAAAAGACTTGTAAATCACAGGCACAGGTGTTTCCTCCTAAATTCCAGACTCCTTTGCCAAGAAATCACATCTCTTATCTGCGTGGACATCCGTCTTTATTAATGCCGACCGTAACATCGCGGCCTCTCCTCCCGTTACTATTATCATTAACTGCGTCACCAAAAAAACATACATTTAAAGCCCTGCACACGTGTCCACTTCAATTGCTATGTTAATGCTCTTAGCCGGTTTCTCCAATGAAAGTATTTCCTTCTTTTGTTACGACGAAAATGCAGTAACCCACTGAAAGCCAAGAAGAAAGCTGTTTAGTTGTTTATTATTATTATTATTATTATTATTATTATTATTATTATTAATAACAATAATAATAATAAAAGTCATTGCGATGTTTGAATCGATCAGAAAGCTGATATTGCCGCTAAAGGCTCGCCTTGTAAAACCAAGGTGTCTGGTTTCCCCGCTTCATTCCCCCGTTTAAAGAACCAGCCCTCCCTAAGCCGAATAAAAAGTCTGCATCTGGTCCACTACGACCTAATGCCGTTTTATAACGGCGTATCCCTGTTCTAACAACAAAGCAGGGTCACCCATTTAGCTAACAGCACCTTTTGTTATCAGGAGGCGTAGGATGTATATTTTCCAAAAACGTGCCCCAAGTGTGATTTTACACATTGAAAACAAACATTCGACCGCCTTCCTGATAAGGATAAAAGCCACGACCTGCACTTCAAATATTTAGGCACAATAAGACTTTCCATTTTATTTTTATCTTTAATAGTGTGTTTCAGTGTCACAAAATGCCGGTACATGATATTTGAATGATTGCCAGACCGCTTGCATCAGCCTGCTAAACATTCACAAATGTAATTGCATGTAGTTCAGAGGCATCGTCGCTTCCCCCCACCCCCAGCACCACCGACCACCACGCCTCTTAAATCGAAAGGCCGTAGTATACCGTAGCTATACTAAGATCAGAATAGAATGTAGTGGAAAGCATCGTTCACTAGTTAATCTTATATACTATATAAATCAATTCACTGCTTTGGTTTGTTTAAAAATATTTCCTTTAATAAATTAGAAAACATGTACATTGGATTGAATACGGAAGTAATGCTGGAGAAAATGTTTTTCGCGTAGCTCAGATATTTCGATCTAAATTGCATTCGTCCCTTTAAAAGCTGCATGATACCTACATGTATGTACAATTTTATTAAAACATTTATATATAATTAAAGACAAACGGATGCCAATAAGACTTTTCGAAGAAAAAAAGAATCAATTCCTGAAAAAATCATGTACCTTTCTATAAGGGATAACACCGATTAGGGCGCAATCTGTGTGGCAGCACAATAAAATGGGAATACATTTAATTACTGTCTGTGACGGAAGGGGAGAAATTTAAATGTTCTCTTGCAGATCCACGGAGGTGCTCTGCTGCTCTCAGGATTGTCCCATGAATGTCCGGAGCAGGGCGAGGGCACAGCGCGTCTCTCCAACGTGTCCTTGAGGTTTTTTGGTTCTTGAACATTAATCCGTTTTCTTCAGATTTTGCAGTAAACAGTCTGCGGGTAGAAAAGGAGGAAATCCGTAAATCGGTTTGTCGAATTGTGTTCCGGTCTTTTTAATATCTCCGTCACAGTTAATTTATGGCTCGGGTAGGCCTAAGTGTCAGTTTCGTACTATGGTTACGAAGTTTCACTCGAGTTATGTAAGCTTGAATAGGTCTGTCTTCAATGGTAACGAATGTAGCAGTTTGAATAATCTGGGATATAATTCTTAATTAATACATTCAAGCTGCACATGAACTTCACATATCCTAATATACGGCGAATATAAGATATTTTACGCATGAATTACTAATTTGACATACATAGACCAATGTAAAGGTGCAAAAAAACGACGAACAACAAGAAATCCATGGGTAATTTATAAGCCAAAAGTATCGAGTCAATACAACGCAACGGTATATCTAAAACGAATAGTCCTATAATTAGTCATGGAAACCATCACAAACATTAACCCCAACAGACCGACTTCGATATTCCCTATATCCAATATAACGAAATTCTCTTGAGGTTGTATGCAAATATTTCATCCTGTACATTATTTGTTTTTTTTTTTGTAATGGTTTAACTAATAAAAATGATTTAACTCATCAAAATTTCCCAGCTAAATGCCAATTATGAAACAAGTAACCTAATCAGATTGCGTCTGATTTATTATTCCATGGTAGTAACAGAAGTTCTCCGTTTTTAAATGAGGGCAATTTTCTTAATTGCACTGTTAAAGAATAAGCTTTGGTTCCCAAAGGAGTATATGATCCAATGCATCGTCTCAGACCACCTTGAGATGCGTTTAATATAAATCAGCATCGCGCTGTTTGTTTTCCCTCGCCGAATAACCGGATGGCTCACACGGCATCAAAGCTACGCCGATGAACAGTGTTGTGTAGGGGTCAAGGAAAACAGGGCGCTCTCCTGAGACTAAATCAAACTGCAGTGTATTTGTTTTAGTGGGATGAGATACAATTACATTCACGTTGAGTTGTTCCGTCTAGGACGGCAGGATTTTTGGTTCGGTTCTGCTCAGTAGAAAGGGCCGCTGTGGGCCTGTTACTTTAATGTGTAACGGTAGCAGGCCTCCAGGTTTCTTACAGAACTGAGGTCTGATTAAACCAAAAGACCACTGCAATTCCTCTGATTTTTTTTTTATCCAGATGTAATTATCAACTGACGTGTTTCAAACGAGTATTGATATTTTGATCAGGAGAATTGAAACTAAAGTCTGAACTGCTTACTTTAAATCTATCTTATGGCGAGCTCAGATTTCTATGTTCCATTTTCAATAAAAAGAAATGATGTAACTCAGACTGAATGAATATCTTCAGATAATGCAGAGCGCAGATTTTAAAAGACGTTTTGTTGCTGATAGCGACTACTGGTTGCAATAAAGTCCGCCAAGGGGCTTCCAAAACACTAAAGCTCTCTTGACTACAGGCCAGTGGTGCTTTGCATGCACCTCTGTAATCAAACGCTGGTTAAGACTTTTTCCAATATCTAAAGGGCGTCCATTCCTGCGGTCCGCACACAGGAAAACGTTTCATTAGCAAACCAAATTATCCATGAGGGACAATTCGTGGTTAATGCCTCTCGATACAGCCCATGTTTCTCCCATGAACTGTAGTTTCCCTAAATCTGGTTAGAAATAGACATCAGTGAGGATTATCCCCCTAAAATTCACCACAAAATCTATATATTTCAGAACTGTCATGTTACTCCCTGGAAAATATTCCAGCCTGCAAGTCTTCCGAAGCCACATTTTATTGCGGCAGATTCACGGTATTTTTTAATGAGAACTTCCAGAGGGCTGTATATTCTGTGATATCGAGCCATCATTACCTGATATTTTCACTTACTTAGGCCTAGGCCTAATATGAATATAAACCTAGATTTATTTGTAATTACACGAAACACACTGTTATTTGTTACATTTGACCTCATTATACTTCACATGGGCTTTGGGTGTATTTTATGACTTTTAGTGAACTTTTTATGTCCGTCACATGGGCAGTTAGCCGTATGCCAAATGATTACAACAGAAATCATCTCACCCCTTACTGGTATGGTTTTGTATATTGACTTGGTAACGAACCATTATGTAACTGTTCAACTGTATCAGACTGCATGTCAAAGAAAATGAAACTATAACCTATTCTGGCCTCAAGATTTAAAAATGAAGGAATTTTTGTAATTAAAACTTGTGATGTAGCGCTAAACGACGACAAAAACAACAACAACAACAATAATAATAATAATAATAAATCATCTTATTGAGCTGTATCAAAGTAACCGTTTGTGTTCCCAAAATGTATCCTATTACTCTTTACGCCGTATTTGCGCTGCAGTCATTCATCAGAAAAATCAATGTTCTTATAATGTAATTTGCATTATATTCCTGCAGACAATATGCTAATACCGTTAATCAGAGTAATACCAACAGCAGTATAAAAACCAAATCCATGATATGTGATAAACACGTCACTTAAATTTGCTGCCTTCGGTACTGTCCTGTAATTATTCTTGTCTGACTATTATAGCCTGAGGTTATGAATTGGCCCTGGTCCACGCTGATACCTACCCCTCTGGCATTGCTGAGCACCTTCGCTGCTAATGGGACGCAGACATGGACCAGGCGCCTTCCATCCGCCACACGGAAAAAGCGTAACTCAGTCTTTCGTGGGCGACGTAGCTGCAGCTGGACATCTTGTTATCCATCTCGTCACTCTGTAGCACCTGATAAAGAAAGTCAATGTATCTAGACGCTAGCTTGAGCGTCTGAATTTTGCTGAGTTTATCCGAGGGCAGCGTGGGGATGATCTTCCGCAGAGAAGCGAACGCCTCGTTCAGAGACTGTGTCCTTTGCCTCTCCCGGACGTTGGCCAGGACCCTCTGGTTCTGCAGCTCCTCATAGGACTGCGTGCTGCTGGGACTGGGCTTCTTGCCCCGCTTGACGGAGCCCGGGCTGCCGTCTTCGCTCGGCTTCTTACTGTGCGTCCTCTTCCTCCCAAACCGCTTCTGCTGCCTGTCCAGCTCCTCCTCGCTGGTCACTACGCTATCCACTGGGGATACTGGAGAACTTGAGCTCTCTTCCATTTCTTTTTTAAAGAAATGAGAGGACATAGACAAAACAGCGTCCTCCACCTTAAAATCCTTTGCTGAAAACGATATCCTCTTCAGAAAGACTGCGTCCGATGAAGTCTCTTTCTCTCTTTTCTTACCCTCAGTGGAACGATCGGAATATGCCGCTTTGTACCGAAGGAGCACTTTGGCACGGCTTTTCCTCCCGCAGGAAGTTTTTTTGCTTAATTTCTTTGGAAACTTTATCCCAGTTTCAGATGCTAAATACATGTCTGTACGGAGGGGGTGGCAGCAAAGAAATCTGATTGGCCCACCAATAGACAGGAGGGACCAGTTTTAAATTACATTTAAACAAAATTATTTATTTATAATAACTACATCGTAACCCCTTTGATGTAATAGTATTCTTCTTTATTAAACACAACAGGCAGTTATTTAGTAGGCCTCTAATAATTATATATATATACGATTAATTGGCCTATTAATTAATAAGTGAACCGCTATTTTTTTAAGCACACATAACCCAAAGGAAAAAAAATAAATCAAGTATTTGTTGTACTTAACTGTTTTGGTATTTTCGAAAGACGCATGCTAATGAACGTCTGTATATTACCTTGTAAATTGACATTTATACGGTAATATACATTATATAGGCCTACATAGAATTATATGAAATAAGCCCAAATTCTGTATAGAATAGCCTACATCATCTGATTGTTGCATACTAAAGTGCATGTTTCGGATATTTATTGTATCCCAGAATTTTTAAATTCTAAAAATAAGTGATATAAAGAAGTAGGCCTACGCAGTCCATTATTATGTCTGAAATATAATTTTTACAAAAATAAAACGCTCTTTCTTCAATGAACAAGTGGTGTTATGTTAAAAGTTTACTTTTTTAGACAAATAAAAAGTCAACGTGCACTTCCCCAACCGTCAATGTCCATATTGTAAAAGTAAAACAGGAAGGAGTTAAGCTAACCGAAAGCCTCTAATGTTTCCACAGAGGCCCCCGGTGCACAAACACACGTGTTTTGTCAAGCTTCTACCTCTTGATATATGATGTCATGTTTTCTACGTACTGCACGGCACAGGTGGCTCTTATTACGGTTTGAATTATACGACGCCAGCTTCTCTGATCCCCTTGTCAGCTGGAGTTCCTGTTTAATCGGAGCCCGCTTACACTTATCTTTCTAAATTCCGCATCTTCTACCCCTCATTGTTTTTTTAAATTTCTTTGTTAGTAAAGTTGAGTTGATTAATCACAGAAAAATACGCACACATATCGGTACATGTACAAGAAAAATTAATTAATTAGCATTTTTAACATTGCATAAGTAAGTTACTTTATTTGGCAAACCTGGTTATTTTGTTTTCTTATCGGGTATAAAAGTAATTCAGCAAAACGTTGTTTTACTTATATAAATATATTAATTTATTACACAGCTGTCCATATGAACATTCTTCGGTTACTGCTTTTAATTTATTGTTTATTTATGAATAAACAAAAAAAAAAAGCGACAAGCTGAAGAAACAGTATCGAGCTGAATAATAGGCCTACATTTGTAATTTATGTTCGTTTTCCAGTCTGAAGACTCACATTCCACCTTTGAAATGTGATCATATTTATTAAATTTGGTTTCCTTTGATTAATTCCCACCTAAAGATGTTTAGAAAATATGTTATTATATCAAAAGATGATACAGCATTACAAATGATCTCGAAACCAAACAGACATTATAATACTTTTGTTTCGGGAGGGGAGAATTCTTTCTTTAACTAAGGATTCAATAATAAATGTTAGAATACATCTCTCAGCCTGACATATGCAACCAGAAACGACAAGATTGTATAAATAAATCGGGTGGTTTTGTTTGTTGTTATACTTTAAACAATTCTGTGATGCGATGCATTCTTCCTAAGCAAATTCCTTCGTACGGTACCAGCACCACGCATGCATCCAAACACGAACGCGCACACAGATTCACGCGCCCGTTTCCCGACGTCATGGCCTGACCCCCGACCCCTTGTCTCTAGTCGCGAATCCCCTCTTCTGTGTAACTTCTATAGAAGATGTTTTATGTTAAATTTCAATACGCGTGCATGTTCATTTGATGTCCTACGATTACAACAACTACTAATAATAATTATCACAATAATAATTGTCTTAATAATAACAATAGCGTTCCATCAGCCATGCTTTTTGGATGCCCAATAAAGAAAGCATTACGTTGACATTGTGGATAAATATCGCCCCTCATCTTGCGTATTGATAATCGCTTTCCTTTCCTCTCGCAGAGAGATCACACATGGCTCTGGGGCACGTGACCTGATCTGAGTGGCCGACGCGGTAAGTCGCCCTGCGCGGTTATTTCACGGTCCGGGCTGGTGGGACGGGGGCGGCCCAGATCTCGCCTGAGAGCCTCGGAGGAGACTCGCGCTAGATCAAAGTTGAGCGGGGCTGTAATTCAGCGCGGGTTCCTGTTCGTCTCTGACACGTCCAAATCAGGTCCACATGCAATAGGAATCTGTAATGAGCAGCGATGCAGTCGGAGCTGACACACCAGTTGGCAGGCCGTTTCAAGGTTGGTTTGAGACTAAAAGAAATAACGCAAGCGAAAGAGGAGGCTGTCAGCATGAAGAAGCGAAATTTACAGCCGTGGTTCAATTTTTATTAAGCGTTTGCGAAAAGGGGGAAAAAAACACAGCTTTGGATTCAGTTTGATTGGGTTTGTATGAGCAGTGCGATTAGACCTATAGAAGTGACAAGATATATAATGGTGATTGTGAAAGATGGTTATGATGGACCTGGCAGGAGCATCTGACATTTTATCATGAGAAATCATTCCAATGTGTGTGCGTGTCTGCATGGCCAAGGATCTGAAGTTCAACGCCTTTGTCAGAGAGACACAAGTATGTCAAGGAACTGAAAAATCCAAGGTGTACCAGTGTATGGAAGGTTTACCACGATAACTGAGAGGGATGCTGCTATTCCCATGCCCTACCCTGACACTTGGCACAACCACAAGCCTCTGATTGTTCTTCCTCTTCCTCCTGCTTCAGTTCTTTAATCCATCCCATTACCAAACTTCTCATGGCAGCACCATGGCTATTTTCGTGACTGTCACATAGCCGGCCCCGTGTTGTCCCACCAAGCCGCCAAGCGCAAACAAGCTGTTTGCCCCGCGACCCCGGGAATCGGCGCCAACGTGACGTCTTGAGAAGAAGCGGCCGAGTAAACACACCCCCCACTAAGGCTGCTGTTTGCTAATGCTACCTGTCTGTTGACACGTCCAACCTCAGAAAGTTCCAGCACAAAAGTGCTTTCGAGGTGCAGGCAGAAAGAATGAAGCCCTTATGATGACAAAACAGCTTCTCTCACTGACGAACTGGAGCCTGAACCGAACCTGGGTAGCTAATTGAATGACATAATCATTTCACACGATGGCATTTGCGCAGTTTATAAGCTGATGGTGTGATGTGGCTGATAGCTACAGGAAGATGCTTATTGTAACAGGTGCCCTAATGTGTGAAGCACTGGGAGGGCAAATTCGAAAAGGCGACTGGGACCAAGTACTGTTCTCTTGGGGGTTCTGACTTAGAACAGCTACATTAATGTATTCTCAATGTTCCATTTATGAGGAGCTCCTGAAATTCAGTTGTAGGACTTCACACAAGTTTCTCTGAGGAATTTAAAGCAGCTTGAAGTGTTTAGTTTGTTTAATGTGATGCAGATTTCACACACTCTGGGTCCCGGAGACCCATTTTTCACTGAGCATGGATGCGGCACCCATGGGGGACAGACAACGGGGTGCACATTCACCCACCCATACATCCATAGTCCATGTTCCCTTGTCCTTTGCAGGGTTGTGGGGGTCCAGAGCCTATCCTGGTGAATTGCACTTGCCAAATTGTCCATAGATGTCAATGTGTGTGAATGGTGTGAGTGGTCTGAGATGGGCTGCTGCCCCGTTCTGGATTATTCCCTGCCCCAAGCCCCCCCCCCCCCCAACAGCTTCCGGGGGCACACATGTAAAGCGTAATCCATGGGGATGCCCTGAGAAGGTTCTTTATTTATGTTCATGTCTACATTGATGGCTCCTTGAGCTTCACTCGTCGCAGGTTGAAATGCGCAATTCAGAATGTCTCACTACACACCAGCTTTAGTAGAAAGACACAGACATAAAGAAAACATCCAGACTTGCTTCCTTAAAATACATGTTTAAAAGCTGGTTACCGCAGAGTATCTGTGGTCATAGCAGCTCTGTTTACAATTTCTAGAATCTGGCAAAAATCTAGCTGCAATAAACAGGCCATGTCAACGGGGCTAATTAATTAAGCAAATGCAAGAACAAGCGGCCGTTGCTTCTGTAGCCAGTGGGGGGTCAAGGTCTGTACAGACCGCAAACACAGGAGTGCAATTAGAGCGGCTCTTGTTGCCCTGACGCTAAGGTTAGCCACACGCACCCTCCACTTCTCCATGCCCAGGGACCGGTGGCCAGATTCAGAGAAGGGGTCCTGGGCTAACACAGCCTGTTTGTTCGGCTAATTGGAGAGGCGTGGGGGGGGAGGGTGCAGGGGCAGGGGTGAGAGTGGCATAAACACGGAGGTGACATTTGCAGTAAACTGTCAAACCCACATGTCATCCACCTCCTGAGAGAGTTGGACACCATTAGCTGCCATGGGGTGGGGGTGGGAGAGAATCTGAACTGTCTGAGATGCGTGTATGTAGCTATTTGGGGGCAGCATGCGGCTCAGTGGGTTAGGATGCCATGCTTGTGAGCGGAAGGTCATCAGTTCGAATCCTGGGGTTAGCAGGGTTTTCACCGCGGACCCCCCAACTGCTCCAGCGACTGGCTGGCCCTGCCTGGTCAACTTTGCATTTCTTTGCTACTTTGCTAAAAGCCTCTGCTAAATAAGTGAATGTATGTTCTATAAGGCTCTAAGACAAAAATTTACTGGCTCGGCTCAAGAATGTTTAGCAACAGCCACTGATGTTGGTCTAGAACAGGGCTATTCAACTCTGGGACTTTGATTCCAAATCCAGGCCATGTTTTCATTGCTGACTCTGATTGGCCAGAGGCTTTACGCCCGACTCACAGGTGAAGGAAGGCTGGAAAATCAGCAGGGCTCAGACTTTGCTTTAGCACTGATCTACAAAGTATTATCGGGAGAGTACAGGACGGACTAACAGCTAAAGACCAATACGCTTCAGTGCCTTCACAGATCTGACTCATCTTTCTCCACAGGCTTCCAGAAGTAGCCGAGTGAGAGGTATTAGCATGAATCAAGAAGCTCATCGTCAGAAGGTCCGATTACAAGAAATCAGCTAGAACTCCAACACCATCTCACTCGATGTGAAAATGTGAGTCTTATGACCAGCAAAGCCCGTTTCCTGTGTCCACTTACCCCTCGCTGCTGTGCTGGAATGCCGGCACCCCCACTCACGGCCGTGGACCCCAGCCCGCTCTCTTGTCTCCATGGCCCGGGACAGCTTGTCAACCATGTTTATTTAGGCTCTTTGGTGAGTGTGGTTGTGGTGGGCACATTGAGAGCTGTAACTTCAATACAAGGAGGAAATGGCTGGAAATCCCAGCCGTGGTCTGGGAATGCCTCGGATCGGGATTCCCCACTGTGCCGCAACATCAGCGTTCCAAAAATGTACTGCAAAGGCAACAATATATTCGCCTCACACTAATATGAGCTATTAGCTGCGGGGGCAAACCAAAGCTTCGGGGGGAAGCACGATGATGAGAAAAGCAGATGATCAGGCATTTTACACGTAAGAGTCAGCTAGTGTCTGCCTGCGGTCTCTGGAAGTTTTCAGTATATTACAGTATTTACGGTATAAGTAATTTCTTTAAACACATATTTTTCACTCGTAAATGTACATTATTATCTGCATAAAATGTATTTCTTAAGGTATGTCTACAGTGTTAGTTTACATATACTGTCTTATTATATATAATAAACGTCAACGTAAAGATATTTACACATATCGTATTTAAATGTATAATATAATGCAACTGATTATTATTATTATTAGACTTCAGCACAGATGTAACCAGGTTAAACTAAGATAATTGTAGATAAACTACCAGTCTCACTCTAAGTGCACGATTCGCCCGGCAGCGGATGTCGCCTTTAAGGAAACATTCCAGTCCGTCTCACTAAAGTCCGCTACACAACTGACCGTGTTATAAGCAAGTTCATTCCAGTCATATTTCACATTTACACCAATAAACAAAGGCATGGCCCGTGCGTCTGACTCATTCCTCCCTATAGACACCTGTGGCGTGTGATGCAGGGTGTTTCTGCTATACCTACCGCTTTTCGTCTGCTTTTTGACCTTAGTCTCAATTTGGTACGGTACATTTCATGAAATCGTTACTGGACTAAAATGGGATCAGATTCCGTGAACGTACGATTTCGCGTGTTTCATTTTCAGATATCTTACACTTAAAACACCCGAAAGTTGTTGGTATAAGCATATATCGATCGTACCCTTTGTACTGTATCGTGTCTCTTACGGTTTCTTCAACGGCCCCTTGAATTATGAACTGCATTTTGTTGGAATCTTCACCAGTTCGGCAATCCAGGTTTCCTTCTTTCTTTATGCGGTATGTTACATGTAATCGCTTCATTTCGACGTGTTTCTGATAGCAGATATCCTAAAAATTCCGTTTTCACGGTATTCATTCTGCATTGAGCTCATCAGCTAGACGGAGACACGGAGGCGCAGGTGCAGAAACACAGCGCACATGTTTGCGGGTAATGCAATGAAACGCACAGGTGCGCATTTCCCAAAACGGCGCTCGTAAATCCAGTGAATTTATGGCCGACGCCGCGCTCGGATGCCTTGATCATGGGGGAGACCAACTGAGGTACAGCAATCTCGGCCTTATTGACAGACTGTCGCTCTGAGACTCATACGTAGGATAAACACCGACTGAAGGGGAAAGTTATTTCATCTGTCGTCTCCAAAAAATTTAAAGCGTCATCTGAAGAATACACATGTTTTAATAATGGCACATTTATATGTTTTATGTATTGCAATTCTGTGCAACCGGCGCGTGTCGAATTGCAAGCCTGGTGGAGCGCGGGGTTTGCTGCATTTTCGTCCAGCTGTGCTTCTTAAATGATTAACTCGTGATTTAATTGCAGAATGAAGAAATCGCGGGATTTTGATCATTTCAAAGAAAACACTTTGGTGAATGACGTGCTGTAGTTTGATAGCTTTTGTAAAGCTAAAACTTAATTTCATTTACCTCTGGCTCAACCCTTCTTCATTGTCATCCATTCTTTGTGCGGAATTAATTAACTTTCAACTTTGATCAAATACAGATTCATCAAGACCTAAGATTCAACAGGCCATATGCCTAATATATTACGATTCTCAGTATTATAGTACTGTAGTTTGTTCGAAATCTTTTCATAAATATTAAGTAAAGTTTCTTTGGATTTTAAATGCGGTTTTGCAAATACGAATAAATTTTTTGAAGAATATTGAACCTTAGCCAGCTATTGTATGAGGATTCCATAGAAATGGATAAGGTCGTGAATGCAGTTTAGTTTCTATATTTAGTTCAGTTTCATTTGAACATGTTGTTCCAATCTGTTCCTGTATTAAATTTCTCGAGAAAAAATATATAAAGGTGGGTGGTGCTCCTTGAGGATTTGACAAATTAAAGCTGGAATAATATCTTCCACTAGAGGGAAGCAATGGTCAATTTGCGCCGCGAAGCGGTACTACTAAGGTCGTCATTATTACTTCCAGTATCCATTGCCAACCATGAGGGCCACAGCTGCGCCTGATGATTGAATTAAAAACAGCGGCAGCATAAGTGATTTTGTTTAAACACTGCAAGACACATAGGCTCAAGAAAATCAAGCCAAAGCTATTCCGAGCCAAGCCAATTCCTCAGTGTTATTTTCTGTCCGCATCTATTTTCAGCCTCCCACACTCTGCATTTCCGCTGAGTGCGACCTGTACTCATTACAGGTAATAGTCTTTTCCCTGAAAGGACAGATCCATTCATTAATTTGTTTTTTCCCTCATATTTTTATTGATTATGTTTCACTAATTGTATTTTCTGCAATAAATGTACTGTTTTTTGCACAATAAAGTTTTAGTAATTAAATAGTTTTAAAGTAGTGATTATTAGTCTTTAATTAGTAATTTAAGTAGTTACTATGTGCAAATCTTTGTTTTCTTGCAGGTGAAGGATGCCCTGGCAGATTCAGGGGGACCAGCACTTGATTGGGGCCCTGAAATACGTAAAATCACACGTAAAATTGGACAGGGGGGCTCCAAGGTGACATTTTGCTAGGGGCTACACCTGCATCCCTGCATGTATCAGACAGTGAATAAAGTAACATGTTAGATAGCTTGAAGCTTCAAAGCTTCAGAGACAGTGTCACAGTGTTATGGTCTTCGGGGGGGGGGGGGGGGTTTGGATTCCGGGACCTCGCTGGTGGCATCTGTAGAGTGGCCAGCAGAGTAAGTCGTGGGACCAGCATCTCCCAGGGGGTGGGTGTCTCTGTCAGAGAGCGCAGAACATGTTACCCCAGGGAACACCCCGTAGTTTGCTGGAGCGCAGGATGCCATGCTGATGTAGTGACTGCCGCAGGACACCGTGTCAGCACAGGGCAGCTGGGATTGGATGGGGCTCCAGTGCATAAGCAGGGGAGCGAGGAGGTTGGAAAGGTCGCTGTGGAAACGCATGTGGAATGTGCAGCATTAGCGTGTTGTCGGAAAAGTTCATGGCCAGCCCTCGCACCCGAGCCATCCCAATGGCCCTCGCACCCCGTGGCCCTCGCACCCTAATGGCCCTCGCACCCGAGGCACCCCGATGGCCTTCCCCTGAATGATCGCCACTGCTCCTAATCCTTTCTGCTGAGGATTGTTAGTTCACATCTCACACCTGCAGTATAATAACACAAAAGTAAAATTGCAGACAGACACTTCAGAGTTTCAGTACAGTGAATGGCCACCAGGGGATGTCAACATCAAAATATGTTTCCGTTCTTGGCAGCGAAATGCATCTTCAGTCACTGCGATGACTGCTGCTAGTAGCTAGAGATGCCCACCTGTTAGAATGTGTCCTGTAAGTCAGTGCCAGTCAACATATTAGGTGACACAGGCAGCAACCCAGAGCGCCATCTTCTGAGGGGGCACCAACTTTGCATGCCTAGGGTACCACATGGGCTTCGACTGCACTGTTCTCAGTGCTTTCATTTGCCCTGTCTACATCTGTCTATAATTTGTCCTCTACAAACCCATCCAGGATCTGTCCCTTCCATACCTGTCCTGGGGTCTTTCCCCTCCATACCCAATCTGGGGATTGTCTCCTCCATACCCATTCTGGGGTCTGTCCCCTCCATGTCCATCCCGGGGTCTCTACCCCGCCATACCTGTCCTGGGGTCTTTCCCCTCCCTGCCCAATCTGGGGATTGTCCCCTCCATACCCATTCTGGGGTCAGTCCCCTCATGCCTGTCCTGTGGTCTGTCCCCTCCATGCCCATCCTGGGGTCTCTACCCCACCATACCTGCCCTGGGGTATATCCTCTCGATACCCGTCCTGGAGTCTCTACCCCTCCATTCCTGTCTTGGTGTATATCCGCTCGATACCCGTCCTGGAGTCTGTACTCTCCATGCCCATCCTGGGGTCTCTACCCCTCCATTTCTGTCTTGGTGTATATCTTCTCGATACCCGTCCTGGGGTCGGTCCCCTTCATACCCATCCTGGGATCTCTACCCCTCCATAGCTGTCCTGGGGTATATCCTCTCGATACCCATCCTGGGGTCGGTCCCCTTCATACCCATCCTGAGGTCTCTACCCCTCCATTCCTGTCCTGGGGTCTGTCCCCTCCATGCCCATCCTGGGGTCTCTACCCCGCCATACCTGTCCTGGGGTCTTTCCACTCCATACCCAATCTGGGGATTGTCTCCTCCATACCCATTCTGGGGTCTGTCCCCTCCATGTCCATCCTGGGGTCTCTACCCCGCCATTCCTGTCCTGGGGTATATCCTCTCGATACCCGTCCTGGGGTCGGTCCCCTTCATACCCATCCTGGGATCTCTACCCCTTCATAGCTGTCCTGGGGTATATCCTCTCGATACCCATCCTGGGGTCGGTCCCCTTCATACCCATCCTGAGGTCTCTACCCCTCCATTCCTGTCCTGGGGTATATCCTCTCGATACCCGTCCTGGAGTCTGTACTCTCCATGCCCATCCTGGGGTCTCTACCCCTCCATACCTGTCCTGGGGTATATCTTCTCGATACCCATCCTGGGATCGGTCCCCTTCATAACCATCCTGGGGTCTCTACCCCGCCATTCCTGTCCTGGGGTATATCCTCTCGATACCCGTCCTGGGGTCGGTCCCCTTCATACCCATCCTGGGATCTCTACCCCTCCATAGCTGTCCTGGGTATATCCTCTCGATACCCATCCTGGGGTCGGTCCCCTTCATACCCATCCTGAGGTCTCTACCCCTCCATTCCTGTCCTGGGGTATATCCTCTCGATACCCGTCCTGGAGTCTGTACTCTCCATGCCCATCCTGGGGTCTCTACCCCTCCATACCTGTCCTGGGGTATATCTTCTCGATACCCATCCTGGGGTCGGTCCCCTTCATAACCATCGTGGGGTCTCTACCCCTCCATACCTGTCCTGGGGTATATCTTCTCGATACCCATCCTGGGGTCGGTCCCCTTCATAACCATCCTTGCATCTGTCCCCTCCAGCTTGTCCTCTTCATTCCCACAGGATCTAAAAGCTTTTTCATAATGGGGTCCTTAAGCTAACGGCGAGCACTGCTGTCACTGAGACCCACTGCACTGAGAGCCGGTTAGCTGCATGCTCAGCCTTGCCAGTGGATCCCACCTTCACACATCAGCACCTTGGCAGCACCTGAGCTTCCCCCGAGAAGCTTCCCGTGATCATGAAACGTGTACACTGGGGGCCGAAGCTGTAAAAAGCGCCATTAATTCCACTGTGTTAAGATGTCTTTTAATATATGTTAAGGAATAACTTCATCAAGCCGTAGCTTGTCCAGGTGTAGCCAGGAAAAAGAGGAGGAGGCGGAGGGATTTAAAAAGTCAAGTTTTATGGTAACTGGCAGAGGTACAAACAATTAAACACAAATAATAAATAATACATTTCAAACCATTAGATTTAATGAGTTTGTCACCAGTGTCACGTTTTCATAAAAAAAAATCCTAAATATACCTGTACAAATAAATACTACACCTTAGTCAGGTGACAAAGTGCACGCAGATCTGCAGTTAAGCGACTGAAGCTCAACACCATCCTCAAACAAATAACACATAGTGCGGGAAAGACTTTTCAGACCAGGTATGACACAAATGAGGATTGGATTTAAATTTAAACAGTCATTGAGGTACCGCACTCTGGGAAGCTTGCAGGTGACAGCCTGGCCCCACGGAATCTCGCAAGGTGGTCGGGGATGCAACTGCCAGCATTGCTGTCCTCCAGCCTGCCATGGTCTGCTAATCCCACTTTATCCAGGAGAGTCGGGCAGTCAGATCTGAAGTGAGCGGGGAGACAGAGCGAAGCGGGCACAAAAGCCCTGAATTAATTTTAATGACCGTTTAACAACTCACGCATTGAAGGAGGCCCCCACTCCCGTCCCGGTAAGGCACCCGGGGAATTGATTAATGAAAAACGCAGTGAGGAGCGGGAGACCACTTGAATCTCTGCAAAGGGACTGCGTCCCCTTTTTCCCCAAAGGGAAAGCCAAACATGCGACAGCTGTAAATAAGGCGAATAACGCACGTAAACAAAGGAGACTGTTTAAGGGCGACCGCAGCTCCTGTTTAAGTGAGAGAGGAACAGCGGGCAGCCAATCAGATAAGGAGATGCTGCGTAATATTAGCATATCCTATTATAAATCAATACATGATTTTTTTTGTTAAATGGCAGTTTAATGTGATACTTGAACACAATGAAGTCCGCGCTCGCGTTCGCAAAATGTTTTCTACGCCGACACGGCCATCAAAAGCACTTAGATATAAAGGGCATTTTATTGGCTCCAGCGTGTTAACATATCAATTGAATGCTTCGCTATATGGCTTTTATTGATTCGGCACAATGGCCCAGATTTTTTAAAGGTTTTCTACAATGTAGAAAAAAAACACACTCAAAACGCTGTTTGGGATCACTGTAAACTTCATTCATGATGTTGGGAAAGCAGTCCCATACAGTTCGTAGAAGCTGATGGGTTTCATGGCGTCATTTTTGCACCTGTTGTGGAAATAATCTCTTGAGTTTACAAAATGGATAAAATTACGCACATTCATCATGTTGTGTACACGACATTAAACGCTGGTACTATGTATATATGAGCTTGGTATAGAAGTTGATATATATTCCAGACGTGCATAGTAATGTATATCTGAGCTGTAATTATTGACATGCAGCAGAAATTTGATAAATTTCCATTGTTAGTTTTAAATCACGTACATCACATAAATGTATACAAAATTACTCTGCCGTCAAATGAGGTTTTTATACTAAAACCGTGAAGTGAAATCAATATCAAGCAAACAGCTGAAGGCTTCATTTTATAATGGACGTGGGTTTTGTGATTTTTATTGCGTGCATTCTAAAATAATGACTTACCACTTGTGTTCCATACAGCATTGGTTTGATTTTTGTACCCGTTCTTCATTAATTCGTCCACGTATGACTTGGGATCGCATCCGGACAGGAGTATCTCTCTCAGCAGGGCGATGTAGGCGATGGCCAGTCTCAGAGTGTCTATCTTGGAGAGACGTTTCTCGTACGGGAAGGTTGGCACATGGCACCGGAGTTCCTCGAATGCTGAGTTGATGTTCAGCATCCTCTTCCGCTCTCGGATGTTGGCTGCATGTCGCTGCACCTTGTATGGGTGGTGCGGCGCCGCGCGATGCTGCCTGCGCCGGGCGACCTCGTGGGGCTCGTCCGCAGGGGAGCTGTCCGCTTCAGCACCGGCTCCCAGCTGTGGGGAGTGCGAGTCCAAGTCGGCGAAGGTCAGCTGTGCATCAGGGAACACCGACTGGGAGCCGCCGAAGCCGGACCAAGGGGACAGCTGCTCGGTCCCCGTCGTGCAGTCAAACAGCAAACTGTCCAGCTGGGACTGAAACTGGAAATTGGGGTCCATTTGTCCCCAGAAGGCGAAATCTGCCGCGTTGTCTTGGTCAAGATCAAAAAACAGGTCCTCCATTTCAACTGAGATTAATAACTTGATTTATGAGTATACAATTAGACCGTGCAGTTAAGTTTGAGGTTAAACTATGAATCTTAAAATGTTTCGATATATTCAATATGGAAATGGCGGCTGGATCAGAATAACGCAAAGGCCCTAAGCCAGCAGGTTACATGCCTGGGAGGCATGTGTGTATGACTTAATACTGGTTCCGTCGTGGAGATTAAATAGTTCTGGGTAGTCCAGATCTTGTACTGGGGACTGTTTACGTCCATTCACATAATTGAAAGGGAGCCCATTAGGACACGTACGCTCTCTTAATAGATTACCCATTGCTAGCTAATAAATAGAGACCAGTACAAAGAAATTCGGAGAGATCAACGGCGAACAAAGCCGCGCGTTTAATTATAACGGTAATTTTTCCTTGCATGTGCCCAAGAAGCGTTCCAGCTTTAGCAATATTTACAAAAAAAGGTGCTTTCGCACTTTGCACTTTTTCCTTGGCACGGTGCTGCTGGAGAATGAATAGAGACGCTGTAAAAATTAATTAGTGCTCAAGAAAGGCTGGACAATAGTGCCAGAAACATATGATGGCGCGTCTTTATTCTAACCCCAAGTAACATGAATTTAAAACAAGGTTACGTTTTAAGTGCTGAATTGATTAAAATAAATTACCAGTCTCAATGTAATCTTGTAGAAAGAATAGCTTTCAGCTGATTAACCAATGTTCCTTTAAAGTAGGTGCTATGTGATTAAATGATTATTTCATAATCGGAAGGACAATATTGACAGCCTGTTCCGTGCAGGTAGTACTGCAGATCAGTCGGGCTATCTGTCTTTTTTATCATAATAATATCGGGCCATGATATTTGCATATCTAAGTATCTATAAATATCTTATTGTAGTTGTCAAAATAGCTTGTCTTTTGTACGTTTCTAGCTCAGGTTTATATCTCGATGGACTTCTAAAATGAATTTCAGCGATACTTTGTGTCACACTAAATCCACACTTCGGTCCCAAATTTTTAAATATAATAACTTGGAATACAACAGACGCGCATGTTGACAAGACTTTAATTAGAGCCGATATAATTAAATGTTTTGTATACATTTTGAAGACAGTTTTGGCAGGGCGGCACACACTGTTATTTGGCAGATCAGTTTAAATTTCCTGACATACGGTTTCCATTACGTTCACAAAGCGATGCATGTTGAAAAGGAGCGTCTGGTGTTCAGAGACGCATCTTTCTTCTCTCCGAGTTCAAGACCTGGAAGACTGGTGGCGAGGCGGGATCATATTCCGAATCGTCGATGTTATTTCTGATCATCAAAGAGATGCAGGATCAGAGGAGCGATATGTACACAAAGACCTGGACGATGGCTGCCCAATTAACCAAAAATGTTGCCAGTAACCCTTGTTTGGTCTACTGTAATTTATACTCGGCGCGTAAAAATGTCCTGCGCCTAACTTTCCGTCGTAAAGATCTTTTAATTAAAACTTCAGTAAGCAGGTAGTGTTCTGGTATTACTGAAATTGGGGGTGATTACCCATCTCTGTCACAAATATAGTTTAAGAGGTTTCCATGGTTTAACAGGGTGTTTAAATAATCGCTTCTGTTTAAGTCCTCGCAGATGTTTAACACGTGACAGCTGTGCCGCGTGGTACTGGAGCACCAAGGAAACGACACATTAATATGAATTAAAATGCCATTTTATTGACATTTATTCGCCGCTATATCGGCATTATTTGCTTGTTCGTTTCCCGTCTCTTTTGTAAAACTGTAGTTTTTATTTACATGAATGAATCACGATGGCTTAGTTTTCTGTAATTTGAAATCTCTCCATAAACTGCCACAAGACTTAGGACGTGTTGTGGAAATACCATTTAAATGGTATGTACACGGCTACATAAACATAGGAGTAGACCTAATATTTTGAAAGACATAATGTACTAAAATATAGCTTAATCCGTTATAAATTATGCGTATAGGCCTGTAATTAATTTAACGTATAATAGTATTAGGCTGCATTTTTAATTATGCTGAAATGATTCGATATATTATTTGCTCCCTTTCAGATAAATTTTATTCGATTTCAAATTTAAATGTAGGTTTACTTCATCACGTGACATCTCTTCCGGTTAGTTGTTGAATCTTGATATGGAATTATTTAAAATGGAATTATTTTTTTAAATTTCTGTATTGGTCTTGCATTTTTGTCTTGGTCATCTTAGTTTTACAGCCTTGGGATGCCATAAAAACTTGGAGGGAAGAAAAATGACTGCGTAGACCTCGCAGAAAAGGAAAATATTTCGTAATTCATGTGAAAACGGGTAAACAGTAGGTTATTTACGTCAGTTCTTTTTTTCCTGCTAAATTATCAAAACGCATTTTCCAGAAGATTCGTAATATGCTATATTATTATTTTGCATAAACATAAAAATTCAAATAATTCTCGATGCACTATAGTAATTTTTTACTCAAGTATTTTTTTCCCTTTGATATAGCTTTTGTCACTGTAATTTTGTTTAAATTAATTTTAAAATATTACACGGATACAAAATTATACGCTTATATAAAGAGGTTATATGTGCCTACATCAGACAGAAATTAATATAACCTATTAATATGCATATTTAATGTATTACAGCTTGTAATTAATAACATCTGCTCTTAAGACCTGACACTCATTTACTTTGAGATCCTGGCTTGGGACGCTTCGGATAAGGCGCCTGTCAGAACCTTCTGCTTGTACGGGACAGCTGACACAAATGGCATTTGACGGAACTCTATAGTGCCGCCACTGTCAAACGCAGGTCCTGTGAAGCCCCAGCAGCTCATTAAACCCCCATAGCTCTGTATACGTCGCTACACAGAGTTACTAACAAGCAAAGTGGTTATACTATATCACGATAGTTTCACAGTAGTGATGTGCTTTCAGGTTTTAGATATATATTAATATAAAAATTTCTATAGCCAAAGTAAAACAATCCAAGGACGTGATGAATTTAGACAGTGCCCAACATAAAGGATTTAATATCGGAGTTAAAATCATAGTTAAAATCTGTATTTCGATCCAAATAAGAGCAAAAGCGTTAAACATCCAAAAAAAAAAAAAAACGAATACATTTGTATGCAGTCACACGCTTCGAATTTTTGAAAACTGAAGCTACAATAAAAAGATAAAATACAAACCAAAGTATTCCTGCTTATAATATTTAAATAACACCTCAGATAATTTTCATAATTAAAAATATAAGCCCAGTTTTAGTTACAGATTGAAATGAAAATTAAATGTCAAAAAAGCCACACGTTAAAATATTTGCCACTTGTTTAAACCTGCTTCAAATTATGCTTTGTTACACATTTCGTTGAATTTTGGAGTTATTTGCACCTAAAAACGGGAAGGACGGCTATAAGAGACCCGAGCCCGCATAGTGATTGCAGCAAAATCGAGGCTAATGCTTTTTATCTGTGTATAAATGTTTTCCTTGAAAGCGGTTTTAACACAAGCTCCCCCCTTTCAACAAATCTCAGAAGGTTTGCAATAAGTGGGATTCCGTTGTGGCGAGTAATCGCTCAGAAATGTGTCACAAGGGTGGCCCTGGCGACAGCCTAAGGCAGCATGCGACCGCAAAGCGCAGGATGCGGTCGCCAGCCTCTGGCGCGACTATTAAAGAGGCGCTATAAGTTCCGCACATATTTCTTTCAACAGACCAGAAGATGCGTGGTAAATCTTACACGTTTTGCACGCCGTTCTTTTCATTTCTGTACTGTTTTCAGCTCGGTCATATGAACAGAGTTAGGCTGGTCGTCTGCACAGTTTAAAATTCTCCTCCAGCGCGTATATATGGCTATTGACCGAGCGCTTTGGTATCACTTTGTCATTTAAAATTTATATTGAAACAAATTTAAACATCCAAACGCTGTACTAGAGTAAAACAAATCCTTCTTTTTCAATGGCTGTAGACTTGGTTAAGTGGTTGATGAAAAATCTCGGTCAGTGATGATATAATAGTACCGTCAGCATCACGTTGTTACTCATAAATATTTCTCATAAATATTTTGTCAACCCTGGAAATTTTTGGGACACTTTGCATCCAATTATTCCTTCCTTGATTCAAGAATGACGACAGTCCGTGCTGTATGTCTTTTGGGACACTCTTTCCACCTCTGGAAAAGACATCGGTCCCATTAAATCTTTTGCTTAGCCCCTTGTCCCCAGAGTTGGGCCAGAAGCCCACAGGAGCGCGAGGGGGGAGTTCAGGACCCCGCCGCCCCCTTAATGAAGACAGGAATATGTTCTTTGCATTCAGGGAGTGTGCCCATTGTCACCCTGCTGTCTGTGTGTCATGTGAGCACTGAGCACTGAGACTGTGTGATGGTCATGATCAGGGGCCAAAGGACTGGGGGGAAAGGGGGTGAAGACCTGCACATCTCACCTCAGGCTGGAGATTGAGGGGATCCTCCAGGACTGGGGGGGTCCCATCACCAGGGTGACCGGTGGGCTGATGTTGTCACCCCGTCATACATCCAGGCTTTGTTAGACCTTTGCCGCCCCCCAAGTGGGGCCAATATACAAGAGGTCAAACCCCGCAGAGAGAGAGATGAGCATGTCAGCCTAGTGGCTGTGTCCACTTTTTAATGATGTCCTACTGCATTGTTTTCTTCTAAAATTAGGGACTTTTCCTCCTAAAGAGTTACAAAGATCATTTGATAATATATTTGAGGAAGGCAAGAAGAGTGGACGTTCCTATTGATGTTACAAAGACTACAGCTTGCTGATATCCATCATGAAAACATGCTGAATTCCAGTAACACTGCATCTTGTTTCTTTGCTCACATGAGTGTCGCTTGCTGCAGATTGCCCATCGAGGGCTACTTAGATATCACACAAAATCACTTCAGGGTCATCACTTTCCAGTATCTGAGCTGGATCTGACGGGACCATCTTGGGCGATGGCCCACACTGGCCTACGGTACACCGATATGAGTTGTGGAGAATCCTAATAAGATTGAGGCTAAGTAATGCTAGGTCTGACCGCAAGCATAGTTTCCTTGGTTACCATGCCACTGGTCCATCACCACTGACAGGGAGCGATGACTCGGCGATCCTCGCTGGCCAAGATTCTGAGTCATGGCACGTTGTGGAAATAGCAGCAGAGGAAGCATGCTGTGCCACCACAAAACTGGAATTACAGTGCCTTTCTGGTTTTTGTTTTTACTGATCCAGCATCAGTTTGGGATTCTGTTTTTTCCGTTTTAAAAACGTTGAAGGAAAAAGCCCTCAGCCGTAGTTACCACTTCATACATTTGTTGTGGAAAAGTTTATTATGGTAAGTAATTGAAAACACTTACCTTTTAAAGGGTATGACGAAGGAGGGGAAAAAAGTCCTCCGTCACAGTGGCAGAAGGGCTTCCGGCTGTCAGCTGATGTCGAGAAAGATTCCTGCACAGTATGGGAGTCATACTGGTGCCAGAGATGCATAAAATAGAAAGAGTCAGGGGTGGGGGGGGGGGGGGGGGGGGAGAGATACGGTCAAATGTGTAAAGCCAGTTTCAAAGACGTGGTAATTCTTCTGTTCACATTTTCCCCTTGAAGTTTGCAGCTCCAGTCCGAGGTCGAGTCACAGAGATAGATGACGGCTGCAGCGCAGCACCTCTGGCCGGCGAATTCCTTCAGCACGTCAGGCATTGCAGTGGAAGGCGTGGAGCAGCTCTTTTGTACACAGTGCCTATCTGCGAACGTGCCGCTAAGTACAGAAAAGTAATTATCTTTCCCCAGGCACCTTCCTCCGTGTGTTGGGAGCAGCTACACTCTGTGACATATTCCTGATCACATCTGTATCTATTGGACCCAACTTCTCAAAGACAGAATACAATATTTATGGTGTCTAATTGCATAATTTTTTTTTTGCAGGATTCTTAAGTGGTTTATATAAAGCCGTATAGCAAATACGAATAAAATTTGAAGCGAGACAAAAAGTATGATTCTATTTAAATAAATGGGTTGAGTGTAATTGCGCCTAAAAGCAGAACCGGGATGGCGAAGGTTGCAGAATGAGAGTGACGGTCTGACACTTCCACGCGTGAAACCACTTCTCTGTACCTCACGGACACATCCGTCCCTCAGCGCCCACGCAAGCTCCCCCGCCCCAGGCCAAAGAGCCTTTTTGAAAGACACACTAAGAAACAGCAATAAATTAATGCAGCCCCAGTAGGAGAGAAGCCACTGCTCTGGTTCTCTCCGGCGCTCACATTCGAAAGTGATTAAATGTGGTCTCTGTGAAGCAGGCGGCTGGCAGGGCGCCCGTGCCTGATGTGAGAGGGGCGTCCCCGGAACAGTGTGGGCGGCAGTCAGGCCCCACCAGGGTGACATGGAGACATTTGCACTTCGGGATAGGCGGTCAGGGCACGTGTTCTGCAAAGGTGAGAAGGGTCAGGGCTGGGGAGAAGGCGCATCTGTGATGGTGGGTGGAGTTTGGACACCGTACCGCCGTTGGTGCTGTGTGGCAGAAGGACAGTGGGCATACCACAGTGCCAAAAACCCTGAGCTCCTGTCACGTAGTGAAGCCTGAAGTCTAAAGTCATTATTAAGTTAATTAGCGGGTACTTTCACCCAGAGGACAGCTCGATTATTAATGCTGTGTTGGTTATAGACGGGCTGGGAGTTTGCGGAACGTGGGCTGATTTGGTTCTGTACTGCAGGGCATAGAAATAATGCAATGAATCAATAACTACTGAAGAGGGAAGTTTCTAGGAACTTGTCATGGTCTCATTGTCTCATTATAAGTTCTGAGTCTTTGTAGAGTTGCAAAGAGCACCTTCATCACATAGAATAGGATGAACGTCATCGTGCGAGACAGCGGAAAAGATTGCTCACACGTATAATTATTATCATTTATTTGGTGACCGCTGAAGGAAGCAGCAAAGCGAGGCAGTGCCACCCAAGCCTTGTTCCCGGCTCCTTCCGTGACGGTGAACCTAAATCCTCAATTTGCTCCTCAAAGGTGCAGCAGAGTCCTGCCTTGCTGGCGCCGTTTCCCGTGGGTTGAAGCTGCATGATTAGGGAAGATGTCATTTGAGGAAGTCTGCATGCACAGAAGATTATATGAAACAGATTACTAAACATAAACACTAATCAGAAGGAGAGGAAACAGGAAATAAGATTCTAGAAAGTGCTTCCATGAATGACTAATAAGAACAGTGAGCCACTGTGTTTCGCAAAGAGCATGCAGATAAAACGGACAGGTTCTGCAGTTCCATGGTCTCGTTCCTTCACATGCCGGTGGGGTGCTAGTCCAGCTCTCCCCCCCCCCCCGAGTGGCTACTTCAATGGCCCCACGTCTCTTCCTTCCGTCCCTGAAGGATGGTGTCGTAATAGCACACTACCGCCCTACCCCACATCTTTCAAAATAAAAAAAAACATGTAAATCTTTGTGTGCTGTAGAAACCTTTTGTAAAAGACCATAATCAGTGTTCAATCACTATGATCCCTTCAATCCCTTAACAACAGGACAGAGACTGAAGAATCTACCATAGCTACAAAGTTTTGAAAATATGAAATAAAATAAATAAATGGTAACTTTTAACAATCAAATCAATTGCGTTATTTATACCAGGGTGAGCTGTCTTCATATTAAAACAGGCTAGTCTTTAATCATTAAAGAAAGAACAAATAAAGCAGGTTGCAGGTGTGAATATTCTCATATATTCAGTGGAGTAGCTATAAATACTGGCCCTACCACTTGGGTCCCCTGGTATATCTTGACGAGTGGCGGCGGGCAGTGGTGATGGTACATTTTGAGCCCCCTGAATTTGCCGGGGTCTCCATACCCGTCTTATGTCCCAATATACATTGCATGACCCCAGAAGCCATGACTTTTAGTATCTGTAACTCTGTATTTACTATATAATACAGACCGGTCGTTACGGTGGAATATGGTCAGGCCTGTAACACTTTTCTGACCGGAGTGACCCGTCACCTGAGCCTTCCCGCAGGAGTGCGAGTTTGGCTGGCCGCCTGCAGGGGGAAGCGTGGAGCAGTACTGCTTGGCGGGGCCCTGGGCCCCTGGGGGGCTGTGAAAAATAATTTCCCCTCTGCAGAAGCTGTTTGAATCGACGGCTTGGACCGGACGGGAGAAACGTGAGCCATGTATGAGGAATGCACGGCGAAGGTGTCCACAGGGCTGATCGTCATCTGGGACTGCTGCCTCCCATCTCTCAGCTGCTTTCCACGGTGATTTTTACAAACCCGTGATCCGCTGTGACCATACTGAACCCGCTGCATTTAATTAGCCTAAACTGTCACGCAGCGCGTGGGTGAGTAAACCATGACGTCTTCTGTTACAAACGAGTGCAAGGCTACAAAAAAAAAAATGGCCAATTAGTAGCAGTCACGCACTGCGGATTACAGCATGGGTGGCAGCGCTGGGTGTAAAAACAAACATCGCTCTGGCGGGGGGTGGGGGGGATCATGGAAAGGAGCACCCCTACCTGGGGTTGTCATTAGGAGCCATGCTGCGGAAGACTCGTCATCCACACGTGGCGGGAAGGTAAAGCCATCACACTCACGCTGAATCACCCTCCCACCTTCGCTATTAACGTGCCAACCCCCCTCACCCCCCTCCAGCCTTCTGAATTCGTATTTTTGGAAAACATCGCAGGAATGCAGAAAAACATGCTAATAACCTCCGCAGAGATAGCGATCCTTACCGATAAGCGGCCAGACCCTCTGAGGTATCGTTTCGGGGGCCTCAGACACTAGCTAAAACAGCAGGACCCCTCAGTGCTGGAAAAACACCGTTACGGAAAAACTCTTTTATGTGGGATCTCCTGCACAATGCCCGATGCTCCCTTTTTTCCATTAGCGTGGAAAGCGATCGTTACTTTTATGGGGCAGTGAGAGCGCTCGAGCGCTCCACGTGCGGAAAAGTTCCGGAACACGCTCCCACTGATGCGAGGGCTCCACACTGAGAACATCACCGGCCAGCTAGTGAGTGCATCCAGCTTCCCAGTGACATCTTTTCCTTCAGTTGGGAAAAACTTTACTTGCGCCCCTTTGAGTTGGGGGGGGGGGGGGGGGGGGGGAGGGGGAGCAGGGGTCGCTGCGGGTGACAGGTTTTAAATAAATGTGCGGCACACGGCCGTTTAACTGAACGATATTTATAACTGAAAAGCGTCCGTGCGAGGACCACATTATGTCATCGAGATCAAAGGCTGCTGGAAAGCGAGATATCTCCCCCGCCAAGTGACTGCCAAGATACTGCACATGCAGCAATGTGGTTCTTATTATTTGATAAGCTTCCCATATTTTAAAAGGTATTTTAATAGCGTGGAGCTATTCCTTTCAAGGCAGCATGCTAACTCTCGAATGACACGTCCGCGGACATTTCTTTGCCGGACCATTAGGGGGTGCTGTGTCATTGTTGCGCAATGGCATTTTATCGCTGGGGCCGCCGTCGTCTGCCGCGACGCTGGAGTTTTTCCCTCTTGTTTTCCATTCGCTCACTCCTCTGTTATTCATTACATTAGCATCCCTTTTCCGTTTACTCGTTGATTTATTTCAAAGTCGCCCGTTTATTTTTCGCCGTCTCGGGAGCATGTGGATTTTTCGGCCAATGGAATGCCAGCTGTCAGCGGGGTCCTCCTCATTGCCTAATTCCACGTCGCCTAATTACTTCATCGTGTCTCGTACGTGCGAACGAGCCCGGCCAGATGCGGAGGGCGCGTGGCGGCGCGAGCCGGCGGAGGCGAGGCCGTTACCTGCGCTTGCCCACCTTTTCTGCACCGAGGACCGTCCCCAGCTCAGCCACCCTCATCCTTCTTGCGGTGCAGGAAATCAGCATAAAGGGTCGTTGTTCGCTATAGGTTCTGGAGACCGCAAGCCGGACCGCACTGTAAGGGTTTCACAGGAGGCGTTTGGATCATTTACCGACATCAGACGTTGTTTGTCGGATGAATTATTGGGTTGCTACTCTGGTATGTGCTTTGTGGTAATTACAAAGGCCCTTACCCACCCTCGCTAACTGCTACGCAGTAAGCTGGCTCAATGCAGGCGCACCACCCTACAGTGACTCTTTTGTTTTCTGGAGATGGAGGGTGCTGGGGTGGAGCAGAGAGTATACATTCCCACTGACAGGACCTGCAGAATGTGCCAGTCTCCTCTGACAGGCTGTTTTTATGAAGCCAAACAAGGACTATGGACCTGCGGGTACTGGGAGTATTCGAAGGTTAATCTGGAGTATGTATTTACCATGATGCTAAATGTGTTTCTTGTGGAAAAAAAAAAATCACATTCATCTCCGAGCGCCTTGTCGTCACTGCGCGGTTTCATGGGAATTTGGGAGCCTTTGATGTGCGATGGACCGAATGTAGAAAACTGAACGCTGCTGCAGTTTCAGCCTCCCATGGGCTCATTTGATTTTGGAAAGTCAATCATTTACTCCCTCTTTTTACACAAAGCGTCGTAATTTACTGTAAAACCATGATGCTCAGTCCCATTATTCTGCAATTATGTGATTCATGCGATAGCCACGCGGGAATTTACCCGGACCGGCCCACGGCATCAGCCTGGAGGACACCTCTGGGGAGCAGTGCATTTTGGGTATACTGTCCATGGGGAGAGCTCTGCCCAACCAGGACCGTGCCAGCACAGTGACACTTTGTGACCTCATTCAACTCTCTACGTCTGAAGCCAGTAAACAAAAGAGCTGGCGTGGGGGGGGGGGGGGAGGGTGGTCTTTGGCCTGTTGCAAACCAAATGTTTCCGTTGACGCGTTCGGGCCTTGATAGCATTACCGACTTCCTGGTGGCCTGCTCTTTATAATTGTCATCCGCTCGTGCCAACATCTGCGGCTGCCTTTGAGCCCACCGGACCCCACCCCCCTATTCCCCCCTTCATTCCACACTTTATAAATAGACTGCATTATGAAAGATACCCCACGTTAACATTTCACATTCATTGGCTCTGTGTTGGAGTTCAGTGTCCACTCAATTCATCAGAAGAGTGTCAGTACTGTGTGTGACCTGCTCCCTGTGATGTGTCCCTGTGATGTGTCTCTGAGATGTGTACTCAGTTTTGCTTTAATCCCCGTCTTTCTGTTTGAAAGTCGATTCGCTGGAGGGGAGAAAAAAAATTCTTCTCCTCTTTGATCCCCTTTATGATTGTTTTATTTGTTTTGGCCACATCCTTTCCATTTCCTTACTCGACAAAAGATGCTTTGCATTAGGGTGGTGGGGGGGGGGGGGGGTGCAGTGTAGGTCCCTGCTATGCCTCCAGGGGCACTGTGATGGGCATAGCCCAGATGCTGTAACTGTCACCTCGTATTGATTACATTTATTAGCTGTTGCGCAACCCTGCAGCTGGTGTGAGTGCAGTCTGATCAGATACCGGGTTCCAGATTCCAGAATCATCTTAGCTCCATTTCCATGGTGAGAACCCAAGAAATGTGACCCCAGACCTCCATGCATTTGGCTCAGTTTATTCATGGGTATCATAATTGAGGACAGGTTGAAAATCTCGGTCAGAGTCTCACTGCAGAGGAAGGCTTGCGCTTCAGACCAGAGTCGATCTTTAGGTATGCTATCAAAACCCATTGGTATAACAACTTAGCAGGATCTAATTGATGGTTTGCACCAAGCTGAAGATAAACTGGGTAAATCCAGCAGGACCCTGCCAAACCTGACCTGCAATGAAAAGTCTTAGGTCAGCAACTTTAAGAAGGACCTTGTTCAAGGCACAAGCACCCTCTTCCCCTTTTGCCTTTGTTTACTCAATTCTGTATTCAGTGGTTGGCCATTTATCCTTCTTTTGTTTGACACATGTTGTGTTCTCCACTCCCCCACCCCACCATGTCTTGTGTAGTTGCAGCATACCCTTTGGTCATGCGAGTCTGAATTTGTGCGTGCCTATGTTGTGGCCCGGTAGGGAAGAAACAGAAGATTTACTCAGCGATCACAGATGCCGGGAAAGAAGAAAATACGGCCACATGGCAGAGCTGAGTCTGTCGCAATGGCTACTCTGGCTTGGTCAGTTTACTGTTCGGCCTCCAAAAGGCTCCCGCCTCCCTGAAGTGGCACCACACTGCACACTAGCTGAGAAGAACCGCAGGCGTGTTCTGTACTCGGCCTCGCTGTAGGTATCCATGGCACAGGATAACAGGAAACAGAGTAACACAGCCCCAGCTCAGATAGCGCCCGGCTCAGTGTGGCATGCTGTTCCCTCATGGTTTTGTGAAAGGCTAGCTCTGCAGTCCTGTCCCAAACAGAAAGAGGCTTTAGCAAATATGCGTTTGAAGCCATTCTCTATAAAAATCCTTCCACAAAGGACACAGGAATTCAGATCTCCGAGCCGACGGACCAGGATTTACGATCCCTAAAGACAAGACCATAGCAGAGTCTCTCTGCCATGTTACCCTGACTTATTATATTTGCAAGAAGAGCCGCAATGTAAGAAATCCAACATCCTGCAAATTTTCCCATCACTGATGCACAGGGTGGCCTGATTTTATGTCTACATTATGCCAACGTTACATTTACGGATAAGACCAATCCATACGACATGTGAGTGTGGTAGGATAGCTGTGTCCAAGGTCCCTGTTGCCCTTGGATTGAGCAGACTGCTTCAGAAACAGGTGGGTAGCTGATTACCAGGCCTGGCTGGCACAGGGATGCTCCACAGAATGGGGGGGGGGGGTGCCTGTGCTAGAGGACCAGACCTGAGCCCACATGTGGTATGCATTTGACTTTACAAACAGGCCGCCTCCCTTGCAGCTCTCCCACCATCAAAAGCTGTGGGAAGCACAGTGGTGTGTGCCATTGCATGCTAAGTACACCCCCCACCCGCAACACCCGCCGTCTCTACCGGAGAAATATGGCGGCCATTAGTGTAGGATGTGGAAGTGCATTATGGTAAATAAAAGACCACCAGAAGTTGAAATGTTTATGTGTGATCTTATACAAGCTTAATTAGGCCGGGCCGACCTGAATCTTCAGTCCAGGACCTCAGACAGAACAAAATACACAAAAAGCAGCAGGCTGCTACTTTGGGCCTGTGCCGGTTGTGTATCTGACTAGGCCTGAAGCTACATGAAATGTTCAGTTTATGATAGTGAGCGTGATTGCAAAGCAGGGCTCCAGCGAGACCTGGCGAAGCCGTGGACAGGAACATCCCTCGGGGAAGGTGCCTGTAATCAGGGGGTGTTCTCATCTCACCCCGAGTGCGTGGTCGCTGCCTGACCTCCGGCGATGCATGTAGCCTTCGCTGCCTGTGGTGCACCGGGGCACCATGTGAGGCGTCTGAACTTTTCCGTCTCAATTCCAGACTCGTTAAAGAGGAAATGCCCCGTAGCTGCAGAAACACACATGCTCCTCCGCTCTGTCCTAGGGGTTATTTTTTACGGTAAATTTCCGGATTACGCGTTTGTACGTCTCTGTAATCAGACGAGAAGCTCTGCTAATGCCGAACCCAGCATTGAGTCACGCACAGCCTAACACAACTATTGGGAAAGGGTGCCCGGCTCAGCCCGCAATTGTCCAAAGCAATAAAATTGATTTATTTCAGAGTGAAAAATCAGATGTTTATTAGGCACTGTCAGTTCCTTCTGCTTGTGTGACCCTGGGGACGTCTATCTGAGAAGGCTGCTGTGTTTATGCAAGACCTTGCCAATATTACTCAGTGTCCAGCTTTTGATTCATCGTGAATCGATATTTTCCCTTCTGTGGTTGGCATGGGGGTAGCACTGTCCCGTCACACCACTAGGGCTGGGATTTTGAATCCCACCTCTGCTTTGCGTGTGTGGATTTTGCATATTCTCCGTCATGCATGTTTCCTTCTATATTCTCCGGTTTCCTCCTGCAGTCCAAAGACATGCAGTTAGGCTAATTAGTGTCTAATTAGCATGTGACTGATTGCGTGTGTATTTGCCCTGGGATGGACTGGCATCCTTTCCAAGGTGTATCTCATCCTTGTACCTGGGAAAGGCTCCAGGCCTTCTGTGATCCTGACCAGGATATGTGGTTGGACGATGGATGGATTTTCCTGTTGAAAAGCTACATTTCCTGCAATAGCAGGTGACCAAATACAGGTTCTCCTAGTTGTGAGCACAGCTGCCAACCTGTGATCATGCAGTCGTTAGTGTCCCTGTGGGCTTATGCAGAATCACCATGCACTGGCTTTGCGCTCCTTGGTTCAGGAAGAGTTTGTGCCGTTAGAGTCAGCTGTGCATCCTACGATGCATCGTGGCCACCATCCAACATTTACATGCCACGTCTGATCAACGGCAGAAATATACCTGAAATATGTATATGAACTGTCTTGTTACATAGTGCTGTAGGTTTCATTTTAGTGCATTTCAGGAGCATTGAGGATTGTTTGTGTTTGTTGCTGCATCAAAGCTGAAGGGAAACGCGTTTCCTGATCTCAGCGTTCCCGGCCGGTATTGTTTATGTTTACGAGTTCCTCCGCGGCATGGCTGGCGTGTGGATGAGAAAATGAGAAACAAGATGAACGCAGTAAATTGAGGATCCGCCTCCAAGATGGCTAAATTACAGAGGGATCTTTCTGTTAATGGGTGTATATCTTCTTAACTAAAAGAGAGAACCAATTACAGACTAACCACGGGGTCTGTGGTGCATCTCAGTGGTTAAAGAAAAAATAGAAGAGACTTTGCGCTCTGAGTTCGCCTGTGTCCTGAACGTGTGTTTGGTGCAAACTGCACTGCCCCGCCCACTCATGATGAACTCAACCAGCACTGGCCAGTGGGAGCTTTAGATCCCGTTGCCTCTATTTTGCCTCAGAGGCCTCGTATCGACACACGCAGCTAAAGGCATTTTTATGCCATATCTGCATTAAGTGCAAGGAATGTCAGTCTTTTGATACATTATCAAAACCGGGTTTTAATGCGACTGGACACGTGAGCATCTAAGCTTTCATCCTGCATCTAAGCGTCTTAAAGCACCGATCCACTTTGGTACAACACAGGCAAAGAGGTGCCACCCCTCATTTGTCACATTGTCATCTGCCTGAATCCGCGCCGAAGCAAAAATCTCCTGCGAGTCCTATAAACGCACCACGTCTAATGTCTGCATACTGAAGGCTATGAGCAGCCCCCCTTCCCGCATAGCTCTAACCCTTAACCACGCCGCCGCCTGCAACTTCCACCCTCGCCCTAACCACTACATTTAATTGCTTAGTGCGACTTGGGCAGTCTGGTTCATCAGATCTGCATCCTTTCGGCTGTTCTTCGGGGGACGGGTCCCGCAGAACGTCACAGGACTAGGGCCGCCCTCGTCCACCGATCGGGCCTGGGAGGGGTGGCGGGGTAAGCGTCTGAGACCATTAATCACCAGGCCCCCCCCGTGACTTGAGAGTTCACAGACTCAGTGTAGAAAGGGTCAGGAGGGACTTCCCAGTGTGTGTGTGTGTGTGTGTGTGTGTGTGGAATCACGGCTGTGCTGCCACGCTAAGCGGCTTGAGTCACACCATAGTTTGTCTCTTAAATGGCTTTAGAAGTGGCGCTCAAAAGGAATCTCACAGACACGCAACTGTCAATGACTTAATCTGTCATAGCTGTGTTTGACCCATCGTCTGTCTTTTCTTGATATTCTAGATCATTCTTGAAGACCTACCGCAGGCTGGGGCGTTGCTAACACTGATTATATGGGTTCTTTGGCACGGCTCGGCTGGGAGGGAGCAAACATTGCTGCTGACAGGCTTCGGCAGAGAGGGGGGCTGTTGAAAAGGCAGGCTGGGAATTCTGTGGAGAGTGAGGCAGGCGACCCGGCAATATCGGCTTTGCCCAGGTCCCATTGCGTCCCGCTGTGTCTGCCAGCAGGCCTTTGCATGCAGCACCATGAATTCCCCTCCACGGCACTCAACCATGGATTTTACAGCACAGGGGTACCTAGAGGCGTGGTGGTGCCCAGTGAAACATGTTTGAAGGCTTGTCTGTTTCATGCTAGGCTGTAGTACGCGTAACTGAGATTCCTCCATATTAAAGGTATTTATTTACACTGACTGAGGGGTAGTTAAATAGCACTGGTAACCTTGTGCTCTGGTAGCCCTTTAATGCAGGAAATGCCAGAAACCCTTTAAAGGATGATTTGCAAAAAAAAAAAAAAAACACCCCTTCCAACAGCTCAGCGCCCCTAAACATCTCATTTCCCTTTTTCACTCACTCTGGCATCTGGAAAACTCATTTAGGATTCTGTGTCGGGGGAGGAAGGGGTCAATTTGAAGTGGAGCTGTGTAGCGGGCCGGGCCCCCCACTCCCGGCCCTAGCATAGGGGTCCTGCTGGGAGGGACGGGCTAAGGAGCGGGTCGGGAGCCGCGGTAGGGTGACACCCCTACTCCACGTCACTACACGCCATCCTGCACGCTCAGACCGACACTCACCTTCACCGAACCACCAGTTTGAAGACCTTTCTGTACGTGTTTGTTCCCCCAGAACAGAAAGACATATAAATGAAAAATAGGAAAAGAAATGAGAGAACCATTAGTTTGTAGGAAGAGTAGATTTGCTCTGGATGTCATGGGATTTACTAGATGATACATAGTGGTGACTTCATCCTGGAGCCCTGTGAATAGCAGCCCCATCAGGATTCACAGGCCTGGGGGTGGACCCCGAATCCCAGGAGATCCCAACTTGTTCTGCTCATTTCCATGCCTGCAGGTTCAAATGTGGGATTCTGGACTTGAGGAAAACACATTTTACTGCATTCCCAAGGCGGCCATGGGATGGTTATTTTACCCTCTTTCAGGGGCTGCCATTGATGTTGTTGTCGAACTGCGGTTTGTCAGCGCAGTGACAATTCCTGCTCCGTGGTGCGAGGGGGGCCCGTGGCCTTCCAGACACGTCTGCGTGGGGCTTTGTTCACCTTCCAAAAACCTCCCCACCGCGGACCGGCTCCCACGAGCCTCCACTTTGATGAAACAATTACCAATAGCTATTTTGCCTGTGTTCACTAGCAATTACAAATCGTCTCCCATGCGCCATGCAGCAAACTAATTCAGCTCTTTTTTTTTGTCATTTGTTCATAAGAAAATGACAAAGAAATGCCACATTGTATTCCCAGCTGCCACATGGGTATAGGTAGCATGCTATTTCTCTCAGCATGAAATGAGAAGATACTGCAAACATCTTTTCCTAAACCGTTTGAGTATAACTAATTTATTTTTAACTCCAAACTCCAAATTTAATATATAATGTAATATATAATTTATAAGCATCATTCAAATATAACACATTCATAATGATCTATGTTTTTTTCTTGATTGCAAATATCTGCTTGTTTACAGGTCAGATCGAGATTATTAGAAATCTGAGGTTTATTATTATTAATATGGTAAATCATTTTGGCGACTAATGGATTCATTAAGTCATTACTTACTGCTGTATGATAAGCCTACCTTTGTTTAATCATATTTTTTTCACAAATATTTGCGCAAAAAGTTTTTATGATTAAATATCAGCTCACATTTTTGTTTTTTGACAAAACCCGGTAAAATCATATTAGCAAGTAAGTACATTGGCCAGGCAGGATCATACAGATCATGTTTAATGGAACCATATAATTAAACACAACCTGAAATGTTAACCATGGCCAATGTAAAATGATTCTCTTTAGTATTCATGACAAAACAACATGGTTCTCTAATAGCCGGAAAAAAAAATCCCAGTTAACCCTCCTCCACTGTTACTCTTTCCTTAAAAGTGCACTTGTCAAGGTTACAAGAAAAACAGAGATTTACTAGGAAACTGTAAAGTTGTTAAATTTCTCCACAGAGAGATGCATAATATAGCTTTGGCCACATCTATGAAACGGATGATAAAGAGCAGGAAGTGTGAGCCGCAAGCACTGCCCGCTCACCGAGTTTCCACATTAGTGGGGAGCAGTTAGACCCCGCGGTGCCACTACCCTGTTTTCTCACAGCTGATGAGGGGAAACATAAGGAGTAAATTTCATATCGGCTCTGACACTCTGATGAGACATTTGAAGACTAACTTAGCTTATGACGCAAGTATATTTGATGGAAGGATATAACCTCAAATAAAAATATAAACATAGAATAGAATAGAAAAATCAGAACAAGCAAATAGGTAATTATTCCAAATCCAAGAAAAATTTGCATTCTTCCACTTAATAAGCCATTCTGGAATGCTGAACTCTGAAAGCTAACTTTAAAAGTCCAAATGCATGATAAGAAATTTTAAAATGAGCTTCTGAAGGTTGATGCCAGCTGGGCTGACAGTTTGATTCCTTGAGTTTGAAGTTAGTGTTGATTATGCTGCAGGCAGGAATTTCATGATGTCATAGGTTAGTGGTAAATTATTTTGGGCTTGTCACTATTAGGAACTGAAATTTAAGTGAGTAGTTGAGGGTACTTTTCCTGTTTTTTTGTGGTGGAAGTCCATTTTTATGCCATTATGTAAGTTTTTATACTGGTCTCATAATGTTAAGTCCAGGGTCTAAGGCAAATAAAGGAAAACCTCAGTCATATCAATACCTTAGTAGTTTAGGTCCGTGAGCAAGTGCTGAGGTCTAGCAGGAGACAGTGTCGGCCTGACTGACGGGAAGACACTGCCCCCTAGAGGTCCTGATCAGACAATGTCGAGCTCCTCAGTAGGGATCCGCTTCCCAACTTCCAGCTGAAGTTCTAGCACAGACACACATGCAAATGCCGAGGAGGTACAAGAACCAGACCTTCATATGCTCTAACTCTCCACAGAAAGACTCCTGCTGAGCATGCTGTCATGAGACACAGGATCGGGAAAGTGACAAGGGCCAGTGTGAAGGGACGCTCCTTGCTAACCATCTGTGGGGGCCATACGGTGGGGTGGGGGGGTCAAACTCTGTAAACCCCAGGGCCTATACAAGTGGCCCATAGATGTGCTTTCCTCAAAGGTTTTCAGGTGGATAAGAGGCCCATTTCCAAGTCCACATTTAAAGTACATTCAAAGATTAACAAGAACTGTAGCCTACAGTCAGTGTGTCGGTGGGATTACCAATTCTTTGTTTTTCTTTCAATGAAAAGGAAGGGGTGAGGATAATGTGTGAGTGCAGATTCTGTGCACAAGGGTACATCAGCACATATTAGCATTTGGCCCACCTTTGCCCTCCTCGGCCCGCAAAGGGAGGACAAAGTCCCAGTTCCCCGTCTCCAGCGTGTTCTGTGTGTGTCCCTGCCAGTTCCTGACATTTCCCAGACCTTGCCTTTCTACTCCTTGAGGTTTTCTGCAAGATGTGTTTTTAATGTCACAATAATCGGGCACACATATTTTATGGCCTTTTCAAAAAAAAAAAAAAAACACGCAGGGAGATCAACCCTGTTTAGAATTATACAGGATCTCTCGGACATCCTCAATTCATTATAGGACACTGAGGTATTTATGAGTGCTAACAGACATTCATCACAATATGGCATGTACCCTGCCTCTGGAATGGTAATGAAGAATTTCCCATACTTAGTGCCCAGTGAAATGGCGTAAGACAAAGTCATAACATCACACTTCCCCTTTGAAGAGAAGCGGCGCTGTGCACAGCTGGAGACCTGGCATTTGCTGCATGGCCGAGGTTGCTAAGGTGTCACCTCAGGGCAGGGGAGAAGGGATCCGTTTATGAGAAATTCAGGGCATGAAGCTGGAGCCTCTCAAGAAGCTCTCCTGTGTGATATGGTGTAGGCAAGAAAAACGGAAAATGCTGACTTCCAGAGCTACGAGTCCTTTAATGATGATAACGGTGAATTACTGAAAAAAAAAAACAGCGTACGATAACGGGAAAGCTTTGTCCGATTGAAGCCTATGGATTTGTTTCTCTAATATAATACTTATATCTGGCTGGTAAAGTAACTAGTTTATTTCATATTTATTTATGTGTACCTAAAATTGCATGATCACCCCGAGATATAGCAGTAATTAGTAGGTTTTCTTGTATGTTAACATCAGTCCATTTGTTAGGTTTTGTTAAGCTGCACTTCCCAGATTTAGTCAGCTGAGGGATAAAATGAAAGATCCTGACATTTGACATGTTCATTGTGGAAACCAGTTCGCGATGACGTCTGATCTATGCTCCATGATCTATCAAGGCTGGTACTTTACTAAAGCACCTGTGTTTATGCAGTTATACCAACAGTCTTCCACTACTCTTATGTGCTGCCTTAGTCGACAATCAGCCATTCGAAATGCAAATTCAGTTACCAATTACTGTCCGTTTTATACGCTTCAGATTTATTTTCTTCTTTACTTTTTTTCTTCTAATTCTGACTTGAATGAAGAGCAGGATGTTATTCTTTCAGAAGAGGTTGAATTAGAGATGGCAAGTAGTGGCTACACAACTGAGTTTCTGTTTGACAAGTTTCAGGGTTCCAGGAAAGGCCCTTGAGCAAATTGCCGAACAAGTACCTTTATATGTGGTTGAAATGTGATAAAAGACCTGGTGGGTGCTTATAATTATATTTTTAGACTGGACATAAGCAATGGGTAATGTCTCTAAAATGTGAACTTGTTATGCATTGTAGTTTGGAGCTCAAAATAAACAAGAGGCCACCCACAGGTACATTCTTTTACTCAAATGTAACCATTTATTTCAGCCCACTACAAAAATTATAGTCATCTGTGAACTATGATACAGACTCAAAATATACATAATGTACAAATAAGAAAGCTAACTAAGGGTATGATACAGATTACAGTGAGAATGGTTCCCTTTTATAACGTGCTAGAAGATTCTCAGCTTCTTAGAGATGTGGAGAGATGTGCGGGGCCCACGGCGAGCTCTGAGGCAAGAGTGTCTCGGGTTCACACTGAGTGCCGACAGCCCTAATAACACTGCTGACGCGGGAGGGACAACCCTGATGTCACTGCAGTGTAACCACAGCAGATGGACAGTCTGTGGTCCATCGGGAAGTGAGGGGACACAGGAGGAGCACAGCCTTTTCAAGCTTTGCTCTACCTCATTTTCCTTGGAGTTTAGTCACCCGTTTCTGAGCAAATGTCCCACTGCGATTCTTCGGGTGTACTGGAATACAGTTCAAGACTACATCTGAAGAGGCAGCGTTTTCGGAAAAATGAAAACAGAAATTCATATGATCAAAATCAAAATACTTTCCTTCGTGCCTCTTGTGAGCACATCCTCCCGCCAGATGCGCCAGTGAGATGCAGCGTCCCATGGGGCGGAAGCCCACCAGACTTGCTGGCCGGGGCGGGGCGGGGGGGCCTGTCCGCTCGCTTCCGAGTTGGTACCTACTGGGTCCGCAGAGCTCATGCTGCAGGCGGACAAACAGCCCTTTGCTTTCAGCTCTGCCCGCTAGGGAAGCCTTGTTTCCAAAAGTGCATCTTGGGAAATACGCTTTTTTCTTTCCAGCCTATACCGTCTCTATTGCTTTAGGAAATCTGCTGAACCAGTGGGGGGGGGGGGGTCATATTGCTAACTGATAATCTCAGTAGGTCAACACCAATAGAAACCTACCACAGCAGCTTTGTCTAGATGTGACCTGTTAAAGCCATCTCTTCCAGGCCTATAATAAAGCTATTTATTAATGCTTGACAATATGCTAAAGCGGAGATTTTCAATATGGGAAGTGCCACTAAAAATGTGGAAGAGTTCATGACACCACAGGACGAGGGCCACAATGGTGTCCTGCCGAAAGTGCATTTTGACTGGAAGGCACGTTAATGAGGAGGGGAGAGGAACAAGGGACGACAGTGAGTTTATAGATCACCTGCTTTGAGCGCAGTCAGGCTTCCCCGTGTGCCAATCAAGCTGGTTGCGGAGGGCTGAGGTGTTCCACCTCCTACTACACGCGTGTCATGTGCTTCGCGTCGACACCCCTCATGTGCGGGAGGTGGAATTGATGGTGGAGACTATCTTGCGGATCTTCTCCTCGTTCCTGAGGATGTTGGACTTGACGGTGCATATCTTGTCCTGCTGCTCCCTGATGAGCTGTTCTAGCTCTACCAGCTCGGCCTGCAGGGGTTCCAGCGTGCTCTCTGTTATTCTGAATGACGGGAACGCAAACAGGCACAGGGGACAGTTAAGCAACATGCAGGCCTTTATATCCCACTATTAGCATCTTATCTGTGTCCACGTTTTAAGAATAGAAGTGCTTTATTTGTCCCTGTAGGGGGCAGTGTGAGGCTCTGTGGTTAGGATTGCTGTGCCTTCGATTGGAAGGTCCCTTCTGAAATGCCATGGTGGGCAGAGTGAAATATGAAGGGCCCAACACCCCAGGGACTGCCTGATCCTGCTTCCTCAAAAAAAGCTTTAGGTAAAAACTAAACAAATAAAATGTAAAAATGTTGGGAAACTGGGTAGTTTTTACACATCTTGCTGTCCATGAAAGGTATAAAACACAGATGTCTATATAGGTGAGAGCAAGTTTTGGGGTTTAGCGTAGGGTCAGCCGGTGTCCTGCGCCCTGGAACAGTTGGGGTTTAGAAACATGTTCAAGCCTCCAACAGTGAGATGTTTATTCTGGCAGGTAGAATACTTAAACCCACAACCTTCCGGTGATAGGTGCAGATCCCCCAGCGCTACACACCATCAGATCATCTAGAGTGACTCTGTTCTGAACGAGAGAGTCTGCACGATGGTGTCTTTGGTTCTAATCCCTTCTGCTACGGTGTGAGAATGCTGAGGAGTGGTGGGGCATACGGAGCACCCACCTGTGCTCCTGTACCAGGGCCTGACCGTGCTCCTGGTTCTCCCTCCGCCACATCTGCAGCTCGGCCTGCATAGAGTCTACATCCTCCTGGATGTAGTCCATAATCCTGCCCAGCGGCAGGGCACTGCGGCACACCGTCTGCACGGAGGCACGCAGGCGCTCCACCTCACGGGACACTAGGTCCCGCTCCTTCTTCCGCGCTGCCTCGGACACCGGGGTCCGTTCCTGCGGCGAGAGAAGGAAGGATTGCAAATAAGAAAGCCTGACTGTCACACAGAGATGCCAGTCAGCTCTGAGCCACATTTGCTCAACTAATTACTTTAAGGTCATTTCTGTATTTTTATAGTATTACCAATTAGCAACAAAAGAAAAATGGCAGCAGAAATCAGTTTCTTTTGCTTGAATCTCCGCTCTTGACGGTACTGCTGGTTTTAATGGTAGGACCATCAAACGAAGTCCTGACTGAGAGCGCATTTGGTCCACAGGATACCAGATACCCGGCCCTTGCTCAGAGCGCATGGAGAAATGTGATTCAGACACTCGCCTGGAGAGATGAGAGCGAAGAGAGACCGTGGGATAAAAGCAGGAAAGTAATAACAACTGGCAGAAAGGAGGCTTCTACACAATCGAAAGCACATTTCATTCATCTCCAGGAACATTTTCAAATGCAGTCTCGAAGGTCTTCAAATGATTCAAAACTGAGGAGGAGAAGCAGATTTTACAGAACCGATTCTTTATTTTACAATCTTCTGGGCCTGAGTTACCTGAAGGCTTGTTTCTACTTGGGAGGCATCGGCAACTGCGACCCTGAAAGCGAAGCCGGATGCTGCCCTCATGCAGCCCCTACATGTCCCTCCCCGAACCACGGTGTGCTTTTCACTCTCTGCGGACATAAATCTGCCCTTTATTAGGGGGCATCTGTCAAGGTGCACTAGCATGTCCTGGTCCTCTCCACCAAAGTTCTGTTGGAAAAAACAGCCGCCGCTGCCTGCTTTTTCCATCAGCGAGGGGACATGGGTTCGCAAAGCGGGCGGCTGACGGTTGGACCTGTCAGTGGGGTCCGCAACTCCTCCTCCTTTCCCTGGGACCAGAACTGATCCTAAAGGGCCCTGCGATTAGGCACAAGTGCGGGAGCCTTCCCACCTCCTAGTACGTCATCTGCAAAGCTTGTAATGAGGTAAGCAGAAGAGGAAAAAGGTGCTTTCTGAAATTTCTTCTAAATGTTTTTTTAACATTAAATTTTATGCACTTGGTGACTAATCCTTCATTAATCCTATTCTCCAGGCAAGCTAAATGGGGGTGTAGGAGTCCTCAACAGCAACCTTTCAAATGGTAAACACAGTGCATGAGTGAAGCCAATTGCTGGGCTTGCCTTCTAAACTAGTGCAGTACTGACCAGGCCCTGAAAACACCCCTCCAGCTGTTCACAGGATGATGCACATGTAGCCAGTGGAGCTGTGGGCTGTCCGATGAACATTAACCGATCACTGTTCAGGGGCTGGGGAGATGGCCCTGACCAACCAGATCATAAAAATAGCAAGAGTAAGATACAGAGGGGTGGAGGGTTCAGAGACCAGACCAGCACACAGGATGTGGGGGCAGATTCCCCCCTGAGGCCCAGAGAGTGACGTTACTATGGCCTATGAGCACTGATGAGGGCAGATCAGTTACGCTACGCTGGATGTGAACTGAATGCTGTCTTTGATGTTCAAGTGTACACCCTTCCACAATACTCAGTCTGACTGAAGTCTCAGAACAGTCTATACGCATCTGCAAAGTGCTTTTTCCTTGCAGTTTAACAATCAAAATATTGCAGGTTGGAGGTTTTCAGAATGTCCATCCATCTTTCCACCTTCTAACTGCTTATCCTAGTCAGGGTCATAGGATTGCCAGTATTTCTCCTCCAACATTATTATATCCAACAAAACAAATGCCAAGAATCCTACTGTAGTCACCAAACTGAAAGAGCAAGCTTTCATAATGCAGTAGGTCATGCTATTCAGAATAGTAAAAATATTTAGAGCCAACTAAGTTCTACCCTCCAGGGCAAAATTGAAAATGTCTTATTAAAAATTTCTCTACTTATTGTCAATAAATTTCAAACACTATTACCTGTTCCTACAATGGATTTTAAGATGTCCAGTCTAAACTGTCTGAGGCTCAGTATGTTTTTGTCATTAAGAAGCTTTATGGTTTTATCAAGGAGCTCAAATTTCTGCCAGACTGCATCACATTAGGATGAAGGCAATCCACAGTGATCTACATCCCACTTCAAAAGCCTGACAGACCCACATCAACCAAATGAAGAGAGCTGGGAGAAGTGGGGTCTTCCAGTCTCTATCCATCTGAAGACAGTGGGCTGAGGGGCTGAGCCTCTCTGCCCTGACCATAGAGAGGCAGGAGTAACAGGCTCTTGGTGCCTCTACCCAGCTGAAGACAGTGGGCTGGGGGTCTGAGCCTCACTGCCCTGACCATACAGAGGCAGGAGTAATGGGCTCTTGGTGCCTCTACCCAGTTGAAGACAGGGGGCTAGGAAAGGCCTGTTTATTTTCTCACAGGCTCTGCTAGGGCTTTCTGGCCCTTCTCCTGCCTCACTCAGCAGAGCTCCATTTGGTTCAAGCAGTTTATTTATCCATTGCGAACCTTCATCAAGGGTAATTTGATGGTGTAAAGCGAGGAGGACAAGAAAGGCGGCTGCTTAGAGGCCCCCTGACGTATAAATAAGAGAGACGACCTCGAGGAATGATGTTATGATAATACACACGTGATCCGGGGGGTCGGCGAGAAGGTTGCACCAAAAACATACAGCTTATTCTTCAAAGTGTCACTCAGGACAAACCAGAATAGACAGAGAAGTAGGCTTCTAGAGCCCATTTTAAATGAAGGGAAATAACAGTGCTACACTAAAACAAGACAAGGCCTGGAGTCAGGGATGACAAAGACGAAACACCTATAAAAACATTTCGCATATTAGTTTCAATCCCACCATCCATAATGCCACACAATTACCCGAGTACTGCCAAGCTAAAGTAATTTTGTCCTCCAAGGGTATGAGGAAAATTGATGTTTCCATCATTACTCTGATTATTCCTCCGTGATTACAGGCTTATTTGTTAAGCTGACTTGACCATTTCAAGTCCGGAAGCGGTTACACTCTTACACCGGGTCTTCTGTTTGTGCAGCAAGGCTCTGAGGAACTGTTAGGGGAAAAGAAAGTGGTACTGATTGGCAAACCAGCCATCCTGTCGGCAATTAAAAAGCTGAGAGCGCTTTGCCATGTGGGAAGATGGTCTTAATGACCCGTGGATTGGCACAAGACTAAATCGGGAGGTTTGTACCAATACATAAAATAGAAAAAAAACAGACAGTTTACAGAATGCATTAACTTCCAATCTCCTTTGTTTCTACATTAATCAGCAACTGTCTCAATAATGCGAGCAACAAAAAGACAAGGGCAGACTGCCATACAAGGTCAGAGTTTGTCCGTCCATCCATGACTGCTTCTCTAGGGCTGTGATCTCAAGCCTATCTCAAAAACACTGGGCACAAAGCAGGGAGGCACCATGCATGGGATCACACAAGATGGTCTTTAGATGCAAATAAAATCCACACAGCACACACTACACAGGCTCTTCCTGAAAAACATACTGCCTGAAACAGCGAGCAGGGGTAAATCCTTCACTTAGAAATGGAGTTAAGCAATACAGCATTTATTTTAACACTGAAATTTGGAATAAGCAACTCATGATTACAATGGGGTGGGGGGGGGTGCATTTTGGAATGCTAACAAATGTCCTCCCAAATGAGCTATTTTCTATGGAGCATTGTTATATTCATCTGCCGGAAAGACTTCCCTTGTCATCACCTCTCTGTGGAGGAGCAGGAACAAATGGGCAGGTGAAGCCTAATTATAATGGTTTGAAAAAAAATGTGCATGTCCCAGTAGAGGATAAATTTCTATGAATCTCAGCTGGGAGCCGTGAGCAAGGTGCCGCACCTGAATCACATTCTCTTCTACCTCCCCAACTGACACTTACACTGAAAGCGACCGATGGTTTTAAACATTTACACAGCTGGGTGTTTTAACAGTTTTAACGACCTGGGTAGAGCTCGCTTGAGGGCGCTAGAACATGACCCTGCAGAAACACAGATCAGCAGCCATTTGGAGTGCGACTTCATGCACTGCTCTACCTGCAATTATGGAGTGATACGTTTGGACTTCAATGTTAGCTAAAATCCACCCCATTAAGAACATGCAACAGAAATACACTAATCCTCAGGAGTACAGATGCGTTTGTGTGTGCAAAGACACCTCATGGAAGCTGGGCCACAAGTTCCAACAATGTAATATACACATAGTTATTATCAATAATAATTATATTGTTGTGGGGTCTCTCCATCCATTTCTATGGGGAAAACTCTAATCCCAACATAACAGCCTTAATGCCAACCCAGCCCAAGCCTTAGCTATAAGTAACCAAACAAAATACTAGACTTTTGGCATTTTTTTTTTTGATCGCTTTCACAGATCTTTGTAGAGACCTGAAAAATGGTCCACACACGGTCGAAATTTGGTCCAAAGATTTGGTTCCCACAATGTAATATAAACATAACCCACACACACACACTCTCACACACTTCACTCAGAGATTGCACATGATTGGCTGCCCACTTTTACGCTTGCTTGTTTGCTTCTGACCCAGGGTGGTACCTCACAGATGCATTTTCATAACCCTCAGGAAAAGGCATGGTGGTCTTAAATGGCATGGCCTGGCATTACACTGCCACCTAGTGACAAGGCATAGAAATTGCGTCATCTGAAGAGGGAGCTGCCCGGACCTACCTGGTCTTTCGATTTTGGTGACGACGAAGTTTCATAGTCTTTCTTAGTTTCCAGTATTTTCTTCACTAGTCCACCTGGAAAATGAAGAAATTCTAAAAAATTGCGCAATCCCATGGAAAGTTCAACATGGCTACAGCCAGGACTGATCATTAAATTCAGTCAGTAATAATAAACAGACAGCTTCGTCATTAAGGTCACCATGATCTCAGGGGTTTTATGTACGGGGAAGTACTCATTTGTTTAAGGGGCATAAACATATTTCTGCACCTGCTAGACAGCACATGGTTGCTATCTGAGATCGTTACTAGCGACACCTGGATTGTTACAACCCACTACAGCTTTGGGAATCACAGGCTGACTAAAATCAAACCCGACATACACTGGAGTCACCCCAGACCAGAATTAACAAAAACAAAGTTACCCAAGTAACAAGACTTCCTCAGAAAATTTTTACACATTAGGCATAAACTACAAAGATTTTAAATAACTGTTTCACATAGCCCAGTATTTGACACCAAGCTAAAGCAAACGAGAGCCCTGTCCTGCATCCAAACATACTGTGACGCTTCATAGTAAATGTCTTTACCATGCTTCTCGTTCTCCTGCAACTCGATCGCAGCCTCCTGGGGGGGGTGGGGGAGAAACAACTCAATGAATGCAATTCCAGGACCATTCATGATGTAAATCACCATGTGACTCATGGGGTACACAGCTCCAGTCCCAGACGGCCAATGGGAGACCGGGGTGCTCTTCCTCCATATTCCTAATTGCTTAATTGAAATGATTACTGGGTAAATCGGTCAGAGCTGGAGCCCTATAAATCCAGTGCGGCTCATTGCCAGCTTACCCAGCCTCCTGGCACCTGGCTATAATACCACAGCCACAATGCTCAGACTGTTATGCTGCCCTGCATGGTATTATCATTGTTACTATTACTATTATTATTACTGTTTGTTTGTTCATCGTACAGCGGCAAAGGTGGCCACTGACCGCTTCCAGCGCAGGCATCTCAGGCGGTGGGGCGGCAGCTTCCTCCACTACGAACTGTGCATCCTCATCCTCTTCATCCTCTGACGGCTTTCCGCCATCCATGATCACCGCTGCCGAGGGCTTGGCGCTGCCCAGCCTGCAGGGGGAGGAAAGGAGCTCAGCCACAGATGTGCTGGAGGTCTGTGATGGGGCTTCGAACAGGAGAAGCAAGCCGTCTCCCCTCACCTCTCCATGGGCATGACCTCGGGCTGGACCTCCTGCCTCTTCACGCGGGGTGGGGCTGGCCGTGCGCTGCTGGGTCGTGGGAGACCCCGGTTACCGCTGTGGGAGCAAGACAGGCCCGTTATTGCCCCAGCATACCGAAGGCGGCCGGTTCCCGTCACAGGGGAGCAGTTAGGAGGGGTTATCTGGCACTGGTACAAAAGAATGTTTCTGAGGTGATGTTACAGAAATGTTATTCTGCCGCTGAACTGAACATGAGGCCTGGGAAAGCTGACCAATTTGCTGTTGCGTGTGGTTAAAAAAAAAATAAATAAAAACGGCAAGGGGAGAGAAAAAAAGATTTTATCAATGGATTCCACAGGCCTTCCAAAACTCAGATCCCTGGGGGGTAGAAAGGGACAACCGCACGTGCACGCACACACAAACACACACACACAAATGCAGCTATGCTCTTTAGAGAGCCAAGCCTCCTACAGTATTTTCTTGATCCCATTGAGGTGAAATTGGCCATACTGGCACAATTTCAGTGCAGCAGGGTTCTGGGGGTCATTAACGCTAATTGTAACAAACTGGAGCTGTGGCCCAGACCCCTGGGTAAACAGCGCTCCCTCAGGCTCGGCCAGGACTAGATGGCCGTCAGACACACCCAACAGCAGCTGACCTCAAGGCAGCACCATGTTTGTGTGAGTCTGGCACGTCGCCATTCTCCTGATGGACTGTCTTCTCCTCTGGTTGAGCATCTGGCCCTGAAACAGACAGAACCCCCAATCATAGCATGTCTTGGTGCACCTCCTATTTCATGGTATGTATTCTTTCATAACATAAGACTTCATTTTTTGTCTTGATATATTGTATAACAGTGACAAAATATGTAAGGATAGCAGAAATCTGTTGTCACAGGCTCTCCAGAGAATGTTCTGTACAGCAGTGCCATCTGCAGAAGGCAGGGAGTACTGCAGTTTAGAGAAAAATAGGAAACGCACCTCCATCGCTGTCAGATTCATCTGTGGAACGAAAAGCATAGTTAACATCCTGGCTCCTGATAATAGAAAGGCAATCATGTGGCTCATCAGTACTCCTCTGAGAAACCTTAATCAGGCGAGGGGCCCAGAAAAGTGTCACCTACCCTGTCCCCCAGGCTTTGGTAACCTTCTCTGGCCTTTGGCAGAAGAAGGTCGGGGTATCCTCATGGGACTGTCCTGCTGGGGGAAAGCAGAGCATGACTAACTTCCTTCGCAGGTCACAGTCCGTTCCCATAAGCAGCACAGACCTAGAAGTAGAGCCCTCAGTTTAGCCTGTAGAGCCCTTGATGGTACGGCCCAAACAATGGGCAGAGAGCTGAGGATGATCATAAAGAACAAGTCACAGGCTTTTAATGGCATGACCATGCCACTGGCCCATATATTAGGGGTTCTGCTATTGTCAAATGGAGGGGACAGGTGCGGAAAAAGCTGAAAGGGCAATAGTCAGCCAAACATGACCGGTAAACCTGTGACATTTTAGCCTAAAGCCTGACACCGTATAGAGAATGTGGAATCTTGTCCACAGAAATAAGGAACTTCCTGCATTACCCAGAATTCCACCAGCTGCATGGACAAACAATAACCTGAGCAGCATGTTTAGTTTCAACACCCAGAGAGCCAGAGGCCCAGGCGTGAGAGCATGGGCATTACGTCACAGCTAAGACAGGGAGGTCTTTTGCATTTGCAAACTGGGTCTCATCGCATATCTGCAGGGATGTGGGCAGAGGCCATGCAGTCAGCCATGTACCACCAGGCTAGAGACCCCTTGCTCTGACCTCTACTGCTCTAAATACTTTTGGGAGGGAGGCACCCACAACCCCCCCACCACATTAACAGGCCTGCACTACAATATATAGTATGTATCTCTTTGTTACAGAGCACATAGACATTCCTCAACCCAACAACACAGCAATGAACTAACACCAGAGCAACCTAAGACCCTGATTCCCCGCTTAGCTGCACTGTGACAACTGACTGATTAGCAAGTCCAAACAGCTTTGTCTGCTCTAAGAGATAGTCACTAACCGAAATTGATACTGGGACCTGCACTTAAGACATTAATCATTTAATTGCTCAAAAAAGGTTACAGCTACTATATGTATAAAGTAAGTGCCGATACCTCAGAACAATCTGTATTCATGAAGTGCAGCCAAAGGGGGAATATGAATTAATATTAATCAAAATAATTAAACAGTTATTTATATGTACATCATTGCTACCCTTCCGTGTCGAGGTATGATGCACATGCGTTCAGGACAAAAAAAAAAAAACAAGTGAGTTGTCGACAAATGAGTTAGGAAAAAGCACAACATCACACCATAAAGCTAGTGGCCAGCATATCTTAATGAAGCATAGGAGGCTGACCTCGGTTTCTTGCTTGCCATTCCCAACAGGCCGCTCAGGCGGCCGCCTGCTCAGTCTGTCCTCCGTGCCACGGGACTGAAAGTAGAGAATCGCACCATTGGTCATGATGCCAGACTCTTATTCTGAAAGGGCAGCACCGTGTGCTCTGTAAGACGTACCCTCCTTTCCGATTCCTCTGCTTCTTGCCGGCCCTGCGCCTGCTCATGGCGCTCCCTCTCCTTGTCTCTCTCTCTCCGTTTCTCCCGGTCTCTTTCCTTGTCTTTCTCTCTGCGCAAGTCCCTCTCCTTGTCCTTGTCCCTGTCACGGTCCCGCTCCTTGGTCCTCTCGCGCTCACGCCGCTTCTCAGACCTTGCGGCATCTCGTGGTCTGTCCTTCTCGGACCGTTTGCCCTCAGGATCCTTCGGAAGCTCCTTCCGGTCCCTGCTGGAGCTTCGCTCTTTGTTTACTCTCTGTGGCTGAAAGGCGACCCGCCAATTTGACCTTGACATGTGACATTTCTCTGCGTGCTTCTTTAGGCAATCTATCACTGACAATCTGCTAAACCAAGACAGTCCTGAACACAAAGATCTTAATCATACTTCGTTTCTTCTCACTGTACCAGCAGTATCAGTCTGACCCTGATTTGTTTAGTCTCTGTTTAGCTCTTCTTCTTTGATGTGGAACACGGGTAAAGACATCTCCACATTTTGCAAACAGCAGGGGGTACACCACTAGGTCATACTTACTCTAAGCCAGGCTTCCCATACCTCATTGTCCCGGGGGTGCTCTCTGTCCTCCTGGTTCTCTTTGTCCTTGGATTTGGAGCTGCTGGGCTTCACTCTGAGATCAGGCTTCTCCCCCAACAGCACTCTCCTTACAGCCTCCTCACTGGACAACTGTGCACATGAGAGCATCTTCAGTGACACCCTTCAAAGACCAACTTAGCTCCGGCTGAATGCTACGGCATGGCAGAACAGAAGTATGCACTTGTCAAACAGATGGGCCCAGGATGACTCCTTTGAGATGTGTTTGCTTGAGGTTTTCCCTTACCTGAGCTCCCTGGAGTCCAATTACATTTTGCAAGGGGATAAATGAACCTCTTCTACCCCATTAGCTACATGGACAATATAATAACTACCGACTACAACTCCATTAGCTGTCATCAACGAACAGCAGGCAATAACACAGAAGAAAGCATCCACATGCCCCCACTCCACCCCCGACACCCATGCTGCTCACCTTACTGAGGCAGCACCTGCCAATGGCCTGGAGCAGCTCGTTAGTCTTTTCGGCTTCATGGCCAGCCACGATGCGCGCCGGTCTCACTGCCAGAGGCTCCCCACACACTAGTGCCACCACGTCGATGGCCTTCTGCAGGAAGGCAATCTTCGAGTCCTTGTCCTGAGGCACATTAGAGGAGAGAAGGACCATACATGGAAAACAATATAAGATCAGAGGATTTCATGGCCAACATTTCAGCTCCTCAGTTTTGACCTGCGGCCATCCACTGGCAACACCAATATGATGAATAAAATATACACAGTAACCAGTCCTTGTGATACTTCCTGAATATATTTAAATTTATTTAAAAAAAATGAAAATGAAATCATAAAACAGAAGTCTGCATGTTTACATGTGAATGTAGGGGTAACTGGAATGTAGGGCATGGTGCTCGACTGGAAAAGTGTGGATTGCGCCATTCTGGTTGGGGATGTATTACTGCTTCAAGCAGAGGAGTGAAAGTATCTTGGGGTCTTGTTCACGAGTGAAGGGAGAATGTAGTGGGAGATCGAAAGACGGATCGGTGCAGTGTCTGCATTAATGTCATGGTATAAAGAGAGCTGAGCCAGAAGGCAAAGCTATCATTTTACTGTTCGATCTATGTTCCTACCCTCACCTATGGTCACAAGCTTTGGGTACTGACTGAGAGAATGAAATCGCAATATAAGTGGCAGAAATGAGTAGTAGGGTGCCTGGGCTGATCCATAGAGACGAGGTGAGGGGCTCGGACATTCGGGAGGGGGTCAAAGCAGAGCTGCTGCTCCTTCAAATCGAAAAGAGCTGGTTGAGGTGATTTGGGCATCGACCAAGGATGCCTCCTGGATGCCTCCCTGGGGAGGTGTTTTCAGGCTTGTTGAACCAGGAGGATGCCCTGGGGAAGACCCAGGACATGCTGGAGAGATTGTATCTCTCAGCTGGCCTGGGAATGCCTTGGTATTCCCTGGAGGAGCTGGCTGAGAAAAAGGTCTGGGTGTCCCTGATCGGGGCTGCTGTCCCTGCGACCCAACCCCGAATGAGCGGTGGAGAATGAATGAATGAACGAACAGATCTGCAGCTCAGGGCCACATCGAGACATTCTGTGCTCTCTAGTGACTGCATGGTATCGATGTGTAAACACTCACATACAAACACCGTTTGCTGAAAGAGGAACCTGACTCCCTCTTTTCCCCCCAAAAGCTAGGTACATATTCCACTGGAGAATTTTGTTTTTCCTTTAACTGCTGCATTTGCTGCAATGCAGACAATCTCTGTTGGGAGACTGGAATTTAGCACCCATGGAGCGGCTAAGATGGCTTACAGCAACTTATGCTAACTATAGAAACACCCTAGGACCAAAATAAAGTCAACCCACACAGGAACTACTCTCCATTTTTTGCACTGCTTGCACAGACATGCTCACAGTCTACATCTGATAGATACATAAACTATGAGTGACAAAATTGTAAGGTTAATAGGCATGGCAACTCTTTGTAAATGATGATGATACAGATATGAAGTTTGCATTTCATTCAACGTCTATAATAAATTCCTAAGATGCTCATGGTAAGCAGTGTTTCAAAACTGTGCCAAGGCCATTTTGTAAAGGAAACGGATTTGACATGGTGTGCGCTGCATTGTAAAGCGTGAGAACTGTAGTCACTTCATGTTACATGCTTCTGACATGGTGCTGTGTGACAGCTTTCCAGGAACATGACATGCATCATGACACAGCAGCTGTGATAACATACATGAACAGCACCAGATAATATGAAATGATACAATGCAGAACACCATCTATTCAGTGACATCTGTGCTGGTTAGCTGCATTATTTTTGTTTAGCTGGTTCAGCTGGCTGCTAAAATGCACGAAACACCCATGCATTTAAGGCTGGAGCACAGTATGACATAGCTGTCCAAACAACATCTGCTCTATTTAATGTCTGACAAAACAGATGCCACATCAGTTTTGCTCGCCTGCTATCAGTTCTCAGCACAAAAGACGCACACTGAATGTGTGACTGACTTGCACATTGTTCTGATTTTAATAAAAACAGTCTAAAATCAAGTAGTGAACTGCACCGATGCATCAAAACTGTTCCCAGACATGTAATGTCTATTAATATTACCATTCGGACTTAAATACAGTTGTGTCTGATAACACGATGAACAGCTTACCTTGACATTGTCTGATTTCAACTCAGAGTCCTCGTAGAGTCCCTTCATGAAGCCAGTGGTTCGAATAACCTGTGAGAATGAGATGAAGAAAACTGAGTTTGTGATGATGGACCACGACATTGGGGAAAAATCATTTCAAACCACCCAAAATTAGCCTGCTGCCAAAGGGCAGTAACAGTGCTTAATCATGACCAATACCAATTAGCCTAAGATACTAATTAACGTAACTCCATGTATTGCAGGAAGAGAGCTGTATGACACTGAAAGAACCTGCAAATTCCACACAAGAAAAAAAGTGAGATTTTACGCCCCAACCTGAGAGGTGAAATAAAACATTACAAGCAATGACCCACCTTGCTGCCCAGTATGTGCAAAGCAGAATACAATCTCATAAGCTGAATTTTAAATACATTCTCAAAAGTGGCATTAGAGTATCCTAAAAAGACTCGAACTACGGTATTGGATGGGGGAACACAGTAGGAATGACGACCCGGTAGGATCTACACTATTTTCAAAGTGATGTTACCATGTTCCTGCCACCTTGCTTCTAAACTTCTCTCCCTCGATAATCTGAATTTAGTCTTGCAACCATCTCTAAGATGCCAATTTACTCAGTCTCATTCAAATCAAATAAACTAATTATCCAATCTGCAATTTTATAAAATCAGCTCAGACTCCTGCAAAGTTTCTCCCTGAAATCTCTGCTTCAATTAATAGTGAAAGCTCAATCTCAGAAAATCTTTTTAATGCATAACATTTACGAAGACAAAATACGTGTTCTTCACAAACAAAATTGATGTCTCTTTTCTCTTCAATTTAACTGGAGTCAGATAGACCCTCTTAAAAATCACAAGAAAGTGCTTTTCCGAATGATTAAACGTAGCACAGATTAACTGCTGAAAAGAAATGAATTGCTAAAGGACCTAGGCATGTTACAATGTTGGTACAATTCTAAAGAGTCGAGTACATTCGGCAATATAATCGTAACCGAGTTTTATCAGCATATTGTCACTGTAACGGCATCCGAAAGGGTCATGGCTGTCACTTCTTTCAGACAGCATAGACCCTGCGGCACACTTCATTCAAAGACGTGGACAGCAGACTGTCCTGGCAAACGATGTGCATCCTCGGCATCTTAAACGGGCGTTGCACTTAAGCCGAGCACCGCTTCGTTTGTCTCCGCGGCCGGATATGAGCGCTTAGCAACGGAAGAACGCTCAACGCCCAGCCAACCTTCCAAGTGAGCTAGCGTCAATCGGACCCCCTTCAAAATAGGCTACCGTTACCATGAGCTAGCTTTTGGTAAAATATGTCTCGTTTTCAGTTAGCTAGTAGGCTAACCGGTGGCGTGAGCACGTATGCCAGCTGCTTATCGCGGCGCGCGAACCCCCCTCATCCTCCGGATAAATTTAGCTAAGAAGCTAAACAAGTTAGCTAGTTACGGAGCAAGTTCTCCAGGATAAACGAAGCGAAAAAAACTTTACTTGCAGGATAAACAGAGCGAGGCGTTTAACAGAGAATCTCATTATAAAACAAGCGGTCCTTCATACCTCGGTCACTATGTCGTGCAGGTAGCGGAACGGAGGTTTTCCGAGCAGCTTCTCAGTCAGAGGGGGCTTTTTAATCACCTTGCCCAGGGTGTCCTGGGTCTTCTTGGCTACCGACGAATTCATCGGCGCCAGTATCGTGGACCGACTGACAAAACAACAGCCGCTTTTCCCGGTAAAGCCGAATAAATAACACCCCCGGATGATTCCTGCCGTTACCGAGTCCTTACGGGATCCAGCAATCCCACAATGCACCAGTCGGCCTCGCGCAGAATGCGCGCACTGGAAGCGGTTGTCATGGCTGTCGCCCTTGGCAACATCTAACAATAAACGCGCGTACTTGAACATTGAGGAGACTTAAACAGCAGTAAAGTATTACATTTTTATTACATTTAATGTTTTCATTTAGTTTTTGTTACTTATAAATTGTAGATCTGATTGAAGTATTCTTCCAATAAAGCATCTTCATAATATACAGGACAAATGGTAGCCAATTAACAACACAGACAATATAGTTTTGGATATTTAAAATTATGATTCTTTGTGTGCCATTAAAATGAACAACGGATGGTCTTCTTAATTACAAGCTACAATAATATAGGCAACCAAATTATACTTTTACTCTTTTAAACCATATTTAAGTATTCATGCAAAATTTTACTTATGTTACAGTTATAGAAATGTGCATCATTTTATAATTATTTTAGCAAACACTTCGATCTAACGCAATGTACAATTGAGAATGCAGGGTCAACCAGTTCCTGGAGCAATTGCTGTTAAGGGCCTTTCAGCGACCAATAGTGACCTCACTCTGCTGACTGTGGGATATGAACCTACAACTGTCTGATCATGGGCACAAAGTCCTAGCCTCCAGAGTGACACAGTGATGACAACAGTGTTTGGGAGCTGTGGTCGGCCAGTAGTAGGTTGAATGCATTAGACTACTGTGTCAACCTTGAATTGTAAGGGAAACTCAAAGCTGACATTTATGGTTGTGTGGCAGCACAGTCATCTACCTGCAGGGGGAGCCGTGTAGCTGGTGCAGAGGGGTTACACCTACATGGCCTTAAAATGAAACGAAAAGCGGAAAAATATGACTCTCCTTTTGAGTGGTGAAGAGTAGTTCTATCAGAGCAGTTTATTGAATAATAGATAATATTACCCATAAGCCTTCTCTTTTCTAACATCTTGTCATGAATGCACCTGCAGGGATGGAATGTCATAAATGTTAAGGAATTCATTTAACAAAAGAGCCATTCGAGGCATGGACTATGATTTATTTCTGAAACAAAGGACACTCGGCTTACCGGTTTGATAACATCAAAGTGAAATCTTAGGCCAGTCAGGTAGGTCAGTGGCACTATATAAAGCAGAGCAGCTAGCTCGGGGTGCAGTAACAACCGCGAAAAGCTTTCCAGCTGCCAATTGAGGAAAAAAGTAAGTGTTCCGTTGACAGTTTACAAACATTTTATAATTATCCTACAAGATTCTTGTGGCTACATTTCCTGTAACCCCGCACAGACATGTTTACCTTGTAATATAAGTTGCCATAGACCAACAGATTTAATGTTTTTATATACTCTCTATATATATTCGCTTAAGCAAGCAAAGGAAAAAAAATCAAAACATAAATCTTTAATGTATTGACTTAATGCATGCTATAAAGGCACTTTAATTAGGTACTTGAAAATAAGATGATTGTGTACATGTTTTGAAATGTATTTCTTTGTGTGTTTTGAAGGGTACACAAAATGAGTTTTCAGTCTTCATATCTGCTGGCACTTCTTGTGGTGGGATTAGTGATCTCTCACGGGAAAAAGTCTGAACCCGAGAACCGGTTGCTGTCTAGAGGTATATATCTTTCAACATGCAGTCTACCTTCTCATCGCAGATGTATTTCAGACGCATAAAATAATACAGTTTTGCTACTACACTAAAGCAATCCATTCCATTTCAAATGTCACACCTCTGACTTGTTATCCATTTTTTTCGGGGGGGGGGGGGGGGGGGGGTAAAGTTGTTTGATGTATGATTTTTTTCTGTTGTTATTTTTAGGATGGGGCAATAGCATTAACTGGGCCCAAACCTATGAAGAAGCCTTGTCAAAAATGAAAAAAAGGTAAAAGTGTCAGTACACACCCAGTGCTCATGTTGCCACAAGAATGCTTGGTTGTTTTTTTGGTGCTAATTTCCAAACCGCATTGTGTAGCCAGAAGCCCTTGATGGTAATTCATCATTTGCCTGAATGTCCACACAGCCAAGGTGAGTAAACTCCCCCCATATATATATGTCCATTCAGTCTAACGTAGGGCGAGAGGGTGGGCAGTCGCAACACTTTTTTAATTTTCTTCAATTTCTCAGAGACTCTTTGTATTGGAAAGACAAGACTAGAATACGTTAACCCTACGTCTGACAGCTACCCTCCCACACATCTGTAACATGTCTATATACGGAAATATACGTACAATCTACACTTGAATAGACAAAGTCAAATGCTGCGACCGCATTACAGGGGAGATCAGATGAAAGCGTACTGAAGTGAACTGTGTGTGTGTTTAAGTGAATGTTGTGAAGTATTTTTTTGCTGCATCTGGATATGCAGGTAAGTCATTATTTGTGTGGTTGTCTGTATGTGCATGTGATGTAGCTTATGTGTGTGACAGAGAGAGGGTAAGAAAGGGCTGTTAGTCCACATAATGCTGGTAGTTGTGTAGAAACGGCTCCTCCCTCAGTGCAACAGCATGTTGGGATGGTTAAATCAATAGGCTGCAACTGTCCCTACACTGACAGCCAAAGTAAAACTTGCTACACTAGCTTGACACAATAGCTTTGACACATGCTAGCTAAGCCTGTTAGAAGCTGCGAAAACACTGATTAAAATGTAATAACTTTACAATGTTTCATGCAAACAGTTTAGACAGTATGAGAAAAAATATGATCATAAAAATACTTTTTTACTTTGAAAAGTATTTTTTGCAGAAGGGATGGTCACATTTGGCTGCTTTTTTTCCACAAAGAGGAGGGGGCTAACTTTGGGGGGCACGTTGCTGCCGCCCTCACTCTCTCCTACCGTAATCTCAAGTAATATTAATTAAAATCGATTAAATTGCGATGATTGGTGAAGGCTTTACTTCATTTTTAATCAAAGCAAATTAAATAAATTCTTTTAAAGTTTTTTGCAGTTCTACAGAATTTGTACTTACAGGTTATTGCGTCTCGTTTAATTTTAGCCCTTAAAAAGGTGTTTGCTGCAAATGAAGAGATCCAGAAAATGGCCCGAGAGGATTTCATCATGCTCAATCTGATGGTGAATTAAATGTATTTTAAAATATTTGCAGTACGCGCAGCATTGAATCAGTCTATGTTATTCTCTTACTCTGCGAATTGTTCTGTCAGATTCCTATAGTCTTGCTTGCTTATTCGGAATAACTTGCACAGCGTAGATGTCAACATTTTTACCTGCTACGTAGCTGTCTGTTTTTACAAACGTAGTTTGGAATAGCTGTCAGATGCACGCAAGAGCCTATTCAGGGATGTTTTTTTAAGTTCCTTCCCTCAAGTGGTTCATTGAGCTGTGAGCCGTCCCACATATTTTTGCCGCAATTTGTATGAGGAGTGACTCACATTACATGAACTAACATGCCGATGTACATAATGGCACAGCCTTTCAGTGCAATGTCTTCATTTTTAGGAGGAAACCTCAGACAAGAACCTGGCTCCGGATGGATATTACGTCCCAAGGATAGTGTTTGTTGGTCAGTGAGGGTTCAGCTGCTTAGTTGTCAATTTTTTTTTTATCATTGAGAAAACCAACTAGTAACAAGTTAGTAAGTTATGTGTTAATATTGCAGTACGATTCAGTCAGACGAGTGTTTCTCAACCCACTCCCCAGGGACCACCAGACGGCCCACACTTCCTCCCAGCTCCCAGCACACCTGAACCTAGAGATGGAAAGTCCAAGGCCAGAAAGTACAAATCCTGGCCAAGATTTTTGTTTCAACCAGCCAGTTGAGTGCACAGTGAAAGAAAGCCTTGGTCTGGATTTGTACTTCCTGGACCTGAAGTTTCCACCTCTGCTGAAACCAATCAATCAAGAAGACTGAATACCTGATACTGGGGGGTGGGAGGGAGCAGAAAGGTCTGGGGGTCCCCGAAGGCTGGGTTGAGAAACACTGATAAGTGACTATAAATTTATTGTATTTCACTATTCTATTTTAATCCTTGCCAACTCAGTTTTTAACAATTTTGACATCTTAAACCATATTAAGCTTCATATATTTCTATATTTAAAATCAATAATGCGTTTAGGCAATTGATACTACAGTGTTAAGACAATAGGAACTCGGAGTGGATGTGTTTGATACAGAGAATATAATCGGACATGGCTATTGGGTACGGGGTCAGTGGGCCGTGCCGGCTGCCTTGTTGGCCATTGTCATGCAGCTTCTCTTTTCCATCACCCCCTTCTTCCTCCTCTCTAGATCCAACCATGGTAGTGCGCGACGACATTGTCGGCAAGTATGACAATGGCCGATATGTTTACGAGCCTGGCGACATCGACACATGTGAGTATACCGCTTTCTTCTGTAAGTTCAAGTCGACACAGCTCTGTCAGATAAATCTCACAAAGAGTCAGACGGGGCACCACCCCCCCCCCCCCACACTCATTCAATTGAGATGTTTACATGCAAACCCCTTAAATCAAATAAACCCAGACTTTGAAGAAAAGGCTTCAAGTTAAATAGCAATATATTTTTTTTCTACAGTGAAGGACAACATGATAGAAGCCAAGAAACTTCTGCACAGTGAGCTGTGAACTCATGAGAACCAGAAATGGAGAAAGCACAGTAAATAAAGTTAGGATCACAAACCCACACACATTCACGTTTCACATCCAGAATCAATAAAAATACTGAGAATAGCTGGAGTCTTATCGCAATTTTTTGCTCTTCCTGTTTCCATTCTCTAAATGTGTGACTGTAATTTGATGATGGTTCAATCAAACCATTATAAAGACAAACAACAGTGATCCAGTAGCTAAGGCTGCTTGGACCCCTAATGACATAAATCAAGTCAAACTATATCGTCATTTCAAAGTATGCAGGCAAACACAGAAATGATGGTGCTCATATGAGACTTTAAAATGGCTCTACAAGGAACATGACAAGTTAGACACACAAGACAATAATCAATAAATAGATAAATATGCTGGATATAGTGTCACGCTTGACTAGGGCTGTAGGTTTGATGGTAAACTATCTCAAAATTACATAGCGTGTATTTAGAGTATAAGGTAGCTCTTTCATTTGCATGTGCAACTGATGCAGAAAACGACCGAGACAGATGGGCGAACAATTATCAGTTTCACTTGTTTGCTGGAATTCCAGACAGGTGCACAGTTGCATGTCGAGGAGTTCGATGGCACGAGGAAGGAAGGTGGTGAAGAATGTAGTGCTATGAATGGCCCTTAGGGGGCAGTGTGTGCCTCCACAGGCTAAGCCTCTGTTCCTGTGTTCGGAAGCTTGCTGGCTAGTTCGAGCCCCAGCTTCAGCAGAATAGACATATGTACATGGGCCCTTGCGCAGGACCCGTACCTCAGCACCAGGGGGCGCTGCACACCAGCTGACCGCATGTCGTGACCCCCCCAAGCTTGCTCTCACCTACATGTGTGTCTGTGTGTGTGTGTGTGTGTCTCATGGAGGGCGAGATGGGGTAAGCAAAAGGAGAATTTCCCCACGGGGATTAATAAAGTATTACTATGCTATTCAGGAGGTCAAAGTGGCCATGGGAGGGGTGAGAGGGGTCATTGTAGATGCAGTGCTTATTGAAGATTCCTTTGATGGGTCGTAGCGAAGTCCTGACAACATTCTTGGCTGCAGGGCTGTCCTACTCTGCAGGACACTGCAGTAACCATGTGCTGTGTTTGACCGTCATGACAACATGTCACCAGTTTTGACATCATATCCTTCCATTTACCAACTCATAGAGATTATGAGAAATATTTAAAGCTTCTGGATTTACTTCTGAATCCAAAATGACACATGTGAGGTGCCATTCATTTCCGATATACTCCTCGCAGCCATTTTGGTGCTTTTATGGGACTAAACAACAGATCCTTCTTGCAGATGGTTATTTCTGCTTGTATGAGATTGTTGCTATATTTAGTGTGGACATATCTGCTGGGCAGCATTCCACAGAGTGTCGTGTTTGATGGAATTCTCGAGATTCCTGTGTCTGGAAAAGTAGGTGGTGGCAGGGACTGGGCAAAAGTAGCCGAAGGCAGTAAAGCCAGCCTGCAAGCTTAACCGATTTTAAAAACACGCTTCAGTCTCGTACTGGTGTTAGATTGGTTATGTGTGTATTTCCAATTGTGGACAGTGATAATATGAAATCATGGCAACATTTTGGTATGATGAACACTGGAGACTGAGTCATAGTCAAATATACCACCGGGTATGTAATATACTGAAAAGATCGTCACACACTATTGGTAAATTTTGTTCTTTACTGTGTAATACCCTGAAAATGTTCGGTTATTAACAATAAACATATATTGGAGTTGGGCTTATATGTCCACAAAGTGTTCAATATAACATTTAATCTATTGAAATATAAATGTAACGTGCAAATATATACTGACGACCAACCATCCCCCAGGAGATAAAATTTAAATATTTTATGCAGTAAGACTGTGTGTCCACAAGATGGCAATGTTGTTTGACTTTAGGTTGTTTTAAGCAACAAGAGGATAATTTGTACTAACTCTCATAAACATTTTATTAACACATTCAATTGGAAAACACCAGTAAACGGAGTAATATGTTTTCCATGATATCTGCAGTCATTTATTTCAGCAATTAACATCACTTTACCATATCACGCCCACATATAACTCCTGCTCGTCAGAGGAGCACTTTGCAGCCTTTTGTGCTTGTAGTATAACCTGCCTGCCTGTACACTCAGCCATAAAACCCATGGGTACAAAACAAGGTGGCACAGCAACAAACAAGGCAAGCAAGCGGTGAGATGCTAAACAGCTTTATAAAAATACCTCCGCTTACGAGATATCTATGTAAATATAAGAGATTAGGGCCACAGAATAGGCTCAGGACAATGTGCTGGGCAGACAAACGGCTTCTTTGGGGTTAACAGCAAACTTCAGTCCAAGACCGAGGACAGGGATGCCAATCTGACATCACCCATACAGTGTGAACACACCCTGCTAAACGGGGGACCCATTGCATGGCTTGGTTGGTTCCCAAGCAACAGCTCTCCATCCTTGTTAAGTGGCAAGGTGGGACATCGCATTAGCTCTGTATGCCATAAATGATCCAGGTGCTTTGTCATGGAACTTATCCCCCCCCCCTCGCCGCCGCCACTGGAATGAAGATGGAGTTGAGTGGAAGCAGTCTTTAGGGTCACCTTCTACGACATACTCAAACCCTGTCATCTCATAAGAATCTGCAGAGTGCTCTTTAACCCTTCTGAGAATGTAATGTAACTCAGTTCAGTAACTCAAAGCCCACAGACACTCTGTACATCACATTCTGAACAGTGTGATCAAGACAAACCAAAAGTGGATTAAACTCATCTAAGGAGCTTATATTCATCATGGGAGAGAAGTGGTGCCGTCTGCTTTTATGAAGACATACTGAAAGGCGCGTTCTCACCTGGCCTGAATGTGACAGTGATTACTATTTTTTCACTATAAAAATCTTCATCTCACCTCAAAAATACTTGGAGGTTCTTCTTGACCAGGTCGCACAAATTAACGACCCCAGTTAGCCTTCTGTTGCCACTCTCTAACTGGTGTAGTTGTATCCAGTGGCTCCATGTCTGACCTGCCTTTTTGACAGCGCAGAACATCCCATAGACAAGGTCACCATAAGAGTTTTTAGGAAATGAATTCATGCGCTGAGTTCTAGATGCTTAGCCTTGCCGTGTCCCTTGTGGGAAAAAAAAAAAAAAAGATTTCAGTTTTTATGAAGGTCTTCCTCACATTGTCATTTCCAATATTTCTGAAATCTACATTCAGCAGAGCACTGGACGCTCAGACCTCCTGAATAAACTGCCAGATACAATTTGCTTCTTTTCTGAAGGCCAAGAGATGAATTTTCTGTTTTTATTCCTGCATAGTTAGGGCTCCTCTACACAAAGACACATCCATTTACATTTTATTTAGCAGACGCCTTTATCCAAAGTGACATACATTTATTTTGAGACCAGAAGTTCAGTCAGTCCCAGGAGTAATTAAGGGCTTTGCTCAAGGGCCGAGGGGCAAAATCAGCTGGCTGGATAAGGGATTTGAACCTTCCAGTCATTGATTCTTTGGGTGAACTTGAGGGGTTAAATAATTCAGATGATTAACCCAAATGCAGAGAAGCAGCTGTTTGTTTACTGTAGTAAAAATGTCCAGCAAACAGAAATAGAAAGTGAACAGAGATGTTACATTTAAAACAGAGAAAGAGGATAATATCCTGTCAGACTTAAGGTTATCCAATGTGCTTGCGGAACTACGGTCCTGCGTCATTTTGATGACTCCGCAATTTGGATTTGAACTTCTTAAGGCTGATTGAGGTTTAAGAGAAAAGGTAGTGACTGCCTGGCACTGTGAATCTGCTTTTCAGATGAAACGCTGATGTGGGTAGTTCAGGTCCAGAAAGTAAAAATCCAGTCCAAGATTTTGTTTCAACCAACCAGTTGAGCATAAAGAGTCACAGTCGCAGAGTACTCACCTGGTTGGTAGAAACAAAATCTTGGACTGGATTTTTCCTTTCGGGACCTGAAATGTCCACCTTTGTTTATGAAACCAGTCATCACTGAACTGAGGATGGGTCTCTTTACCCTCAGAGGATTACAGAATGTAACTTGTTCACTGGTTCACCTATTATGTTTTATATTTCTCAGCAATTAACAAAACCTAACTTACCTTTGCAAATTAGACTGCACCACATAGCAATTTTATAGATTTATTTTATCAATTGCATTCCTTAATTAGACGCAAAGCTCTTCCCTAAGCAATAAGTGATGTCGGTTTCATATTAGCATTAATGTGAATATTCTGTACATGCTGTTTTGTACAGCAGTCAGAGGTGGGCACATTTCACAGCAGTTAAACAGATATTTTTGCTAACTTCTAGCGATCTGATGCCCTTTCAACATACGAACATACAAGGTATTCCCATGAAATATTGGTAAGGACATGTCCCTACAGTCCATACCAGGGCTGTTTCTAGGTACTTTCTAGGTAAGATCTGGGGCTAAGAAAAGTTCACCTGGGGCTTTACTTATATTTTTTTTGAAGGAAGATTGGCATCGGGGCTAAAATACTCAGGGGCTATAGCCCGGAGTGATCAGACCTAACGGCACCCATGGTCCATACCCAAATCTATGTCCTTACCTTTCAGTGCGAATAAGCACAGTCACTGTATCACTCGGACTATGCAAGTGAAGAGTCACACACACTTGCATAAATACAGAACAACAATCCTCCAGCTTCAGAAATGCACAGTACACTTTACTGAACAGGGCGATACTGCACAGTGCACTTCACTGAACAGGGCGATACTGTACAGTGCACTTTACTGAACAGGGCGATATTGCACAGTGCACTTTACTGAACAGGGTGATACGGCACAGTACACTTTACTGAACAGGGCGATACTGTACAGTGCACTTTACTGAACAGGGCGATACTGTACAGTGCACTTTACTGAACAGGGTGATACGGCACAGTACACTTTACTGAACAGGGCGATACTGTACAGTACACTTTACTGAACAGGGCGATACTGTACAGTGCACTTTACTGAACAGGGCGGTACTGTACAGTGCACTTTACTGAACAGGGCGATACTGTACAGTGCACTTTACTGAACAGGGCGATACTGCACAGTACACTTTACTGAACAGGGCGATACTGCACAGTGCACTTCACTGAAAAGGGCGATACTGTACAGTGCACTTTACTGAACAGGGCGATACTGTACAGTGCACTTTACTGAACAGGGCGATATTGCACAGTGCACTTTACTGAACAGGGCGATACGGCACAGTACACTTTACTGAAAAGGGCGATACTGTACAGTGCACTTTACTGAACAGGGCGATACTGCACAGTGCACTTCATTGAACAGGGCGATACTGCACAGTGCACTTTACTGAACAGGGCGATACTGCACAGTACACTTTACTCTGCCATACATCCTATTTATACTTTACTTAACCATGTTTTCTGTTTCAGCCACATTTATTGCATAAATGCACCTCTGCAGTTCCTAGTCTTACGTGTACTTTGGTGTTTTGGGAGTGCCTTTGTCTTGTTATGCGCCATCCTGATTGGATGGTCAGATGGACTACATAAGATTCCTGTGTACTGATGTACCAAAGGAGAATAAAAAAATCCAGCTGTCTCTGGCTAAGAGCATCAGGTCTGTGCCCAGCAAAGCCCACAGCCTATTCATATGGTTAGAGCAGCAGTGACAGGTCACTGACCCCCCTCCCCCCGCATTAGGATGGTTAGGGTGTCTTCAGACTAAAAGAACTCCACCTTTTTTGGCTACCACAGCAATTGTGGTCAGCAAACAGTCTCCCAGGGTCACCGTTGGCAAGCGAGGAAGTTACAGTGCTTTGTTTTTGCCCTTTTCAACAATAGTTCTCAATGAATCAGTTTCACCATGTTCCCTGTGCTCAAAGGAATGCCTTTGTTATTCTGGAAAGACCTGGACTCCAAGGAAAGCCTCCATTCCTCCTGTCATAACATCATTTTTCATTCCTTGTATGGCCACTTGCCCATGCAACCCCAGCCTAGCCTGAGGCACCACACCCGGTCCATCCAGATCATTCCTTCTGGAAATTCCTAACTACAGTCTAGAAATCCACATCAACTAACTTGTCATTTTCTTCAAGGTTTGGCACTATACTTGTTGACTAGACAGTTGCCAGATGTTGATCTCTCCACCTCCAGGGAACATCTGTCTCAGTCTTCAAAGGCATTGCCGTTGCCAGACAGCTTCCTCCACTGTATAGCAGCACACGGCACCTGGATTTATATGCTATAAGATGCATAACATCTGCCTGCTCCATGAAGCCCCTTCACATCATCTTGAGGTCCAGATCCTCTCCTCATTCCTGAACTCTTGCTACCTCCTTCTTATCAGACACCCTTCTCATGAGACCAGACTAGTCCATCGATCTCACGCTTGGTCTCCTGATGTTTACAAACATCAGAGCTTTCCTTAGGTCTCTCCATTACCTGGCTGTTGTGGGTATAGTTCCCCCGTACCCAGGGGTACGTATAGCTCAGCACTGACTGAATGTGCCTGCAGGGATGTGTGTGCTTCTTAACAAAGGAGTGAAAAGAAAATGTCTGACAAATCATTCCCATGCCTCCTGAGCAGACATGTTTCATGAGCCTCTGAAGTCTGATTTAGACTTTTTGGGGCTGCTGGTTGGTTTATTTGTCAAACTATGTAAAACTGAAATCTGAGTGCTTTGATTTGCATTAAGCCTAGCTTACAATTGGAGCCCAACTGTGCTGATATAATGATTAATACAATTTTTCTTCCTTCCATCCATCCATCCATCCATCCATCCATCCATCCATCCATCCATCCATCTTCTATACCCACTTGTCTTATGCAGGGTTGTGGGGGTCTGGAGCCAATCCCTATCCTAGGGGCAAGGCAGTGAATAACCCAGGATGCACCAACCTATCGCAGGGCACATTCACACACCATGCAGACCTACGGACAATTTGGCAACTCCAATTCACCTTAACCTGTTTTTGATCAGCAGGGAAACTGGGGAACCCAGAGGAAACCCCACAACAACACAAGGAGGATATGCAAAGTCCACCCAAAAAGTAATACAAATATAAAAAATGTTAGAATATACATTTTCCTCCAAGTATGAGTAATTGTAAATGTATTTGCTATTTTCGTAAACAATGGTGAAAGTTAATTACTAGGCAAAATTACTTGGATGTGATTCCAGTAAGAATCAAATAAATGCAAATACTTTGTCCGCCCATCCGACTATCCACCTTCCAAGCACATATCCTTGGGAAGAACAGGATTAATTATGTTTTTATTTTCACACTTGCGTATATTTCTCAGCTAACACAAAATTGGCGTAAACAACATCCACCCACCTTCTTACACTGTGTATGCAAACCCCACACTCACAGAGTAGAGGCAGGCCTCAAACCCCGCATTCACAGAGTAGAGGCAGGCCTCAAACCCCACACTCACAGAGTAGAGGCAGGCCTCAAACCCCACACTCACAGAGTAGAGGCAGGCCTCAAACCCCGCATTCACAGAGTAGAGGCAGACCTCAAACCCCACACTCACAGAGTAGAGGCAGGCCTCAAACCCCACACTCACAGAGTAGAGGCAGGCCTCAAACCCCGCATTCACAGAGTAGAGGCAGACCTCAAACCCCGCATTCACAGAGTAGAGGCAGGCCTCAAACCCCACACTCACAGAGTAGAGGCAGGCCTCAAACCCCACACTCACAGAGTAGAGGCAGACCTCAAACCCCCATCCCTGGAGATGTGAGGCAACATTGCTACAGAGTGAGCCTCCAAAGAATGATCTCAATTAGCACGTTTGGTTTAACTTAAATTGTGCAAATTCATTCATCTGACAGCTAATCAAGGATAATTAATTAACAGCTCAGCTGGAACTGAAACGTGAAACGTCTGGTCAGCCTCCTGGGCTGAGGGACACTGACAAGATCAAGATGGGCTCCTCGTCTCGTTTGGTCCAGACGGACCTCTCACTGAACTCTTACTGGGCACTTACCTCTGTGTGTCCTGTGCCGATTCATTCCTAGCAATCGATATTATTTTTGCTTGTGGGAGTTTTACTTATACAAAAATATTCTGAGGGCCAAAAAATGATTGGTTCAGAGAGCTAACAAATCGTATTGTAGAGGTGGGTCCAAGCATCTGATTGGTTGGTTCCGCCTCCTCTAGTTGTTGGACTCTGTTACACCCTTTCATTGTGTCCTCTGAGATATCTAACATAAAAAAAAACACTGTGTGGAACTCAGGTGATTTTAACTTTCTGCTTTGTACCTTTGATCTTCACCCAAGTCGAAAGCTGCACTATGTACAGCATATTTATTTATTTATTTATTTATTTATTGTCTTGTCTAACTTGTCATGTTCAGTGTAAGGCCATTTTTTTAAGTCTCAGACAAACGCTATTTTGTTACAGCATGTGCCTGCATATTTTGAAATGACAATAAAGACTGACTTGACACGAAAAGAGAAAAAAAAGCAAACTGGAATGTGTCACCCTGAGTTTTGGACACTTAATTTGTGGTCCTGGTGAGACGGTTTCCCCTGCATGTAAACACTTTGGGGGAATAAACTGCAGCACAGTGCAAAATGGCTGGTCTGTTTTGGCACTCGCCGTTGGAAAAAGCCAATTTGACAGTATTTATTCCTGTCTTTGGCCAGTGAGCTGTAAACGAAACAGAAGCGTCTGCGCTCAGCCTTATTTCCTCACCTTATTCAGCCTTGGCTTTTTTTTGTCGGTTTTCCATTTTTCTTAGTCAGTCAGTATTAACGTTAAAACAACATTACAATAACAATACGCTAACATTTGCGTGTTCCTGCAGGGCTGACCTTTGAGAAATTTCACAGCGCATTGTTTCCAATTTTAAAGGTTTCAGTTTGACTTCTTAAGATCTCTGACAAAGACGCAGAGCAATTACCTGGCTTTCTGCTACCTGGCAGACTATATAGATATTTAAATATCCCCATTGTTAAAAGGCAACTAGAGTAGAGTAATGAGGGGGAAGGCAGCTATTAATCTCCCCCCGCAACTCTTTCTCCACATGCCTTTACAGGCCTATGACATTTGATGTCTTCCTGCAGCCCCGGATAGCTGGGGAGAAAGAGCAGGTATACAGTCAGCTCCAGAAGGTCAAAATGCAAATCTCAGTCCCCATTCCCCCCCCCCCCACTTATGAATAGAAAGTGGGTCGATTTTTTAAATTATTCTGTCAGCTTCAAAGGACCCCGTCGGAGTCACTTTTAGAAGACGGGGCCTTGAGCTCCAAGATAAATGTTATCCGTTGTTCTGACACCAATCTTCCCGCCCCCTCGATATACCCCCCCGTTTCCGCCTTTCTTCAGCCTAACAGCTTGCAATTAAAATGGTCCGGTTTCCTAAGAGACGGTATGAACAGTAATACCAATTAACACGGAGGATATAAACGGCCAGCTTTAGTGCGAAGGCGGAATTCATTTCCCGATCGGCAAAAATACACGTCTACCTGCCTCCCTTGAAGAACGTTACTACTTGATGTGTAACATCATAGATCATGTTCTCAAAATGACCACCCATTCATCATAGGAAATGCAAGGTGGTCCCCATCCGTTTAAGCAACGACTGCATGTTCACTGCATTATACGCAAGACGCCAAGGTCGTAGAGCTGTTGTTGCGGCCCGAGATGCCAATGAACCAAGTGAAACCCCCCCCCCCCCCCCGCAAGGTGATTCACATGGGGAGGGGGGGAGTACACAGAGGGTGGGCGCGTGACTGACCAAGTCAGCACATACATCAACTACACTGAGCAGAAAATTGGAATGGAAATCTGGACCTTGAGCAGCTCCTATTGTCCTTAAATGGTGCTGCTTCATTTATCATGGGGGGAGGCATAATGTTCTTCACCCGGAAGTTGAACAAGAGGCTCTGATGACCAAGTTGCAGCTTGGTAGACGGAGTTCCGAGAGACAGGTGTACAGTATGTCTCCATCACTGTGCCATGTCTTGTCCAACTTGCGGGATGAAAAAATAAGTCATTTAAAAATGCATTTTTTGATCTGAATGGAGACCGGTTCACGGGCCAACAGTGGTGGATATTCCAACTGCTGGAGATTGATAGCTGATGCCACCCCCTGAAAACATGCAGTTGAGCTTGGCAGCTGCAAGGAGACCTGGGTGGTGATTCCAGGCACCCTGGCCGAAGAAAAGCATGCTTCTGTTCTCGGTCGTAACTGGAGAAGTTGTGTTTTTAGATCAGCGTGGGTTTTCAAAAAACTGTGTTAAACTTTGCATAATAAGTTTTTTTTTTTTAAAAAAAAAAAGAACACAGAGAATAATAACAAGCATAATATATATCGCAATTGGGGGGAAAGTAGTTATTAGAGAAAGAAAGCTCATGAGCGCCGCGGAGATCGGCGCTGATGTGAAGCACGTCGGAAATGCTGAAGGCAGCCCAATGGGTAGCAGCGCCGTCTTGTACCGCCCGGCTTACGGATGTGAATTTGAGTTTGCATCCTCCCCACATGTCGCTGAGGTTTCCTCTGGGGAGTGCGGGTTTCCCCCCACAGTCCAGAAGCAAGCAGCGAGGCTAATTGGCATCTTGAAATTGCCTGTAGCGTGTGATTGTGAATGTATGTTCCCTGCGATGGACGAACATCTCATCCAGGGTGTACCGCCCCCTGACCCCATGCTGGATAAGTGGCTAATAGCTGAATGGATGGAATCTCAGAGGAGACGTGAGACTTAATTCACATTTATATCTAATGTGGGGACGATCTTGTCCCCACTGGACTTTCTTCTGGCATTGTGCCTAGCATATGTTCCTCTTTATGGATCTGTCCTCGCCTAACCTCATTACGTTTGTTTTGTAACCAAAGATAACCTAAACATGGCATCGGTTTGCAGGTTTAAGAGGGAAAAAAAAAATCTGCAAAGTGATACTGCAGGGACAGCTTCGTGCTTTAGTAGAAAGAATAATGGATTCAACAGCCACGGGCACTCACGCGCAGTCATCAAGTGATAAACTAGCATTTAATGTATTCCAGGAAGAGCTAATTAACCTCCCACTGCACCGAAATCACAGAGGAAGACACTGTCTCTGAAAGCCAGGCGACGTCATAGGCAGCAGTGCTCTGATTGCAGAGACCCCTGTTCACGATGGAAGCGAGACCCTGTTGACACCGGCAACCAATCCCACAGACAGTGGCGGGAAACCTGGATGCAGAGCTACTGGGGGCCAGTAACGACAAATAAATACGTGGACACGCGAAAGCTATAGCTGTGTCGCTTTCAACACAGGGGAGAGACTCGAGAGACCTGGGCTTCATAAACAGACGCCACGTACAATCAGGGGCACCATTACAGGGTGCTATTGAGGAGAAGCAGTAACTACTCAAGGCCTGCATCCTCCCATCTCTAACAGAACTCAGGCAGATATGCCAGCACCACTGGGGGGGTCACAGACTCCTCACACAACTGTCCAGGCACATCAAAGTATGCCTACACCCTAACCCCCTCCCTGCGCAGTACTGTACAAAGTTCTAGGCAGTCACAGAAAATGTTCAAAACTATTTATTTTGATAGCAAGAGTATATTTTCTCAGAACAAAAAACACAATTTTACATTAGAACGTACGCAAATCAAGAGTTAGCATAATAAACACTAACAATTTCTTCTGTTCTCCAAAAAGTTACTGAGATATCTAGTATATGGCTCGTGTAACACCGCTTCAGTTCCCAAACCTCTGCTCAGGGGCACCCCAGCCATTTTATGTATACATGAACCATACATTTCACCACCAGATCACTTAATTAGCCCATACATATGAGGTAAGGTGCGGGTCAAGTCAAAAACACTTTGGTGTGTTGTATGGATGCTGCAAATACTGGGTTGACTTTAGAAGAGGATTTGAAATGTCTAAGCTGACACACTTTGAAAGACATAATATTGGTTTTAAACCTACATGAAGATCATTTGAACATTTTCTTTGACAAAGATTTTTGCACAGTACTGTATGATTTTTCCTATAATAGTTTTTTTAATACTGGGGCAGGCGCTTTTCACCGAATGGAGATCCAGGGTGAGCTGCTCTGGAATATCACACCTGTCCACCTGCCCCCCAGGCCAGATAGACAACACCTGAACCTGGACTGAAAATCACATCCAGGTGCGACTGATGCTGCTGCAGACAGTTTCAGGCAAATGCAGTATGCAGAGACGTGACATTTTGGGGAAACAATTCTGTCCTTTATTCTTGTCAGCGAAAGTTCCTAAGGACTGGCGCTCGGTTCGGGATGAATGGGAAGCACTTCCGCTCTCGTCTTCTGGGGTGTCCTGCTGCCCCTTCCCTGGGACCCACCTCTCACCGTTTGTGATGGCGGAGGGTCGGTGACACCTGCCTGTTCAGGGCTCTCCTGACATCTCCCAGTGACTGCGCCACCAGTGTGGGGGCCCATCCAAAACGCTGTCCCCAGAGCAAATGGTAAATTAAACATCCATGCTGTGCAGAAGGGGGACAGGCAGGGGGGGTCTGCTGACACACAGTAAATGGATGACATCTCGTCACGACTGAACATTCCCGCCTGCTGTCTAGATGCTGAACGTTATACCAGCTGTAGACCCTCTGCACCCACCCCCCGCCCAGATAAACATTTGGTCCCTGGGTCCCTGCAGCACTTAACTAGCCTGACTCAGCAAGACAGAGCCGACCCCTTTGATCCAGCAGAAATGTGTGGGTGATGGACGAGCCAGGGGTGGGCGAGGGGAGGTAGTGGGGGCTCCTAGACACACCAGTGCGGGGGCACCCGTACCACAGTGCTGCCTGGAGGGAAGGTGAAACAATGCCATTCTTAATAACACACAAACACGACTCTGCAGTAGCAGATTGGCTGTCACAGGGTTCAGTGTAGGGTACCTTAAAGAAGACAGGGGGAGGTTTAAAAGGCTCATACCACACATTAGCAAGGTGACATGCATGCCATAGATGTTGTGGTCATGTTACTTGCTTAAACCCACAGGCAGGGATGCCAGTAAGGAGGGAGAAAGGGGAAGACATTCATGGGCACAGACATTGTGGGGGGGGGGGGTCTCATTGAAATAGTTGCCCAAGGTCTGCAGAGCCAGTGGCTGTGCCTAAGGAGCTCATGAGTACTGGGGCAGTTGGGTACGTCCCTCGATGTGTATAGCCGAGATTCTATATGGGGGGCTCCCAGGTACCCAGAATCCCAAGGGACTGTAAATACAGGACGAAGAGTTGAATCAACCAGAACACTGCATAACCACCCAAACCAATCCAGTGGGTGGTTGTGAGAAGGGTCCTGGATGGCCCACCACCCTGAGTGTGGGGCGGACAGATGGAGCCCCACTTATGGGGGGGTGCTCTCCTCACCATCTGCTAAGGAGCAGTACGGAACTTATCTGGCTCTTAGCTCCATTAGCTGCGTAATGGAGGCTGATCACTGGGGGAAACGGCTCGTAACAAATGAAAGGAATCTGAAAAAAAACAGGGCTCGCCTGGAGACCCGCCAGCGGCAGAGGACGACCCAACAGCCCCCCCTCCACCCCCGCCCCGTCAAGCACGTCCTGCGTCGGACCACACGGGGGAGACTGGGAGTACGAACGGAACTCCACGCCTTTGTTGAGTTTGTTCTGACGGAGAGACGCTCTGCTTCAAACCGAGATCGGCACACCTTCAGAGCAGCCATCCCACGGGCCCGTCTGTCAACGTGCCCGCGTTGATAAGAAGCTAAATCAACAGCGGAACTCTTTATCCAAAAATAACCAATAAACAATGTCAGGGGGAGGGAAAAAAAAGAATCAGATGTGCGCAAATCTGCTATCTGCAAAATTAATTACAAACAGACACAGGAAGTAGTCGGGGGATCATATTAGCGCTCTGAAAACAAACAAAATACGCTATTGTGTCGGATCTGGAGCTTCGGCGCACGCAGCTCACTGGGAGGCCGCTTAATGAGATGCTCCACTGTGTCCCCAGGTACTAGTGATTATGCTAATTGTGCTCCAATCGTAGGTACTAATCAAGTTCTCTCGCACAAGGTCCCTCTATCCCAAACTCTTAGTCAGGTTTCATTGAAGCATTCTGCAGACCCACAAAAATCCCCGGTCTCCCTCCTCATTCAGAACACCATAATGTGAGAAAGGAATGTTATTTTAAGGCTTGGATAATACCCTTACAGATACTTCAATTCATTGGGGGGGGGGGGGGGGGGTTTCTAAATAACACCAGCTATGCTGTGATCTCGAGGTGATTTCAAACATAAGAATGACATGCACACTTCACTATTTTATTTATTGCTATTATACTCATCAAGCAGCATTTAAACTGGATGGAGGATTTTTAACAAGGATACAATCTAATTCACATTGGTGAAACAGGCAGGTGCTTGCATACCCAAAAGGCAGTTGGGAAACTATATTACCAAGGACTTCAACTGAAATCTAATAAACATTTTTTTTTATTTCCATGAGGGATTCAGGACCTTCGAATCAGAGCTGACCATGAATAATAGACTGTCCCTCACACTGGTTTAGGACAATGTCAGTTCATATCTACCTCTGCCGTGGAAATAAATCTTAGGAGGCTAATATTGTTCTAGTAAATACTGATGTCGGTGTAGAGTAAGAGGGCTTTACTTGGAAGGCTCAGGGAGCCCTGTCGTCTTTCATCACCTGGTTTGTGAAAGACAGATTTTAAGGTTTAAGAACATCATCCAGCTTCCCTTAAATAGAAGGCATCCTGTTCTGGCATCGTTAATTAGCTTACCCTGTGGCTTTCTTGGAAAAGCCAAACGCATGTCAGGCGATGACAGAGAGCGATGTTACACTGTTGTCTTACAAGTGGTGAGGCTTCTTGACGTTAAGGTTCCACTGGGGGAAGCTGCAGGGCACTGGGAACCTGAGGCCATCCTTTATGGACTAAACCTGCCAGAGCACAATTTGCAGATAAAACATGAAAGTGGGAAGCATGAAGCCTTCTCCCGCTAATCCCACTTCACCTTGAAATCGACCGACTCCCAAGGATCGTTTAGGATTTTTCCTCACCCCGCCCCCTTTTTTCCTCCATTTATCAAAAACGTCCTACTGAGAGAAAGAGGGGAAAATCCGCACCCCTCACATTTCTGTGAACTCGGTTTTGCTTCATTGTGGTTTTCCGGCTGCAGAGGCACATGAAGGAGACTGTCAGCGACTGCAGCAGCGGGAGGCTGATCGCCGATAACGTTTCTTTTTCGTTCCGTCCACCGCCAGGAAGGACAGGTAATCCATGGCGGATTATCACCTGCCTTTTCACGTTGTGCAGGTGTTGGACGCTGATATGACACCGTGCAACAGCGCCCGATCGCAATGTGGATCGCAGAGATAACATTTAATGGAGAGCGCTAATACCCAAATGCGGTATTAGCGAGTATGTCTCTGGCACCTCGCCATCCGATTTGTTTTTAATATATTTGTTTTAACAGGCCGAAAGTGTTTCCCAGCTGCCTGTTCCTTCAGCACAACGCCCGTTAACAGCTATGAGGAGTGAATTTTAAACATGAACCCATGCCGTGTTTGACAGGGAACCACAGCTCTGCTACACATGAGCCAGAAATTTTCGGCATAATAACGTAAAACCTCCGGAGCGCTAATTTGTTACAGTCCTCTTTTCGAATACAAGCAATCCAGCAGATATTCAGCAAACCCATCATTTGGTTTATTCATCCTAATTAATGCTCTAAACTATCTGAAGCTCGCAATTGATACATAAATCATTCAGGCACCATCCATTCAGTATCAGAATTACGAGATAGTTTACTTGTTGAAATATATTTACATTAATTTGTTGCGCGACCAACACATTATTGCTTTAAATTTTAATACCAAATAAAACTTTTTAATGCAGATTTGAAGATACTGCTACCATTAATATTTCCAGAATAAGAGGATTAAGAAATAACACACTTTGAAAACTCCAAGCAGTTGGAGAAAGGAAAACAAAGAATAATCTGGCAGGGGCAGCCATGCATTATGTCTGCAAACCAATCTTATCCGCAGAGGCCCGCAGGCGCTAATAAATACAATTTCATTCCAGTCACAACGATTACTACGCCGCTAATAGGTACTTTGCTGTTCTGTTTAGTATAACTAAATAAAAGGTCACCATCTGCTGAAAGTACAATTCCAAAAGGAACTTGTATCAACATCTCATTTGAAGCGCACACGGATGACTGAATTGGCTTTCTGGCTTCCCCATTGCTATCCGAGTGTCTGTTTGCTACTTTTACTTCTTTTTTTATTTTTTGAAGTTTTCCATAATGATGTTTTCGTGCTAGATCAAAGCGCCCCCGTTTTAACAGCAAACAAGCCCCGTTCTGACTGAACTTTCGGCCCCGGCTGAGGACCATCGCGGAGACCTGGCTGTTTGAAATCCTTTCGTCTAATTATGCACAATGCAAAGAAAAGCTTCGGACTAGTGAAGCCCGTAACCGAACGTTAACAAAAAAGCATTTTGGTATCAATGAGAAATGACCCAGGTGTATTCTTCTAATTTAACAAGCCCTTATAGAAGAATGTCAGTATATAATACAAAAATCTGTATTATATGTAATATACTTAAATTATCTTATGCGATTGTGGTATAAAGACGCGTCACGACTGTAGGAAATAGGACCAGCTGAATTATTGCCGCCCGGGAACCATCAGATGAAAGAAAAACAACCGTATACCAATGTAAACTAAGCTTTCATTTATTTCGTTTTCATTTAAAGATCTATTTTCCATTTTCTACATGTACATATTTTTTATTTTCTTTTTTTAAAACTCGTTAATTCCCTCATGCTGGGTGCAGACTCGGCGTGGGAGCTCATGCAGCCGGACATCACAGGGGGCACAGCGGGAAGGCGGAGAGAGAGGAACCAGCGGCTTGCACATTCACCGAAACACGACAGTCAGATCGCTGCCTTCAGGAGCCGGGCTGGGCTTCGCGGAAAAGCCACGGGACGAAAACCGGACTGGCCATCTCCACATCACCCTTCTCTTCCACAACCCTCAGATCACATGCCAGTACACATTTCGCGAATAGAAAAAAAAATAATTTGCGCTGTACAGCACGTCGTCGATATCGACATGGAAGCCAGACTTTATCTTTATGTTTATGTTTCCGGTAAGATTTACATTTTGCATCAAGAAGTTGCGGTGTTGCATTCATAAAGTACCCAGCCCTGTCCCTCGCCACCCGGCTCCCCTCGGTTAACCTTGAAGTCATTAATCTAAACAGTGCAGAACCGGGGGACCGAGGTGACGAGTGGGCAGGCCTGCACACGGTCCAGCGTACGTTGAAAGGCCTCTCAATGACACATCCCCACTCTGCATGCTCAATACGCACAGTGCCGTGACTTTGATACCCGGAACCATTCGACCGTGGCTTAAACGGGGATAAGCAATAAACCATTTGAGCTGCAAATATTTGCAGAGTTTGTGAGATAGCGTGGGATCTCGCTTGGGCGCTAAGTGTCTGTTTAATAAGCGGGGAGGACCAATCCAAATCGGATATATCATAGCTGCAGACATTAGGGTAGGAGCAGTTGGGTTTTTATAAACTGGCGCATGTCTATGATTTAGATGAAATTTCAAGTCTCTAAAATAAGAATTATGCTTTGGAGAGCGTGTCTGTGTACAAGTCATGTACATCTTTTTTTGTAATACATGTAGAATTTTCACTGTTTGAAACAACAGATTCACAATATTTACATCTTTAAATCCATAGCTACAGAAAACTTAAACATCGGCTGCATCTGTTCACAAAGCTAGAACGAAATTATACACTCAAAGTCTTTTTGTACAAAATAAAAATACATTAGTAAAATGATAAAAAAAAAAAAAAGTAGTATAACCAGCAATCTGTGTGACGAGACAGGAAACACAGCTTTTAAAAAATAGCATCTCAACTTTTCAGCTCAGGAAAAACAAAACAAAAAGACAGATCAAACCAAAAGAAGAGACAAGCAAATGACATCTTTGGTGAAGATTCTCTGTCATTCGGTGACATCACTGTGAAGTGCCCTAATTGCTTGACAGCAGGTGAAGAAACAGCCACCCACCCACGCATGCATGCATGCATGCATCCACGGGACCAGCAAAGGCCCAGATGAAACATTTTCCTATTCCTGCTGCCTGTTCATGAAGAAACCAGAGCTAACTAATCTGCATCTCTGAGGTGCCCATCACAGGTAGTGTGTGTGCCTGTCTCACTGATGCGTGTTCACAGTTCATTACACTGCGTGTTTCTGAGTGCCATGCATGCCAGTGGCACACGGCTGATGCTGGGTGATACGAGTCAGACACCAGTGAATCTGTAAAGGGGACCTCTATGGAAAACAGTGGTCAAGGGGACCCCAAAGAGTGAACGATGGGACCCATGCATGACATCTGCATTGACTTTGAGAATTTAATCTACAGCTTGTACAAGTAGTCCAACAAATGATCTACGGCTGAAAGCTAAAGTTAGGTAGTACTGCCTAACACAATGTCCTCCACAAAGAGCTGAACACAGTACAAAGTCTGCACAATATTCACTTTTTTGTGGTGGGGTGGGGGGTGGGGTGGATCAAATTAGCATGCAACAATCGCAATACCATCCATTGGATGTTTGCATAGTTGCATATGAAGCACCGTGTAATGAGAACAACTTTTACCACCCCTGCATTCATTCATAATTCATATGTCACTCGACAAATGCTGTTCATTGAGTGAGCAATTAGGCTCCTACACTGTGCACATATATTTGGACATTCTCCTCCATTCAGAATAAATTTAACAAAAAAAATCTTGGTAAAGTTCTTGTATTCTCACCGTCTTCACGGCCAAACATCAATACAGAAACAAAACAGCAACCACACAGATTTAGTAACATACTTAACTGGTTGGGTAACAGGGATGTTAAAAAAAATAAATGAACTAGAATGGAAGGGAGATGAGCTTCTGTGCAGAATATTTAGAACATTTTGTTCTGAATGTTCAGCCAGCATTTTTTTCGGATTGTTCAGCTTCAGCCAACATTCTGTTCGGAATAACTGTTTTTAAACATTCCATTCAGCTAAAGCCAATATTATGTTCAGAACATGCAAAAAGTAGTTTTTTTTAGCAAATGGCCTATTGAATATGTTGGCTGAGAACTTTCTCCGGTGAAGTTTCTTCCTGAAGACCATGTGCAAGGAGACAAAGGGATTTAAGCAATAGCATGGGTGGCCTTTTGCTCTCATTCAGGATTATCATAGGACATAAGAAAGCGAAACAACTTAAGACTGCCATTGACATCCATCGAATGTAGGGTCCGTACACAAGATCAACTGAACTGAATTATCACCTTAAAATAATTTTGGTTACCATGCAGAAAGATGGCTTTATTTAACCGTAAACGTGCATTAAATTCCTAAAACCGATACCATTTTAAATAACTTTTAACCGAGTCCAATTAAAATGGCCAGATTTTCAAGTTAAAAGTTTGTGCGTGTGTGTAATATATATACATATATATTACATAAGTCTGCGTGCATGTACATACATACCCACAAACACTAACACACAAACTCACGTACAAACAAACGGACACATCAGCGTAGTACCTTTTTTTTATCTTTCAGTGAATCTGAAGACAAATTTATTTCAATTGTCATACTTAATTTCAACAAATACTTTCAATACCATAAATGTAGCTGCACATCTAGGAGTAGAGCCTAAACGAACTAAATGGGAGACATTTTCTCTATGATGGTCTGTTGAAACCTATCCATCTGCTTAAAGAAAGACACGCATGTGCTGCAGTGGACAAATTTCTAACATGCATGCAAACATGCAGCTGTAGTGTTGAAAACAAATAGTATCTCTGTGTAACAAAGGTGCAGATCAGCTCAGCACCAGTAAATGTTGGTGGCAATTCCTGCACGAGGTAATCCAAAGTGACGTAAATTTCAGGGGAGCAGGTGATGTGACTACTGAAATCTGACGAGACCTCGAAGGGCAACAGGGTCCTTGCAGTAATTCTGCTGTAAAGAAATCTTGTCATCAAACATGAACGTGTGAGTAACAGAATATGACACTATGGGACTAACTGTAGTCTGAAACTCTGTTTCATCAGGGCTGTCAAAAAAAAAATAAAATCAAAGGGATGAGTAAGTGTCCTTTTTCCGAAGATTCTAAAAAACGAGCATATGAAATACCCTCGAGCGGTTCAGTATCTGTGACAAAAATCTAACGTGAATTTTAAAATATATAAAACCACATGACACTACACATGTGTGAAAGGACACTGGTTTTCATTGACATGTCTTGGAAGCCACATGGTAAACGACAGCAACACTCAGAATCCCTTGATCCAATTACAATTGTTTTGTAATTGAACCCACACACGCTACATATTTGGCATACTATACTCATCTAGGAACTGGCTCGTAATCTTGTTTCCTTTTTCAACTGGCAAGTATAAAATGCTTTTTTTTACCATTTCTGAAATAAAATAAAACTACAAACAATGCATCCTTTTCCAGTTTAAAATCTGCAAGACTTCATACAACGCAGACATCATTAATATCCTTAACAGACGACGTTCTGAAAACATGAAAGCAGTAGTAATGGCAAGGGGAAGAATAGAAAACAAAGCATGATAAGATAAGGAGGAATGGAGGAGAAGTAAACAGGGAAGAGCTGGAGGCCTGGTCACGGACCTTCACACGCACACACACACACACACACACACACACACACACATGAACAGCTGGTAGTCTAGTGCCCCGCTCTGGTCCTTGAAGTCGGGCTTTCTCTCAGGAGTTGAGGGAAAACTGGTCCTGTTCAATGGGCTTTTTGACCCAGGCGCCCAGGCCGGCCTTGTGGAAGGCCTTGATGAGTGTCTGCTTGGCGGTGTGGTACTCCACCGCTGCCTGCTTCGCCTCGTGGTATGAGCCGGGTTTGGGCACCCGGATACGCAGTGTTGACAACAGCTGATGAGGGAAGGGAGGCTGTGTCAGTCATGAATAATGGTGCTGGGGGGGGGTTCACAGGGGCAAAAATAAAGGGCAGTGTGTGGGATAGCCTACAAGCTTGCCTGTCCTAGCCAAGCACTTTCTGTTGTACCTTATTACTCAATCTAACCAGAAAAATATTATTGTTGTTGTTATAGTGGTGGTAGTAGTATGTTGAGAAGTACTAGGGGTGGTTGCTGTATTGTGGTCCCTAACTGTTCCATGCTGGACTGCAATGTGAAGGCAGGGTGTACCTTGGTGTGCAGGCGCACCCAGCGGCTATAGAGGGCGTGTTTGCAGAGGCGTGAGGGCCGGCCCATGTCGTCCTTCCCCGTGGTGGCATTGATGACCTCCAGTGCCTGGTCACCCACCGCCCAGTTGACACTGAAGTTGGGGGCCTTGCCTGGCTGCCGTGCCTCCGCATTACTGATCCCTGTAGGGGGCGCAGTGGGACAATCACTACAGGGGCCAGAGATTAAGGGGAGCGTCACAGAGCTTAATAAGGTCTTAGCCTCTGGATGTGTCATCCAATGACGACCGGCACCCAGCCGGAACGATCTGCTACGAGCAGCAGGGGGACGTGGTTTCTGCCCCTCCCCCCCACCGCCCTGGCTGGATTAGCCCCCCACCACATTTACCCAGAGGCTCAGGGACATGCACTAGCAGCCCTACCTCAACCACGCAAAGCTCTCTCTTCAGAGACTAGTGGCAGCCACCGTCCTTCACACAAATTTTTTCCCCCATGTGTGACTCAAAGGCGTTTCATCCCCAGGTTCCCTGGAGGCCGGATTCTACAGGGCTGGGCCGGGCCACATCGGACGGCACGCGGCCGAAACATCAGGACCTGCAATTCCGGTTTAATGGGATGAACAGTGCACGGACAGTGTAAGCCTTTTTAAAATTCCTTAACCGGAAAAGGTTAATTACCACTCCATTATCTCACCCAAGGTGATGTGGGAGGAGGGGGAAGGAGGGACATGGCCCCACCAGGAGGAATCGGGGCCTCCTCTCAAACAGACACCTGGGGGTCAGCAACATGCCAGCTGTGCCCTAGGGCCTCAGCGTGTTGCTTTATATTGCATGGACCCCTACCAACAAACCCCCCCCTCCCCCCCCAACAAACACTCTGGCAGTGAGCTGAACACGGGAGATCAGCTGAAATAATGATAAGCCAGTGGGACGGCAGGGAGGGAGTAGCCAGCAAGCCGGAAAGCCAGAACGCAAACAGAGTCTCTCCTCTGTGTAATAACATGCACCCTGCTTTATCTCTGCAGGACACACGGCGTTGTGGACCCTGGGAGTACGGGGGTCCTGGGGGGGGGGGGTGGTGACCAGCACAGTGTCACCAAATCCGGTCACTTCACGGAGAATTCACTCTGAGCGGCCCAGCGCCCAGCCCGCTTAAAGAACCTCTGCCATTTGCAGGAGCTGCTCCTACACAACAGCTCCCCACCCCCCAAGGTTTACCTGGGAAAGGGGGCAATGCCAGGACTCTCCCAAAATACATGGTTCCAAAAATAAAAATTAAACTTTTATGCTTTAAGGAAAGAGAAACCAGCTTGACAAAAATATCTTATAGGCAACGAAAGGCACAAAAGAAACTGAGCCACGTCTCCCTTCAAGACCTCAAAAGATGAAACAAAACTAGACATTTAAGATAAAAATAGAAAAAAAATGACCTTATGAAAGAGGGATTACTGTAAGAAAAATTCTAAGCCAGCTGAGCAAATATCAAGTGAAATCCAGAGCTTGTTAACCCCCACTCTAATATCGAGAACCTGGATTGAGACTATGGATCAAGCACGACCTTTTCCTGGGATTATCACGCATATTTACAGTGATTAAGACAGAGGGGCCGGTGAGGGGGGGCCGGTGAGAGGGGCCCAGAAGGCACAAGGAGGCAGGCTGAGGCTTCCGGCATTTTATAGAACACGAATGCATGTGGCTCACCGCTGAGCAAGGGCCGGTTGAGAGTGAAGGGCTGCGGTAGGTCCTCAATGTCGGCGATGCGCTGGTACATGGCGCGGGACAGGTGGTCGGCGTGGTATAGGCTGCCGAGGATGATGCTGCTGAAGTAGACAGGCTCCGTGAAGTAGCTCATTAGCGAACCCTGGATGCCCACCACGTTCCATCTGCGTCAGGGGGAGAGGGCATACGGCACGGATGAGGAGCTCGGGTCTCCTGACCTCACGTGGGTTACGAGCGCAAGACGGTATCGACCGCGAGGGCACGTGAGCCACACGGCGGTCACATGGCACCATGGAAACGCTCGATGGCCTGATCAAGAAAGATGGGGGAAAAAAAACAAATCAATGCTACCTAGAGTTCTTTCAAAGGCCTGGCATGAACAATGTCATAAGCACTAATTTTTTCCTGCTATTGGTTTTGGGTCTTAAAAAAAAAGTCCCAGGCAGGCCCAGCACGGCAGGAGTTTCCGCAGTGTCAAATCAAAGCCTAATCAAGGCCGGCCGCTCCCCACATCCGGCTGCAGGGGCTTGAGTGATTGGCGCTTGAGTGAAGCAGTGGCCCCCCCCGAGCCCCCGAGCGCCGGCCGGCCGCACTGATCGCCCTCCCGCTCCACATCGAGCCCGCCATCACTAACGAGGGCTTTTGAATCGCTACTCACACGGATGTGGCAAATTGGAACCCTTTTTATCCCTCGGGTGGGGCTTTTAAAGAAACAAATGGGGGTGGCATGGGGACCGGAGGGTTCTGAGGAGGGTGCAGATTCTTGGTCCTCAGGGATGCTGCCCTTTATGCGCTGGACAACTGGTCCATCAATGCTTCCGTTCTGCTGACTCCTGTGGGTCGCTATCCTCGGTTCTGTCTCTCTGGGTTTGGCCGTGCGTGACCACATTCCCCAGGTGCCTGTTTCCGCCTCTGACGTCTTGGGTAACCTTTAACGAGCCCGGACTCCAGAACATAACATCTTGGGAGATGGACTGATAAAGCCAAAGCCAATAACTTGGCAACAGTGATGATGCATGGGAGTGGGCTACAAGCAGTCTACGGCAATGAAGATCCTCCATATGGCTAATTTGCAGTGTGACTATACACCACATGAGGGCGGTCCTGAGCACATCTGAGTAATAGAAGGTTTGCACTGAGCGTACTATGCTTGGCCCGTTCCAGTAAGGTGAAGCCTGACATCATTCTCCATACCATTAGGACAGTCAGTAAATCAATGAATACAAAAACTACAATGCAGAGAGTACCTTCAGAAACTGAGGCAATACTACAATTACACAGGACTATAGCCACTACAACTCACCACGGATCTTGACAAGCTATTCAGTTATGTATTGCTGATCCAAACCTGCTTCCTGTGCGAGTGCTGTACTGATTCTGTGTGATCAGAATAAAAAAGTAGTTGACCAACCAAAGAGGTTTGCTTAATGGGGGGCTGTGCACAGGCTAATGACTAGGTTAATAAAGCTACATGTTGGACCAGGGCCATATTAACACGTCACTGTAGCTCCTGTGACACCATGAATTAATTAACTAAGTCACTAAGCACTAAAACCCATCCTGTCGTAAGTGTCAGCCCATGGGCTTCAAAGGCCAACCATGTGATCATCAAATATATTTGTGGAAAATCAAAGATTTTCTAAGCAAAACATACTTCATGTTTGCCATAGATGCCCAAAGAAAGGTTAAGATTTAGTAAAGTTACGTTTCGGATGTGCAGATCATTTAAGAGTAACTGGAGTTGCACATTTGTTTTAAGCCCCCAGTGCCGAGTTGCGGGAGGCAGACCTTGCAATCTTGTCACTGCAGGACATGGTGAGCAGCCTCTCTCCCTGTAGGACCCCGTCCCAGGTCTGGATGGTGTTGCTGGACCTCACGGGGATGGTGCCCTCCCCAGACTCGATCTTGGTCCTCAGCTGGCCCCGTGCTTTCCTGTTGGGGTGTCTGTCTCCTTGGTCTGTTAAAAGGAACACGGTGCCCCTTTAACATGCATGTCAGGGCAAATTCTCACAGAGCAGCTCTGTAATGAAAATGGCTTCTCCGCTTGGTCTGCAAAAGTCGTTCACATTACAGATGCAAGACTAAAAATCACTCAACACTTTTCTACAGATTTAATTATATTGTTTTAATTAAAATGTAAAATTCTTTGGCTGGTACAAATGTCTTATTTCTGAGCCAACCAAATTTAGATATCACATTTGTTATATATTTTTTTTAATTATTAAATAAAACATGCCTACCACATAAACATTAAGATGGCGTGACAGAATGCAGCTGTGGATGACTGCTTGGCCTAAACCCAAAGGCCATTATCCTGAGGAATTATGTCTGCAATTATCTATTTAAGGGATGATTTGGGGTCAGAGAGCAGGGCCTACCAGCACCCTGGCAGCAGCTGGGTTCAAGGGCCGTACTGAAAGGCCCAGTGCCGATATGATTACTCTGCAGGGCCTGCGGTTCAAACCTCCCGAGCTACACCCTGCACCCAGCTTTCCCTGGTACTGAATTTCCTGTCTGCAAAGTCAATCCGCATTTCAGGTTTCTGTATCATCATGTGTTCTGACTACCTCAAACAGAAAGACACTTATCAGTCCCATTTCTGACTTTGGATTCGTGGTGATGGATCAATCTCCACCCAATAAAATACTTGCGTCTTGAGGCAATACTTAAGCCAGATGAAGTCATGCCATTGAATTAATTAATCCATCAGTTCACTCTGTTTGCTTGTGCTCGCTCTTCAGGACATCCTCCAATCACAGCCCTGTCACCTAGTCTGCTAACTGCTCACCGGACCTGTTTGCATGTCTATTACACTAATGGAACCTATGGGCTCTCGAAATTAAAGAACAAAACATCTGCTTTTGGGTACTGTTTAAGGTGCTGGGACCCTGTGAAGACCAGAGCCACTTCAGTAAATCCGTGCGGCAGAGGCTACCTTCCACACCCGCCTCGTGGGGGGAAAAGATGCGGGCGTCACCGCAGGGTGAGGTGCTGATGTAGAGGTGGAACTGCACGTTGTCCTTCAGCCGGTAGCCGTGCTTGTCGCACCTAGTGAAGATGGACTTCTGTTGCTCCTCTTTGTTGTTGCTACAGGACACGGGGGAAAGGGAGTTTGTAAATCTGCCCTAAAATGGAAGGCAGGGGCTGGCGTACTGTATGCCGTAGGTGAAGTCTGGAAGCACGTCTCAGATGTAAGTCTATATTCTGTTTTATTAGCCTCAGATATAATTCAATTAAGCACCTAATAGGGCTGTTAACGAGGAGCCTGACTAAAAACGGGGAAACCTATTAGCTTTGCAATAACAGAGCTTGTTTGTGGCCATTTAGCAAGGCTCCGATGGAGCCCCGTTTAGCAGGCTGCCACGTCATTCAATCTTCATTAATGTCACACACGCACTGCGGGTCCTGGGGGGGGGGGGGGGGAGGATCCCTGCAAACAAGCCATTCATCGCTAGTTGGGGCCGTGGCGGGAAAAGGGAATGATGAAACTGCATCTGGGGTGGCGTTATGCGGAGTCCCAAGACAGCAGGCGCTGATGGATGGTGGAGTAGGTGTCAAAGTTAACACACCCCCCACACCAAGAAATGAAATTAAGTAACAGATGTGCTAATACAGATGTGTGTGTACCACCTACCATATAGATGCATTTGCTAGTCTTGTACCAGCAGGGAGCAGGCTGGCGCAACAGTCAAATGACAATTACCGGTGTCTGATTTATGGTACAAAAACGGTGCATGTCATTCCCAGGTGGTGGGTGTCTATGGGCGGAGCCTCTCCGTACCTGAGGAAGAACTCCAGCTGAGAGTACAGGTAGCGGATGAGAGAGCGGCGTGCAATGATCTCGGCGTGGCAGTCGTTCAGCGCCAGGCCGCGGTCACTCATGTACTCGCCGTTTATGCACTTGGTCCCTGTGGAGACGCAGATTACCTGGGCCTCCTTCACGTCCGTGCCTGGATCAGGGCGGGTGGAGGGAACCGGGATGAAGGCAGGGCTCTAGGATTTTTTGTTTTTGCATATTTATTGTTACAGTTCCTATACTGTACGGACTCCCAACCTCCTGATGTCCGTGGACTGGTTTATGTTGTGCAAAAATCAAAACATTTGTAAAGAAAAAGTCGTAAAAAAAAAATTTAACTGGTAAAATGGCCAGGGTGGGGGTGCTGGCAGATCAACTGGCTGTTAAATACGTTAAACCATTACAATTTTTTTTCCAGATGTGCACAGCATGCATTAGTGTGAGGGGTCATGAAACATTGAAAATACTGGAATACTGGCCACGGACTGGTACCAGGGGTTGGGAAACCCTACTATATCGCAGTATCTTGTGCTTTATTGCATTGCTTTTTGCCCCAATTGGCCCCCCACCCCCCCAAGTCTCTGTCCACTCCCCTGCAACTGTGGCCCAGGAATTCCGCTGTGCTCTTCCAAACATACAAGACAATAAAATTCAATAAAACTTTGAGGGGAGTGAAGAGGTACCTGTGGTCATGACAACACCGGCCAGGACTTTCCGCCGTGCATGAGGGGACGTGAAGTTGTCGGTCAGCTCGCTGAATTTGTCCACCACCAGACGGGACACGGCATCGGCCAGCACCTGAGACAACGCAGAACAGAGTTTGAGCACCGATCGGTGCAGTTGGCGGCACATGCTGCAAAAGTGCAGCGGGCAAACGTGTCACACGCACTAGCTGAGAGATTTACAGACACACAGAGTTAATGAACTCGCCAGAAATGGCAAAGTGATTGTTGGTGCAGAGCGAGGGAACAGGCATATCTATTAGTGTTACTATGGAAGCACTTGACCTTGAAATGTCATGTTGTTTTTCTTATTTGTATGTTTACAGAATAACAGCCAAATGGTCTTTTTTGCACAGTGCATCTATAATCCAGCCGCTTAAACAGAAGCTATTAAAATTTCTCGCCCAAGGAGTACCCAACATAAACCAAACACAATTTTAAAATACATCCGGGACAACAAATCCCAGCATGCACACTGTAATGGTTTAACTGGGATGGGGGGCGAGAATGACACAGCCCAGCCCTCTCTGTCCATTCCCCTCACGCTTTAAATACAATCAACAATGTAGAAAATTTCGAGCAAAAAAATTGCTGCCCCAATGAGCAGGAATTCAGAGAATGAACTGGGACGTCTGGTCCTGGAACATTCTAGCACTCCAGGTGGTGGTGGGCAGTGTGGGAGACGAAACTCAAGGAGGCGTTTTACTCAGGCGATAAATGCAAACAATCCCATCGTTTAGCATTTCTGCTTTCCTAATTAGTGCAGGCCACACAGAGGGCACCTTTGCTCACGGCAAATTAAATAAATATTCCAGGGTGAAGAACAAATTAGCCAATTAGACAGGAGAAGCAGCATGGTGAATTAAGCATAAGAGCACGTGATCGTGTGTGTGGGGGGGGGAAACCCCCAAGAACTTGGGCGCTAATTGTCGCTTCAAAGTCTGTGCCGGTAGACCTTGTTAGCAGACAGCAGACACCGAGCTCAGGCGTTAGCATTAGCCTGGGTAGCTCAGCCGTACGCTGAAGTTAACGGCTTTGAAGAGAGCAGACACTGAGCTCAGGCGTTAGCATTAGCCTGGGTAGCTCAGCCGTACGCTGAAGTTAACGGCTTTGAAGAGAGCAGACACTGAGCTCAGGCGTTAGCATTAGCCTGGGTAGCTCAGCCGTACGCTGAAGTTAATGGCTTTGCAGAGAGCAGACACTGAGCTCAGGCGTTAGCATTAGCCTGGGTAGCTCAGCCGTACGCTGAAGTTAACGGCTTTGCAGAGAGCAGACACCGAGCTCAGGCGTTAGCATTAGCCTGGGTAGCTCAGCCGTACGCAGAAGTTAACGGCTTTTCAGTAAATCAATTGCCACAACATGGCAGGCCAGTCGAGCGCAACTGGACAGAGATAAAGTGACTTCCTCTTTAGCAAAACCTGGGGCGGGTGCAGACTCTCCCCTATCGACAGACACTTGTTTGCCTTAGACACCGCCTGGCCAGAGGGAGATGCATAACCAGCCGCCATGTTTCGACACCGTCGCTGAGGTGATGTTAATTAAGATTATGGTTTACTTTGACGAGCTCTTATCCGAATCGGGGATTATGGGCCAGGATTAACAGATGTGTGCATAGATGCGCCCCCCACAGACGGAGGACTTTAGCGCTTCAGCTCTGTGTTGACTTCCACCCCGTCACCATCCATCTGTCTGCCTGCCTGCCTGCCTTTCGGCTCTGAAGGACCAACGACTTATCATGCAGAAAATCTCCGAAAAGCACCAGGACCTCTCAAGGAATGTGACGGCCAATACAGCTTGGCAGATTAGTTACTTCTGATTCTGGTTTGTACCGGTCTTTGCCGGTTTAACACACACTGCACTGTTTACACATATGCATCCATCTTCACAACGCTTCCGGACAGCCTTAACTTTAAACGACAGAAACCGTTAATATAACCGTAAATCCGAAAATCTGCAGAAGGGAAGAATCAGTAATAATGTGCTTTAATTCACCAGAGTATATTAGACAGAAGCTTATATTATATTTTTAATTAAAAATGAAATATCAATTTCATGCTCACTCGAAATATTCAGTTCCTTTTGAGAAGAGCCGGTGGCTGGGCCCTTTCAGCTTCTGCATGAAACTCAGACTCGTACTTAAAGCTCTGCTCGCTATTTAAAGATTCCACCACCATCTAATAACGCACAGCGTTTGCGATTCTCAAACTCGGCCACGTCTCCCAAGGCCAGCAGCAGCTTCTCTGCCTGAAACTAAGCTGCTACTCATGAATATTAAACTTGATTTCAAAACAGGGGGGAAAAAAACAAAGTAGAAGAAGAACATTATTTGAGGGGAAGAGTTAGACATTAATGAGAAGAATACCCAAAAGGCAGCAGGCGACTGGCCTACTTTATACGCGGATGGTACCTGTGGCAGGTGTAGCTGCAAGCCCTCGCGGGGGATGGGCTGGCGAGAGGGTGTCTGGTCCAGTTGCATGTTGAAGAGCGCTGACAGGGCAGCCTGAGCAGCACGTGCCTTCGCCAGCTTCTTGTTGCGGCCCGAGCCCTCGAAGGTCTGTGTGTCCACCGTGACGGCCATGACGAAGTTCTTGGCGTGGCTCTCGCCGCTCTCTGACACAAATTCATACTTGAGGCCCGGCCGCAGCTCGTTGAGGATCATCACGGGGTTTTTGCCGCTGGATGGCGTGGCGAAGGCTGAGGGTGCCGGCAATGGTGACTGGGCCAGGCTGTTGGCGCCGGCTGTTGTTGGCAGGGGGTACTCCCCCAAGGGACCAAAAGAGCCGTTGCCGTTGGACGCCAGGTAGAAGGTCTCCTCGGGGGGTGCTGGCGTTTCAAAGCCATTGAAGAGCATGTCGGGGAAGTCAGCCTGGTCGGAGGTGAAATCGGTGTTGACGGTCAGCGTGCGGCCCATGGCCAGATGTGCCTCGGATGCATTGGGGAACTGCACAAAGGAACGCAGTGCCTTCTCGGCCGCGCTCAGCTTGGCCTTCTTCTTGGTGGGGCCAGAGCCCTCAAAGAGCTGCCCGTTGACCTCAACGGTCATGACGAAGACGGGCGCATGCACGGGGCCCGTCTGTGACAGCAGCTTGTACTGCAGTCCTGGACGGATCTCGTTCAGCTGCATCAGAGCGTTCTTGGGCAGCACGGGCCCCGGCGTTTTCTTGCGCTTCTTGGGCCGAAACTTGGAATGCGCATGCCCATTATTGCCCTCCTCTAGGGGGCGCTTGCGGCCGCCCCCACCGCTGCCATTCGGAAGCGGAGTCGCCTCGCCCGTCCCCTCCTTGGAGGAGACGTTGTCCAGGTTGCGGTTTTCCTTTACGTCGGTGCTGCACGAACCTGCGGTGCCCAGAAAGAGTAACTTACAACGCCTTCGTTGCAGGACCTTGTAAATGCAAAATTTAACAATTCCTTTACCGCTCTTTGTGACTGAACGGGTGATGTGTGTTCCTCATCTAATTAAAGGGGGCAGTGGGGGAGGGGAGCTTACTGAGAATTCAACAGACTTTTAGATGAGGCGTCACACAAAAGTAGCACAGAAACAGTTACACAGGCAAAATGTAATTAAAAGACCAGGCCAGAAACAGCATAGTCTTTTCAGGACCTTGCAGTCGACTGTGAACAGTACAAACAAATTAGATCAACCACAGTAAACAAAAGCTTGCTGCTATAAAGATACAAAAATAATTTTCAAAAGCATTAAAATGAATAAATTTAAAATGCATAAATAAAATTTTATAAAGTAGACTTTATTCATATCTGATGCCCTTAATTATTTAAAGAATAAACTATAGGGAGAAAAATTATCAAGCGTGGGATAGTGAAAGGGTGATTTTTATAGCACATGAAACGGTGTCTTCTCTTATGGTGCTAGAGCCAGTGTGTGTACTGGATTGGGTTGGGGGGGGGGGGGGGGGTTGGTGACACATGGGGGCAGGTGGGCAGTAATGTTGAGGGGTGGGGGTAGGATGAAAGAAGCAGATTGACTTAGGGAACTTTTGAGACACAGGTGAGACCGCACCCATCACCCGGATGCTGCTCTGATCAGACTGTCATGGGAACAGGGTGTTGTTATAGTGAATCACGATGTTAACCCCACAACGTCAACCGGCTTAACTGTCATGGGACTGAGTGGGGGGGGGCAGGGGGGGGCGGCGGGGCAGTTTGCAAGGAACACACATCACCCTGTCACGTCCACAAAGCTGATGGAACGTCGACTAAATTTCCATTTATAACATCCTTCAGCAAAAGCTCCATAGGTTACTCCTTTGGGGGGGGGGGGAGAGAGAGAGAGAGAGAGAGAGAGAGAGAGAGACAGAGAGGGAAAGAGAGACAGGCATGAGAGAGAGAGGGAGAGAGATACAGGGAGGGAGAAAGAGAGAGAGAGAGCGAGCTTGGCGTGGGAGAGAAGGGAGGCAGGCAGGTGAAGAGGGCACGTCACAGAGAGGAGCAGATGGGAGGAGGCGCCCCAGGAGAAAAGAGAGTTAAAAAACTGAGAAAAAGAGCAAATATCACAAAAACCAACTGGAAGACAAATTTAGAAACATATTTCACCATCCTGGATTCAGTTGCACGGGATCTTACACAGAAATAACTATATCATTAGTAGCCAGTATACTATGTTAGTCCTGCAGAAAATGTCTAGTTAGCATGAACCCTGCTGCACGAGGGCCCCAAACCAGCCAGGTCTCGGTCATCCGCATGGTGGGGCCTTCGCTCTTCTGAGGACGTTTTTAGAGTCAAACTTCAAAACCAGTGAACCAATTACTTTTGAAAGACACTCATAATCACCAGGCAGCTATTAAATTGCGTGGCTTGACCTTCAGGTGGAATAGTAGTTCTGCTCCTGGATACTTTGCATAAAATATTCTTGGAGTGCATTTGGAGGTTTTCTGTGTGTGTCACTGTACATCTCTGTTTGTGTGTGTATGCACGAATGAGCCCTGTGTGTGTGTGTGTGTGGGGGGGTTATGTATATATTATTTGGAGAGATTTGGTCGCCACAATGAGACACTCATAATCACCAGTTATTTTGAAATTGACCTCAATGGTCATGACTATTTTTCAGTCCCTACAATAGGAAACTCAATTTGCTAAAAGTCTGTGACTGCAATAAAAAAACTAAGTCTTATATTTTGTTTGGATACTTATGGTTAAGGTTAGGGCTGGGTAGGGGTTAAGGTCGTCACTGTTGAGTTTTAGGTTTCCTCATAGAAATGAATAGAGAGTCCCCACAAAGATATGAATACAAATGTGTGTGCATGTGTGTGTGTGTGTGTGTAAGAGTGACAATGACTGTACTGGTATTTGAGGGATGGAATTTAGGATAGCGAATGATGAGGTGGCCTCCAGGAGAGCAGGGCATCCTGGGGAGGCTGCGAAATACTGTATTAGAAATGTGGCTCTAAGCACAAAAACATTCTGGCCAGAACCAGCAGCTAAGAGGCAAGTCACACATTTAGGTACAGCCCTACACCAAGCGGAACCCCATGAAGTCCAGTTCTGGAAGGAACCACAGCTTAAAGGGGTCAGGAATGGCTCTATTCAGTTTGCAACCTTACTGTGCCCGTTATAATTACATTCCTTAGGTCACTTAACACAAACACACACATTTCAGTTTGAATATTTAGTGAGACATTAATTTTTCAGACTACGCCAAATTCATGTAAAGTGTCACTGTGCTCAAGGGAAACACACTGGCCTGTATTATATACATGGAAACTCTACACAGAGCAGCACATTCTAAGAGTGGTCAGGCCAGCTGAAGTTTAGATCAGATAAACTGGGAACCGATGAAAAAAATATTTGGTTGGGGAAGGTAAGAGGGGCCTCCAAAAGTGCCTGCAGGCTGGCGGATGGGGGGACAATATTCTATTGCACACACACCACATTCACCTGCATTCACCTCCAACTACCTAGTGTCCTTACTGTACATCCTCAAGCCTCCAAGGGTCACATGTTACAACCATAAATACCTCAGTTACTGCTGAGAACCAGACCATTACAGGCATTCATAGTCATACCCAACATTTCACAGGAAGAAATATTTAACAACATCCCTCTTACAGCCTGGAGTGACAGCCCAACTTCAAGCACATAAGAGAAGCGGCTTTTATTTTTAATTATATGGACGTAGGGCTCCTCTGCTGAGCTGTCCTTGTATGTCTGCTGTGTGAATACTTACCTGCCTTTGTGCTGCACCGGATGACGGCCCTGTTTTTATGTGAGAAGAAGCTTGGCCCAGTCCTGACCGTCTGTTGGTCACTCTCACCGTGTTATCGGCACCCACACCACCAGGGTTGTTGTGTTATGTATGCTCTGTCCCTATCAAGGGGATGGGGGGGGGGCTACAGTTTCTCCTGGTGTCAACACTGCATACAAAAACCGAAGACAGTTTCTTCTGCCCTAAACCTGTAATATCAGGGAACAGGGAGGTAGGATATTATGGGCCAGACTTTGGCTTAGTCACGTCTGCTGTGATCATGACATCCCAGGCCAGCACCTTCGGACACAAGGAAAGCAGAAATGTCAGTCTCACGGCCGTGTCCCAGACGGCAACGTGATCTGACAGCTCGCCCACCATGGAGGTCCGAGGGGGGGGCCCTCCTGGGAGCGCTGCTCAAAGAATGGGGGGCACTGACAATAGATTTAATAGCGTGTCACAGCCCAGTGAACAAAGCCACACACTCTGGAACCACAATGGTTCAGGTCCCAGCTATGGCTCGTCTCAAACTTCTGAAAAACTTTCTCAAAATCCTTATGTAAGACTTTCACTGCAAGGAGCAACCTTTCAGAAAGTTTCCTTCACTTCCTTGATTGGCCTTTCCTCCGTAAGCTTTTCATGGAACGGGTCTTCATGCTGAGGATGTACATCTCCCCTAATTGGCTGTACGTTCTTTTAACGTTCCTCTAGGTTTAATCAAAGGTTTCAGCGAGAAACTCTACAGCTATTTAAACATTCTCTAGAAACTTGTCACATGGGTATAGGAGGGAGAGAGATGTCTGTACACTAAAATGAATACTTTTTCTGTGGCTTTCAATTAGTCACGAGCAGTGAAGAAGGTGGGGATGATGAAGACGTATCTCTCATTTCAGGGCCTCTGTACAGTCACTGAAGCTCACCCCTCCCATTGGGGGAACGCCAGTACAAAGCTAGCATCTCCAGGACCAGGGTCCTCGAGACTAAAGTCGCCCCACACATCTCCTGAGAAGCTGTCTCAATCCAGTAGTGCATTACCAGTTCTCGGTGCATCTGTTTCGAACAAACGGGAAGCGACGGTCCGGCTCTGGGCATGGCGGATCTGAAGCACGGCTTCCATCAAAGCCCTCTGCTGGCACGCCACCCGGCAGTGCCATGCCATCCCGACTCATTATCCATTCGCTCTGAAGGCATCGTTAACGAAGAAACTGAAGAGAGCCATATAATAATTAGGAGCACGGGATGGAATACCAGCGTGACGGATCCGACACGTCTCGCTTTTTTTTACCCTTTAATAATTCCATGTGTGCTGGCTCTATTTGGAAATGCATATCCTTCAAATTCCTTTTTTTTTGGGGGGGGGGGGTATGGGGCAGCAGCAGACCAGGGCCCCCTGCACAGGTTTGTAGCCTGAGGGTGGCTGTTCATACATCTTACATAAATGCAGGAGCAGCCTATTTATCGCCTGCATAGATATGGGGGGATGGGCGGGGGGGGGGGGGGGGGGATGACACACCTCATTTGATGGCCTGAGCACAGGAAAATGCAGGAATAGGCATCTAACTTAAGCAAACCGCTGTATATCAAGCAGGACTCGGACTTAACGTCCCTCCAAGGCAGACCAGCTTAGTGACACTGGCACTGGCTCAAAGCACTGCATTGAACCCGAGTACAGGAAACCCCAGGGGACCTGAATGACACGCAGCCCAGTCCGCAAGCGGACCTCTACACTCCGTGGTCCCGTTTTTCACAAAAAGCCTGTGCACCTGTAAGCGAGTACCGATTCCCTAGACTGAGGTAACAGGGCGGTTTCCCCTTCTTCAAGGGGGAGGTCCAGTTTGGAGAACAGGCCCGGCCAGCTAGGGGTCAGAACAGGACCGTGCTGGTGAGATGGACTCACTCATGTTCTCCTCTTCATCCATATCCATGGCGAGGCACTTCTGCTGGCTCCGAGGCTGGCGGGCTACGGCTCGACCTGAAGGAGGAATGTGGGGGGGGGGGGGGGGGGGGTGGGGAAAGTGAGAAAATACTTTTTACTTTAAGATTAAAGTACAAATAAAATAATCTCAGTGCGGGAGAGATGTGCTGACAGGTCGTAATAGCGGGAAGCTGTCTACTGACATCCATATCCATCTCTGCATGGGGACCGGCAGGGAAAACACCGCTACTGACACAGACAAGCTTTTAGACGGCGACAATGACATCAGGCCGTGTTACCTGCGTGGTCAAAACAGAGCACTGTCACTGCAAGGTGACAGCAAGGTGACAGCGTTTATAGGATCTGCTCATTGCCATTCGAAGGACTTTCTGACGAACGCTCACGATCATAGGCCACGTAGTCTGATCATGCTACGTGACTGAGGGCAGAATATCAACGCAATGAGCATCACGTGGATATGCTCGCCATTTCGAACTCAATACTCATGATCCTATTTCTCCAACATTAGCAGTTTTTTTTTTTTTTTTTTGCAGTTACTTTGCGAATACGATGTAATTGATTTCTTTTTACAGAACTGCAACTGTAAGTACTGCAGAAGATATAAACGAAAAGCCTTCTAGAAATAAAACTTTTTGGCCACTAATTCAAATCTCCTCAGGTAATAGCAGTTTCCGGATCCCTCCGTGTAATGAGTTAATACACTCTGCATGCCATGATGTCAGTGGGAGGGAACGCTGAAAGCAACCCCGACCATTCAGCTGCACGCTGCTTTGAGTGCCCCCTTGTCTCCTTCCCCAGCTCTAAGAGGGGCGTGTCACACATAATTACAGACTAGATTAGCACAGGACTAATTCAGCAGCCCTCTGGCCAGGTAGGAAGGTGTCCAGAAAGAAAACGGCACCTTCTTAAACGTGGTCACCAGCTTCCTGGCAGGATGTCTGCAGTGTCAGATGGGCAGTGACGGCATTCACCACCATTCAAACCACACAACTGCCCCCTGTTGGCTGCAAACTGTCACTACAGTAGGGGGCAGGGGGCCTTAGGAACAACAGCCATGCAGACGGGGGGAGGGAGGCCACTGGTAACCTAATGGCACCGCGGAGCTGCCTGAGCTGGAAACGGGGGTCTGGGGGAGAGTGCGAAGGAGGTAAACGGGACAGGACTGCAAGGACAGTTTAAGGAGCTGAACCGGACCGGACTGGTTGCAGTGCCCTTGCCAGGGGGCAGGGTGACACTGTGCTATTGAGCTCTGGACCTACATCAGCGAAAAGGATGGGCGGGGTGGTGGGAATCGATACTATAACAGTAAACCAGAAAAACAGCCTTCAGCCAACATCACTCAATTTTACCCTGGACACTCCAAGTTATCCTACAAAATTTTTATTTTTGTTCCGTTGTTATCCTTTAGGCCACCTTATAGTTTTGCCAATGGCAATTCTATTAATAAATTACAATTTAGCTCATAAACCTCGTCATACGCTACAACAGAGCCTTCCAGGACTTAGCGATGAGCAGTAGTTGTTTCCATGCCCTGACCAGGATGAATCGTATAAATTCCTGGAGCTCTGAGGACAGGACAGATCATGTGACCAGCCAGCAACGATTTTTTATTTTTTACTCTATTTATTCATTTTACCTTACTTCTTGGGTCCAAAGACGGTGAGACAATTTCAGAAGCAGAAGCGGCTCCACCCGAGCATGAAGGACGTCTCTGAAAGGCCGTGGTTATAGAAATATCTGCCAAATCTGCTCTTATCAGACGGTGGGGAGCTTTATTCATGGATGTAATGACATCCCTAAGTGACAGCACTGAAACAGGCAGGCCAGGACCCAAACCCCAGCAAGACCGATACAGCCAGCCTGATGGGAGGGGTGGATCCGCATTTCCCAACACGCTATGGTGAGGCGAGCCCCACCCTTCATCAGATTTTAATGCCTTATCTGTGTGAAGTCACGGGTCCACGGCGCCTGAATTTCGATGCGCGCGACACAAAACGCTCCCCGAATCGTCACGTTCGACTTCCAGCAGAGTTAAAAACAGGTTTTTTTTTTTGAGGTGGGGAGGGGTGAGGGTGGGGGAGAAGAGATGAGGGATTTCAGAGGTAAAATAGGCCTGTGTCAATCTCTCCAGCGGGAGGGAAATAAGGTGTCTGATTTGTCTTTCACCCCGCGCCCGTCTGCCGCCCCGAGATAGCGGCACTGTTTCGGTGGAGAGAACGGCGGCCGTCAGGCCCAGAAGCCGCGAGTTTAATAAAACTTCATCCCAGGGAGGAGGAGGAGGAGACAACAGGGAGATAAAAAAAAAAAAAAGCAATTGCATTTCAGGTAAAAGCGAATCGCTTTGTGCTCATAAACCGTGCGGGCAAAAAAAAAGCGAGCCAGAGGGAGCTGTGAAAGGCACCGGCAGCATGGAGGCTATAAGCAGGATTGTAGAGGCTGGTACGGAGATACGGAGCGTCTGACCTCATCAGTGTCGCTTGGAATAAATTAATCAAAAAAGCGAAGCAGCCCACCTCACACAACGCAGGAAAGGGACTCGTGAGTGCTGGCTATGGGCCGGACTGGAAGGGACCACGCCATACCAAAGATCATCAGAGAGTGTTGATCGAGGTCAATGCAAGCTTCTTCAACATTGTTAAAACAGCATTGTTTAAAGATCTGGTCCCCTGGACAGTCGCTGCTCTCCCCCCATTCAAATCCACATCTGTTACCCCATCCATAACAAGTTTGCAGGCAAATCTTACATGAAAAAAACATATACAAGGACGTAATTCCTGCATGAGGCACCGGAATCCTCCCAGCGTCTGCCTCCAATCGGTGACACTTGTCTTCACTGAGGGATGGAAGCCGGACAGCACCCTACATCAGCTGAGAAATTAAATACCCACTTGCCACTTCATGGGGTAGATCTGTGCAATTATTTGCTTTTTTTCTAGTGTGAATTGAACAGCACTCCATGGACACCGCATACCCAACGGCCTGACCATGCCCTGTTGTCGTCATGTGGCAAATATGACTTTAAAGCTGCAATGCCAGACTTTATTTTCAGAATTTATTTGGCAAAACCGAACACGATACATCTTGACTTCTGACACAGGCACATAGTGCACAGGCACATAGTACATAGAACAGGTCTTTGCAGCATCACCACGGTTAAAAATCCATGTCAGGCTACAGTGATCTTGGCATCTAACGACAAGAAGCCCGGTCCCAAGGGGTGGGGCATTTCAGGCTCAGCCAATCAAGCTACAGTTTCTAATTACTCTGCTCATAATGACCAGTGGGGAACAGAGTCATTAGGGGGGGGGACTCATGTGCCCCCCATGCTTTAAAGAGTTTCTCCCAGTACTGTAACCTCCTCAGAACTGTCGCCTGGCATGGACCTCGAGGAAGCGACGTGGCGTCCAATCATGCTGCAACATTAGTCATCATTATCATCAGAGCATCAACCCTTTCAGTCTCTCCTCACCAGTGGGGGTCATGGGGGATGATCTTGACACACTATGGTGACAGTACCATCAGATGTTCCTCATAGAGTATGGCTCTCTCCTGCTCAACTCTGTCTAAAGCGCCACCACAACAAATGTGAAGCTTCTCAGGTAGTAGGACGTGACTGGAGGGCCAAAATGTATCCATCCTGCACCTGCCCATCACGGGGAGCCTGAGACAGCACACTTTGAACACCATGCTTCATAGGAGATCAGCTTTCTGTGGGGGGGAGTAGAGGATGAGCACGGGACATGGGGAGGCCTTGGATGCCCTTGCTGCTCTCTGTCCTTTACACTCTCTCTCTCTCTCTCTCTCTCTCTCTCTCTCTCACACACACAAACACAGACACACACATGCACAAATGCACATGCGCACGCGCACGCACACACACACACACACACACACACACACACACACACACACACACACACACACACACACACACACAAACACACACTCCTCAGCATTCCCCAATTACAAATTCTGAAACCAAAATCTGCCTGATGGTGCCGCCCCTACCCAGCCTGAGGTGAGTTTCACTGATTCACTTGAGGGGGGACCTTTATGTCCCACAGTGCCCCCTTCCAGACAGCTGTGGATTTACATGACGTCATTAGGCTCTATCACCAGGTGTGATATGAAGGCCATGGGGGGGGGGGGTTCTGGGACCTACTCTATGTCCTCCCACCCCCGACATTTTAATCTCCCTGTCGCTCATTGTTCTTTCTGACAGGGAGTGAAACTCGCTATTCTGGTAATGATGCAACAGCAGGCAACTGCCAATGCGACGGATGGCCGGCACGGTCCTGTGTGACCCGACCGAAGCTGGGAGCCGACAGGAACATGCTCCAGACTGAGGAGATGCAGTCCCTGTCCCAAAAAGGGCCCGCCCCCCCACACCAACAAAGGGACTTGGGATCCCACTCGCAAGATAATGGCTCAGTACTTAGCTAGTGGACTGAAAAAATAGCATAGATACAGTAATCTGGCTAGTGAGGTGGGTACAGGGTGGGGATTCACTACCTGATGACATGGTGGCTGGGAGGAGCCATGACAGTCACACGTCATGATCAACCCTCCCGCCCCCGTTCAAGTCCTCCCCCATCTGGCAGCATTTTGTGGCCTTTCAAAAGGGCGCACCAGAGTGGGCAGAGTTCCGAACCGGCTAGGAGAGACAATTACATACCATCAAAGATCCCCGAGGATACAGCAGGCCGAGCGCAGTGCCTGGGAAGCCTGGGTTTCTACGGAAACCAGCAGCCAGAGCACAGCTGCATAAACAGCGCAGCCGCAGGCGCCCACCCCAGATGCCACCAGGCTAAGGCAGCCCCATGGACCCAGCCCCACGGATCCGGCCCGCATGCACCTGTGCAGTGTCAAGGCTCCGCCCCACCGAAGGGCCACTTTAAAGTTTGACAGCCGTAACTACCCAGCCGTAACTACCCAGCCGTAACTACCCAGCCGTAACTACCCAGCCGTAACTACCCAGCCGTAACTACCCAGCCGAACGGGGGGAAAAAAAATCAATTCTGCACAAAAAAGAGAAATGTTACACTGCGATCGAATATTTTACCTCACACAGGACCTTTCATTACAGTGTCATTACAGTGTCATTCGCTTACATTGACCCCTGAATACGCTGCTCGTCATCTGAGCACTACCCAAAAAGAGAGGCCAGATCACAGCGCGCTCAAAGAAAGGTAATCATGGCCAAAACTATGGAGCATATTATGGGATGCCTGTCACGTCAGAGGAATCATGAGATGTGATTGATAGTGTTTGGGTGCTGGGGAGGGGGGGGGGCAAAGCTTGTGATTTGCCCATCAGTGCTGAATTAGGGGTGGGGGTGGATGGCGCACTCCATTGTCTTCCAGACGGGGCTGTTGTGGGGGGGCGGGGGAGTCCATGTCCACTGGATTGGACAGGAAGTGGGCACCTGCAGAGCTGCCAGATGCTGGACCTTATCTGATTCGATCTCCCTTTCAGATGAATCCTACTGAGGGCTGGAATTGAAAGGTAATTGGACGTGTCCTTCATCAAGGTGCCGGGCATAGAACCCCCCCCCGACACACCGCTCATCACCTACACACTGCTCTGGCCCGAAGTAATGACCCTTAATGTGCTACACGTGCAGCCATGCCGAGCCAGGGGACCTTTAATCGGAAGGGGTCCTCGTATCCAAGGCTGCTTGAAAGGAACTGATGAGGTGTGTGTGTGTAGTAGGGGAGTGGGGGGGGCGGACAACCCACCACTCCCCCCCTGCATGATAGCGACCTTTCACCCATCAGACGGGTCTAGCCACCAGCCACATGGGGCACCTCATTCTGCCTCAATCTTGCAGCCCATTATTTAATTTCGGCACCATACCCACTAATAAGAGATGAGAATTAGGCTGCCAGCTCTCATTCCACTTCACCGGCAAGCACAGCATTGCCTGATCCGCACAGACTTACAGCCGGGTCTGTTAGCAGACAATAAAGAGCAGGAGCACTCCTGCGGCAGCGGCGGTCAGGAACAGGAAGACTGCGGGCGTCACGCCAGGGGAGCGCTTAGTAAGCGCAGTACGAGACACGGCAGCGGCCGTGCTGCGTTATAGGACAACAACACAAATTAACTACATCTCCCCACTGTCTGCGAATGAAGGAAATCAATAAGTACTGCAACACTGACCTTTTCAGACACAAACCATTAAATTGCCAAAAGCATGTGGTGGGGAGGAGGACTGGCAGACTGTCATCCGAGTGGAAAATTTATGAAGGCCCACTGGCGGTGTGAACCGTCGCCTTCAGGACAAGGTCACATCCATGTCCAATGTCAGTCGCCCCCCGGGCGGGAATAAACGGGGGGAGCCCGGATCCTGAATCGGCCGGGCTGACCGTGCAGGCATCCTTCAGAGAAGCCTGGCCGGCAGCGGTGGGGGGGATGTGGGTCACTCACGGCGTCACTGCTCGGCTAATAAAAATCATTTACTGTGCTCTTCAAGGACACTTAGTTCCCGGCAGCCCCCTCCCCCCACCCATGCTCTCAGCAGGACCTGTAAAATCTTTATGACAGCTCTAATTTGTGATGTAGCCCCCAAGCGCCTCGGGAGGGGTATGGGGGGCTGCAGTGGCGGCATATCAATCCAGTGCTCTAACGTCCTAACGGCACGCTAAGGCTAAGGGCACCGGGACGTCTTTAGGCGCTGTACTGTGACCTTGAAGGTGGACCCCACAAACCAAATAAAGGCTCGCCGGGGGGGGGGGGGGGGCAGCCTAATTCTCTTGACCAAATGAAAGCAGAATGAAGTGAACGCAAAGAACAGGGAAAAGGAAGCATCTTGTAAACACAATGTACGTGTGTATGCATCCATCCATCCATCCTCAAACCCGCTTTGGCAGTTAAATGAATTCATCAATCAATGAAAAAACTCCTTTCTAAATGAAAATAGTTTGAGAAACATGAGGAATAATTCACTGTCACCGCTGAAGTGGTTCCATGGGCATAACATCTCTAAAGAAATGAGATCAGAGGGTGAGACTGATTCAATGTCCCCGTCAGGACGGGATGAGGGGACAGGGGTGTTAATGAGTGTGAACAGGAGCGCTGGGCATCAGGGGAGCCTCCAGGAGCCTCTGCGGGTCGAATCGAGTTGAGGCCAAGCCGGGCGCTCTTATATTCCGGGGGGTATTGGTGACAGGGTGGTGCGGGAGCTTGCAGTTCAGGGGGGCGGCGGTGAGGGCAGGGAGGCGTTGGGTGGCAGTGCGGCCGGATGGCTGGCAGCAGATAATGGGGAACGCCAACAGGTTTACGGCAGCCCGCCACCTGGTGGCTATCAGCTGCGGGAATCGGACCGGAGGGTATTCGCGGGCAGGGGAGATGGCAAAGCGCAGCCACTCGCCACTCCTCGTGGGGCAGCCCCTCGCCCTCTGGCAGCTTCAAGCCCCCTTCAAGCCCACCTCGGGGCTTGGGGGAAACAGCAGCACAGGTTACCTACCTGGAGCACAGTGGGCGTGGAAGGGAAGGGATTCTTAATGGAGTTCACTGCTTCTCCCAGATCGTGGCAGGGGAGAGGAACATGGAGAGGGAACCGGGAAATGCTAACGATCGTGTGAGTGCCCCTCCCCTCCCTCACGCCTGTTGTTGGATCCGGCACGGCAGAGAGCCCATCTCCTATCTGAACCCCTCCAATATGAGACATAAATTGGGCCATTTAATAAACTCACAGTTCTGGGGAAGCCCTGAGTCTGTAACCCTCCAACAGAAAGTGATGATGAGTCTTAACATCACCCCCGGCCGGGGTGGCCTCCTGAAAACTGAGGACAGTGCGGCCGTTATGGGCTGCAGCAGATGACCCGCATCCGTAGGCAACATCGGGAAGACAGGAAGCAACTCAATGAATTCGCAGCTGCTGGGAAATCTACTCCAAGGGGGAGAATGGATTAATACAATAACACGAATAACACAAAATCTATATTTTACGGAGCGGCAGTGGCTAGAAAGCAGAGAGTTCTAATCGACGGGTTTCAAGGGGCGTTTTTCTCGCTGGAGGTTTCCCTGACCATTTATCAGGAGAGAAGGCTGTTAGTGCCAGTCTGGAAGAACTGGGGCCAGTCCTTAGGATGGCTCACTCAACTAACGTCTCTGTAGATACGTCTAGAAGCCTCGCTAAGATAAACAATACCTGTTCTTCCATTTGGATGTATGTAATAGTGTATTAATGGCCATCAAAGCGATTCGGCTAATGCCGTTTAGCAAGTGAGGGTGCATAACATCTAAGGAAGACCAGGGAACCACGGCAATGCCTAATGTCTAACATACCGACTGCTAGAAGTCAGAACGCTCACCCTCGCATATAACAGCCGTAGTTCAACATGGCAAATTGCGATAGAGCATTTTCATTACAGCCGCTTCAGAAAAACGTGAGAAGTGGAAGGGAATGCAGTTGACGGAGGGGAGTCTGACGGCCAAGCGGTGGGGGAGGTGAGGCTGCTGGACCCCGTTGGGCTCATTTTTCTAGTGGATTATCAAATAATAAATTTATAAAACGTAATGGGGCCCAGTCTTGGGTTCCAAAAAGCAACCTTTAGGTTACACAACCACGCACATATATGTGTGTGTGTGTATGTAAAAAACACATCCATCCATCTCCCCATCCGTCTTCTAACTATTCACAGTCAAGGTCACAGGGGGCCTAAAGCCCAATATGAAAGCGCATAACAATCACATATAATAAAATATATAATTCCCGTACAGCTCATAATATATATGAAATGAAAAAAAGTGACAATGTCATCTGGAGGACTTCTTGGTAGAGACACAGAATTTGGTGGGGGGGGGGAGTGGTGGTCATTGCAACACCCCTGCTTACTAATCGGACCAGGATCCGCCTCACACGTCTGTCCACCCAGGCTGGACCCCTCCCTCACTTGGGGACACTGTGAAATTTCATTTAATTACCTTAAGGTTAAATGAGCGAGACCTGCACACTAACTATACAATTAAGGAGTAGAAACAGGCAGTCACATGACAGTCACATGAGAGTCACATGACACTAAATGTGCACTATACCCGGCACGCGACTTGCCTTATCTACGGCCCTCAATAATTTAATGTAATGGTTATATGGCTAAATAAGAAAGTGGCTCAACCCCCCACATCCCCCCCAAGGCCAAACACTGAGCACAGTAAGCCTGTATGAAACATGTGTGGTGTCCCTGTACTGGAGGGGAGGGGGGGGGCTTTCTGTATGGCACGGGGGAGGTCTCGCAAACCTCTACACATTCATTACTCCAAACACTCTGAAGTTATAGTAAATACAAATTTATTAGGAGTGTCACGGTACACATATTCAGATGTCACTTTACTATAAGGCTACTCATATAAAGGGTTTATAATCTGGTTATTAATTAGGTTGTAACACTTTGTAAATTATTAATAGACAATTTTAAACAAGTTATAACACTGTTTTCTTTTTATTAATGAGTTACTACCATTTACAAGCAGCAAAAGGGAGCCTTATTGTAAAGTGGTGCCCATATTCGTACATAAAATTACTGGTACGGGTCTTTCGGTTTGGTGCGCAAACGTGCCAAACGAACGCAAGAAAGTGGAAGCTTTGTGTGTTTGTGTGATTCCCCTGAGCGACACTCGGAAAGGGGCGGATGAATCCGCGTCACTATGCATGTGTGTGCAAGTCCTAATGTGAAGCTGGATGTTAAAGTGAATAGAAGTACAGCCCAGGTATTCTTTAAATGCTGCACCATAATGGATATTAATTTTATTATGCTTTGCATTTTTTTTTTTTTGAAAGCTGCTAATGTGAATACAGTACAGATGAGGTACAGTTAGTTTTCTAAATGTGCACCTTCCTGGATATTTATTTTAATTTTAGTTACTTGAGAGAATATTTATTTTGATTTCCTTTTAAGTGAATTTTTTATTTTTTTTTATTAGTTGGTTGCAGGGGCGGCATGGTGGTGCAGTGGTTAGCAATGCTGCCTCACACCTCTGGGACCCGGGTTCGAGTCTCCGCCTGGGTTACATGTCGTCGTGGGGTTTCCTCCGGGTACTCTGGTTTCCCCCCACAGTCCAAAAACATGCTGAGGCTAATTGGACTTGTTAAATTGCCCATAGGAGTGCATGTGTGAGTGAATGGTGTGTGAGTGTACACTACGATGGGCTGGCCCCCCATCTTGGGTTGTTCCCTGCCTCGTGCCCATTGCTTCCAGGATAGGCTCCGGACCCCCCGCGATCCAATAGGATAAGCGGTTTGGAAAATGGATGGATGGATGGATGGATGGATAGTTGGCTGCAGCAGTATCGACAGGGACTTTTTATTTAAGACAGTCATACCTTGTTTTGTAAACCTCTGTTTAATAAAGAAAAGAAGCAATATATGTGTTTTTCTTTTAAGCCCGCAGTACTGAAAACATAGTAAACCATGGCTTTAAAAGCGAGGTACGTACCGAACAGGTACCCCCCTAAAATTTATACATATGTACTTTCAGAATGTTTACACTTTCACCAAAGAAGCTTCCACTATATGAGTGACACTAAAAGCAACTGCCAGGAATATTGATTGATCATATCAGTGTCTCTTGGATTCCAGATTCCAAAAGAAATGCTCAGAAATTCAAGAAGTTCAAGTCTTCCTTTGGCCATTATAACAATCATGGAGTAACCATAGCGACAGGCACTTCCTGTAAAAACAAACATGCTCTGTGACAATGAAATGCAAACCCTGCACCGCACCCCCGATGACCATAATGATGCTATGACCTGCGCTAATTGCCCTCGTTGGCTTGGGGATGAGCTTTTCCAACCTGAATGGAGTAACAGTGCCTCACGCTGGTAACGATACTAAATGCAGGTTAATAAACATCAGCAGCAAAAGGTGAAGAAATAACCATGATGGGTGGCTACACGCCGCAGGTCGCCCCTCGCCTGCTCCTCACCGACACTCTACTTAAATGCATCTGCCCCCCGCCCCCCCCAAGCTCCCCGATCTCACGGCGTAGACGCCATATTAAGATGATGAGCCGTCGCGGTGAGTTAAGCCCCATTTTCATGAGCCGGGGGCTCGATGGCGCCTTTGCATTTAAACTGGAATTATAGCAGAACTATGCACTTCGTCCCGGGGTTGAAGGGCCAATTACAGGAGCCCTTCGCCACAGCTGGCGCCCGCGGCAACCTCACCGCCAGGGGTGTCACTTGATTGCAACTGATTAATCCATTTCCATGCCGATGACGCAGCATAGCTACTTACGGCAAAAAGAGAGACTGGCACAGGTGGGGGGGGGGGGGGGGGGGAGGTTGGAGAGGGGCTACATTCACAATTTATTTTATTTATTTTTTTTAACTTGACATTCATATCCAAAGCAGCTTACATGTTTCCTTTTCTATAGTTGTGTTTTTACTATGTCTAGAAAGACAACAGCAAAACAGCATGGCAGACGCCCCCTGGGTGTCTTTAACTAGTCTGCCACCTGCTGGGCTGGAGCAATAACTGCAGTTCTCAATTGTCTCTCTGTGATAGTGGCTAAGAAATAGAGAACTGAGGCAGAGGAGTGATATACAGACATCGACTCCTCTGCGCTCCCGCCGTGTCACTCTCTGATAAGACAGCTCCTCTTCTATGTGCTACAGGTTACGCCCTTCAACAAGTCCGTCTGAAATGTGCTAACAGAGAGCATGTTAAACCAGCAATAAAAAAGGAACATCTTTTTGCCCACCCCTCCCAGTGAGTAATGCTACCAGCAGTGACAGGGTAAAATTTACTGACTTGGGGACAGCGAGGGCTGTGATAACAGGGCTGGGTTAATCCAGCAATAAGTACTGAAGCGCTGATTTTCAGCTCCAAATAAAAGCTCCTAAGTAATGAAGAGTACCATGGATTCTTGCAGGGAATATATTGCACCGCCAGCTCCAGTGATTGCTCAGTGGGGGAGGACACCTCCAACGATACTAAGGTACACTGAGAAAGATCAGGAGCACCAAGGATTCTACCCACTTGCACAAACAATATAGAGATGATGCAAACATAGACCGATGATGTAAAAGGACAGATTCATAATGTAAAGTGACAGAGTTTGCTCATCGTGGAGTACAACCTAGCGCGGAAAAATGCGGATCTTCACCTTTTCTGACAGCCAGGTTAATGATTCAGCTGTCGCCCATCCCAGGAGAAAAAGCAGCAAATAAAGTTTCGGGGGAAACATGGTCAAACCCAGGATGGCCACAAGGTGCCGCAGACAGACAATAGGGTTTGGTGAAGGAGCAGCAACACAATAAGCGCAGAGGGCACGGAGCTGCACGCCCACCCAGCACTTTACAGGCTAATAAACGAGAGCTCTCCTGTTTTATTTTTGTTAACATGGCACTTTTATATCACTCATACACAGAACTGTGCACTGCTGTTATTCACCTGAAATGTATTAAACTAGTAAAACACAGAGCTGTGTTGTTCCCACTCAAGACCTCTCTGAGGATGTTTCACAGTTTGTGAGTGTCTTTTGCTAACGCCCCTCAATACATACGGAGCCGGTGCGTGTCTGTATAAGGGGGGCATCCCCAGCACTGCCTGCCCAACACTCTCAGCCCATCTTACCCTCTCACCATTTTACCACCGCTTTCGAACTAAACGCCCCCATGCAGGGTCACTGCCACGTGCTACTATTTACCAGGTGCCGCACGTCATGGTTCATACGGCCGGGCACAGAAACGGACGCGAACTAAACTCACCGGCGCTAAGCGCCGCGGTCGACAGGACAGGCGCCCCCTGCTGGTGGCCCGCGACGGGGGTACCTTTGCGCTCGGAGCGTTTCTTGCGCCTCCTCTTGAAACGCCTCCGGATGAGGCAGAAGTAGGCCCCCCCCATGGGTTGCCGGGCGTCCCCTGCCGGAGGCGCCCCGTTGCCCGGGGGCCCGGCTGCAGCCGTGTCGAGGTGGCAGCGCTCTCGCATCACTGTGTGCTCTCCCCCCTCGCAGCTCAGCTGTGCACAGACGCACGCTCAGCTCTGTACCCACCCCTCTACAGCCCGCCCACCACAAACCCCCCCCCCCCCACCACCCCTGAACGGAGGTGGGGAGGGGGGAAGGGAGGTGAGAAGGGAGGGAGAGAAAAAGAGGCAGCCCACAGAAACAGGAGCTCCCACAAGGGAAGATGGGGCGTACGCACGCACCCACGCTCCCCAATTCAGCCACCCTCCATCTTGTCCCATACACAAATACTTTTGTATCCATATCTTTGTGAGGACCGTCCATTCATTTGGGGAAAAAACCCAACCAGCCCTAACCTTAACCATAAGTAAACAAACAAAATACAGTCTTTTGGCATTTTTATAAAATTGTGTTTCACCTTGCAGGGCCCGAAAAAACAACATGAAAATAACAGGTTTTTGTCTCCACAATGTAATACACACAGACACACAGGCACACACACGCACAGACACAGATACACACAGGCACACACAGATACACACACACAGGCTGATGCACGCCTGTTCTTCTGCCACCCAAGGGTCATGAACGTCCTTCATGCTGTTAGAAAATGACGAATGTCCCGTGATGGTCCCTGAGAGCTGGCTGACAGGAGACAGGTTGCATGTTGTCCCTGAGTCAGCAGCGCTGGTCTGAAGAAGCCTGAGGAGTCATTCTGCTGACACCCCCCCCCGCAACCCACTCCCAACATGGTCCTGGGACATAATATTAATATTAGGTACAAGTGAGACGTGGGACAGGTGGCTAGGTACAGGAAATGGCAAGGCAAAGAGCCCCCCAGGTACATCGGAACATAGTCTGGTTACAGGACATGACAGAGAGCACCCCCCATGTACGGCAGAGCAGGGTCTGGGTACAGGACATGACAGACAGCCCCCCCGTGTTCAGCGGAGCAGGATCTGGGTACAGGACATGACAGACAGCCCCCCCATGTACGGCAGAGCAGGATCTGGGTACAGGACATGACAGACAGCCCCCCCATGTTCAGCGGAGCAGGATCTATGTATAAGACACGGCAGAAAGACCCCAGTGGGTTTTTTTGGGGTTGATTTGGTCCCTACCAAAGTTTAAACCAAACCTATGCTTTTGCCCCAATGTCTCCAGAGGGCACTGACCCCCAAGCTTGCTCTCACCTGCCTGTGTGTGTATGTGTGTCTCATGGAGAGGGGATGGGGTAAGCAAAAAATTAATCCCCCTGGGGAAATTCTCTTGCTTCCGGACTTCTCCCAACCTCAACAGCACCAGGTGGAGTTCTAACCTGGACCTCTCTGCTTAACCTGAACGCACCTTTCTAAGGGAAAGCAGACCATGTGTCCACAGTCAGCTCTCCAAAACGGCTCATTTAAAGTGGGGGGGGGGGGGGGGGCTCTCATCACACTGCCGCAGGTGACCGGCTAATTACGGAAAATGAGTGTGTAAGCAGTGGATGACGAGCTATGTCTGGCAGCCTGTTTCACTCTCACAGACTGACTGACACGCTCTGCCCCCCCCCCCCCCCCCCATCCCCCCCACCCGGAGGGCTGCTGCTATCACATAGTACCTTGAAAGGTTGATGTATACTTCTGCGTAGAATCTGCGCTGTACCTGATACGCACCTACTCAAAAAGTTTAAATACACGTCTTGGTGACCGCGACTGCAATAACGGTGACTTGTCCGCTTGGCAACATCGCACTTCCTTCTACACAAATGCTTTGTTGTTGTTTGTTGTTCCCAGCTGGGGGGATTTAATGTGGGACAAGTTGAGTGTAGCTTGTTGCTAGCTGGCTGTTTCTGTCACGCTTGTAGCCGTTCACACTACAGCTACACAATATTAGAAAAAGACATTGATTTATTCTACTATAACTATTACTATATTTATAAAGCAAAAAAGGAGTTACAAAGAAATAAATCCCTCATGGACAGGTTTGTCATTAAATTTAAACAGCAAGGATGAATCTTTTTATGACTGGCTTGATGAGCACATGCAGAGCTCGTCAGAGGAGAACTCTAAACTGATTTTAGCAGATAATCTTGAAAAGACAGCACCATTAAAATGACAAAGCTTGCTAAGCTTTGTTTCATGTGACAGAGTTTGGCGGCGTAACTGCAGACACACCAGCGCACGAGTACAAACGCTAGCAGCAGTGTAGGCCACGTGCATCAGCCATGGCATGAGGTCTGTATAGGTTCAACAAAGAAGCATAAATCAGCTTTTACGCTCAAATAACAACAGTGATGTCTCAGATCAGGAATGTGTGGGCTGTCTTTAGTAGGAAAACATCTAAAGACGCACCTCACAATGGCCATTGAATACCTCGAATTTTGCTGGGGGGGGGCAGAATTCCTAGGTATGACCCTGCCGACAGAATACAGCCAATCTAACATGTTTGCCCAAAGACTTTCATGTTTTCTTCCCATTTCTAAATGGATGAATGATTTTAACTATCGCAATTTGGGGTCAGGTATCCCATTCATGGGTTCAGAGGTACAGCCCCTTCTGGGAGCTGAAAGCAGCTTCTTTTTGTAACATATAAAATCAACAAGGACTGCAGAACGCAGTGAGTCCCGTGACTTATTTTGACTTGTTAGTACATCAGAATTAAGGGCTATCCAATCAGCACCTTGCTCCCATCCCCACCAAAGACGACAGCCAACGATATTACCAGGTATCTTAATTGTCGTGCCAAGTGCTGGAGTTGTACTTTTCGTTTTTATAAATGTAATACTTTAAAAAAACGACCTTAGTTATTATGTTAATTGAAGCCTACGCAATTACTCTGACACGTTCTGTTAATTAAATCAAATTAAAGCAAAAATTCTACTCAGCAGAATGCAGTAGCAATGCCCACATATATTTGAAAATGAGCCTCTGGTGCCACCTTGTGGACGAAGCCTGTTACTGCATCCATCAAAATGAGTTACACATTCATAAAGACATAAATGTTTCACAACGTAATAAAAAGGCTGACTGGAAAAAAGAAAAAATATATATATTACTGCAATATAAAGAGCTTCTACACACATTTCCAAACACTTTAAATGTCACATAATTTGCAAGACGCACACTGCCCCCCAGTGGATTATACATAAGTAGCTTTCATCAAATGAACATATACCCCTTTGCGATGAAGTTTAGAATTATCTACCAAAACACTTTCACCAAGAAGGAATAGATAAAAAGATCAAAGGATGAAGAACAGGATACAGCCGGCCTCAACATGAATCAGCCGGCCTCAACATGAATCAGCCGGCCTCAACATGAATCAGCCGGCCTCTACATGAATCAGCCGGCCTCAACATGAATCAGCCGGCCTCTACATGAATCAGCCGGCCTCTACATGAATCAGCCGGCCTCAACATGAAGGCAACATCAGATAAAGCAAGGTGGGGTCACTTAAACAGGGAGGTCAGTTTTCTCTGTCCACCCTCAGCATTTATAAATGCAGCAACCCTGTGTGGCGAGCGGCATCCTCTGCTTCCAGCCACTCAGTTTTTTCAAACTGCTTTCTGCGAGGAGACGTATGAAGCGCGTGAAACGATGGACAAAAGAATAAGAAAATAAGTATGTCTGAATATTGTTTTGGTATTTTTGTCCTTACAACATCCCAGATGAACACAGCAAACAATAATGCCCCTTTTAAGGCACCGAGTTGCAAATGATCACCTTGGTCCATTTTCACAATTTCAACATAGTGCCATGGGGATGTATTATGAGCAGAGTGCTCTGGCTACCAGCACATGGAAAGACTGTTATCCATCCAGAAAGAACACGCCCGTTGTGCCACCAGGTGTCATGCTCTCACAGCCTACCTGAGCTCTGCTCCGTCCCGACCCGAGGATTCGTTGCAAATGGGTCAGGAGGTGGGCGGGACCACGAGCAGGTTTCCTGAGCGTAACAGCAGGAGAGGCAGGGCCACACCCCCGGGTTCCCAGACAGCGGCTCCTGCACCCCTTGACCTGGAAGGGCAAGCAAAAAGTCAAAGATGAAGCCCATTAGAAGCTACTGATCCCCCAGTCACAGCTGGTCCTGAGGACACAGACATAGGCGGTCAAATCGAGGAACCGGTGACTTCTAGAATTTGCATATGGAAATAAAAATGTTTCACAGGATGACACCCCCCCCCCCCCCACATGCAACCCGCAGCCATGCAGACCTTCATCTGGCTGGGTAGAGGAGATGACCCAAATTTGTGCTTATTTTCGGTTAAAAAGCTGGTACCCTGGACTCCACCTGCCGACGCTACGTCTGTCTGCTACTGATGGCAGCCCACTTGCACAATGACATATAAAAATCAGAGGCCCGCAGAGGGACGCGAGTGGCAGCTAGGTCTGATGGCCAGGCTGCACACAACAAGCATGCAAACCAAACCCTATAGAAGAGTCTCTCTCTTCAAAGCAAAGTCTTCTGAAAATCCCCATTCATAAAAATTAACCCCCACACATATAAAATGAAAAATTCAGACAGTGGCTCGCATCCATGGCAGTTTCATCAGGGTGACGTGAATTCCAACTTCGAGTGCAGGGAATAAGCTTAGCTAAACAGCTGATTTACTCAACCGACAAGCGAAATTCACCTGACCTAAAGCACGTGTAAGTCACATGGTGCATCTTACTGATCAGAATGAAAATAATCAAAACCCCCTCCTGTACTTTGACTAATCCCCCAGTAGGAGGAGCCCTCGCCCTTCTAAGAGTCGTTCAGCTCATCCATCATTTCCCTCTTTTTCCGCTTTATCTTTTCAGGTTTAATGTGATCACCGAATCTAATGCTCAGCCCTCGGTAAGAATATGCTGTGCAAACATTTCAAGAAACCCATTTCTAAAAATCCAATAGCTACATTTTTTTCTTACTCCGCCTGCATTTAATTTTAGGCATATGGTGGGGTAAAAGCTGCACTTGTCATTTCGGTGAAAATACTTATTTTTCTGGAATATTCCTCAGCAATAATGAGGAGCTGAGGAAACATCCGGAGTTACGAGTTCCACCAACGGTGGCAACGGTCCAGGCTGCATCATGATGTGGATGCTCCGTGTCTGCACATTCTGCGGAACATTCCGGAAGAGTGAGCGGTGAGGACACACGCTCTAATGCAAACTTTTGCTGGGTCTTTCCCGGAGTGCATCTTGGGTACTGGCCCAGTGGATCATTATACCAAAGAAGTGCTTGCTTGAAACATATTTAATAAACACACAGGAGTCAAACCTCCATGAATAATGGAGTGGATCTGGAGGAAAGGCAGCTGGACCTGGGCCAGATTGGCCCGGGGATGCTGTCTGGGGTGGGAGTGGCGAAGGACACAGGTGGGATTTTGGCTAATCCAGAGAGATAGAACAGGATCCCAGGAGACAAACCCTCATGGACAGACGACCAGGCACTGGGGAGGCACTTCACACAGGAACACCCACCCAACTAACGGGTTAACAGCTCCCACAGGCACTCTCAGGTGAGCAGCATTGTGGGAGATGACACGGCAGCTACCGTAATCGGGGGGTCAGCCTCTGACGTGAAGGTTAAAGGAAGAATAAACAGGTAAATGTTTCCAGCTAACATTCATTTTCACTGACACACAGGAGCATCGCAGCTCACCGCGGAGCCTGCAGCCGTCCAGTCTCAGTTCAGAGGGCATGGTAACAGGGTACCACAGGACTGACAGCCATCACTCATATTGGAGTGGCAAAGCCTGGCAGGCCGCTGTTCATCCATGTGGCACCAAGCGGGCATCGGCCACATGGTAGAACTGCAGAAAGTGTGTGAGTGTGCAAGTGCACGTGTGGGGGGTATCACCCCAAAATAATCAGCTTTTCTCAAAGAAAACAAATTGGACTTTAAACCAACTGTACATGTTTTTGAAAGGAATGTAGTTAAAGGCATCATTAAAGGCATCAAAATGAAAGTCAGTAAGAAAGGGTGTGTGTGCGTGTGTGTGTGACCGGCCCAGGAACAGCAACTCTTACAGCCTGTCAATGGCCCCCGTGTTCAGTGAGAGAACACCTGCCTCAGAGACAGGAACAGAGAGCACAGCGGATCCGGGGTGGGGGGTGGGATTCTGCAGTCAGCTGGCTGACGCTCCACCCTGCCAGCTCTTGTCTGGCTTGGGAAAGAAAGGCTCCAAGATCGCAAACCCTCCCCCTCCCAGGAAGGCCCTAAACAATACCCTGATGTTCTCTCCCAAAGGTCGGCATTCAACAGCCATGGATTTGGTTTCGGTCCTCGTAAAGTAGGACACGGGAACCGGCAAGAAAACAGCGAGGCATTCTCCACAGGCCCCAGCACGGGAACACTGTTTTTTAAGTGGTTCTGTCCTGAAAAGTCACAAACATCAAGGCCAGTGCAACAAAACAAACCAAAAAACAAACATCTACAACACAAACTAAAAAATACTAAAAAAACAGCCACGACCAAAAAAAAACAATGATGACCAAATAAAAGAAGCAACTACCAAACAAAGAACAGAACTGGCAAAAATGACTACAAAACAATGACAACAAAACTACAAAACAATGCCAACAAAAATGACTACAAAACAAATGACTACAACCTGAACCCCAGAGCACCGTTTCCCAGGGTGCCCCCAAAGACTAATCCTTCCAGAGCAACACTCGGTAAGCTCTCCAGCCAAAACAGAGAAGCATGGGATCTCATTCAGGCCGATGCTGCACAGCTGCCATACAACCGGCACACCATACTTCAAAAAATAAAATAAATAAATTCTAATCGGATGCTGAGACACGGCTCTCTAGGCAAAGCCGGTCAGTCATTGCCATGTGCCGGACTTTTCCGACGCCAGGCACAGTCCAACCCAAACAGCCAGCCATTTCCGGGCCAAATGAAAAACAGAATGGTTCTTACTTCCTGAATAAAGCCATAAAACAACAACGAGAGGCAAAGGGAGCAGAGGAATGACGGCCCTAATGGTAAATGGCGCCGGGTGAGGGGATGCGGGTTTGACCGAGCCCTCGATCTACGCCAACGTCAACACACCGACAAGCTGTTATCCGACCCGCTTTGTCTGCAATCTGTCAAGCCTTGCCAAAGCTGCCAGAGACCCCTACATGACTGGGGAGAGCTGGAGATTCCACATAAACTCTGCTTGACCACACAAACCCGAATCTGGCGGCGGCACTCTGCCCATCTAGACTGGGCCAGCCTCCCATGACGCCTCACGCCTTTCCTTATGCCCTCTCAAGGTCCACATCAAGGTCTACTCCTAACTAGAGTTGGGTATCGTTTCAATTTTACTGATTCTGACTCCGGTTCTGCTTATCGATTCTGCTAACTAAAGTGCATAAAGTGCAGTGCATAACACCAGCTTGCAAGTCATTCACAAATCCCTTTCTGTTTAATAAATAGAGAGCCATAACTTAAGTATGTCACTGGTTCTGTTTAACTGTCTCTGCCTGGACAAACAGCTGTAGTCATGAATATGAATAATATTCACTTGGGGAACTCCCCATACTGAAAATCAGCCTGTCAGTGGGCCTGCCTAGTGCTGAATGTCAGCATGAAGAGAGACAAAAATATATCCATCCATCCATTTTCCAAACCGCTTATCCTACTGGGTTGCGGGGGGTTCAGACCCTATCCCGGAAGCAATGGGCACGAGGCAGGGAACAACACAGGATGGGGGGCCAGCCCATCACAGGGCACACTCACGCACCATTCACTCACACATGCACACTTACGGGCAATTTTAGCAACTCCAATTAGACTCAGCATGTTTTTGGACTGTGGGGGGAAACCGGAGTACCCGGTGGAAACCTCACAATGTCATGGGGAGAACATGCAAACTCCACACACATGTGACCCAGGCGGAGACTCGAACCCGGGTCACAGGGGCAACAGTACTAACCACTGCACCACCAAGCCTACAAAAACATATACAATTTGTAATTTATCAGTTTCCTGAAAGCAGCAGGAATGATAAATATCACAAAATGGAGAAATCACAAACTATTTCAGCATGATTAAGAACAGAACTTATTTTGTGCCAGTCATTAAAACAATTTCTTCTTAAAACAATCCTCATCGCTGTCATAATCTTCACTGGAGGATGAATTAATTTCATCACCGCTGTCGAAAAATGATTGAACTTGTTGCAGAATTTCTTCGGCGGGAAAATGAGAGCGTGCCATTGTAAAAATTATAAATACGACCTGCCTCGTTTCATGCGTTTCTACACGCGACTTATCTCCGCATCAAATGAAGTCACTGGCATATCAACAGCTGCTAGCGCATAGGGGCGTGTCCACGGGTGATGAAGAAATGAGTAAGCTGATTATTTTCATATAAAATAAAATAATAATTTCATATAAAAAGTACATGTTTGTATTTGGTGAGAGCAGGTGTATTTGGAAGAAAATTAAGGGTTGTAATATTTTTATTAAGTCTGACATAAACAAGTGAAGGTATTGAGGTAGTCGTCACGCACTTCAGAAAATCCGCCTTGAGAGAAAAAATAAAGGAGCATGTTGTGATTTGTATTTATTTTGTGAAAAAGCTGATTTATTGAATTATGTTGGAGATTTTAAAGAAAACATTAAGGTTTCTGATTATGTACTATTTTTTTTGAGCATATGCAACAAGTACTGATGGCGATAACGACATTAGTTTCACGTATTTAAGAACATTTTGTAAGTTAAGGCGTTGATGCCTTATCCTATTCTGGGAGGGTGAACTGGGCTTTGGCCAAATCAGCATTGATTTAGGATAAGTAATGTCAGCAGTCCTGTATTTTCAGAATAGATTTGATGTGTATCAATTGTTGTCGTTTTCTTTAATAAAGAAAAACTACACTTCTGACCATTCACTATTCCAATTCCAAAAAAAATATTGGGTACCCGGGGTACCAGGCATTTTCTTATCAGTTCTAATTTGGAACCTACTTTCGGTTCCCAACCCCACTCCTATTCTCCTGCAGCCAGCTGAGTCTGCCTGCAGAGCAGTTGCTGGCCCTCATCCCATCTCCATTTGTTCAAATCCGCAGTGCCACCGGGATAATATAACAACAACGAGAGAGGCACTCTGGAATATCTAACACCTCAAGTAGAAAAACAATCATCGCTCCCATCTTGCTACCCGCAGTGCCATGGAGTCCCTGGTATCTGAAATCCAGGTAAAACTTCCCATCAGAAATACTATTTCCCCCAAAAACACATCATAGGGAAGGAATGGTTTCTCGCAGTGAGCTTTCATTGCCGCTATGAGGAGCTACCGACGAATCACTTTACCATCCCACATGACCATTCTGTAAACGGTCACTTCACCCCCCCCCCCCCCCCCCCCCCCCCAAAAGGCTCAGGGGTACCGAGCACTTCGGAAAGATAGCAGAAACCCTGTGGTCCAAAGCATTGTGGGTACTGTCACTACAGCAGCTCCTGAGTCCTACAGCGGTCATGAAGTCTACAAAATCAGAATCTGGGGAAAAGTCCGACTCGCTGCACTTCCCCCCACAGCTGGGCTGAGAAGTCCACTTCAGCCGTCTCTAAACCTAAGCAGATTTAGCTAAGCCAAGCACAATCCGCCTATCGCCCACCCTCCGACACTCACTCACACACACATACTGGGAGTCGTGTGTACCGCACCGCCCCTGTTGCTGTGAGCTCCGAATGGTCTTTGGGAGCCTATGCCGTCACTGTCTTGCGGGGGAAAGATGGAACTTCAGGAGGAGTGTCATTGGTGTGTAAACAGTGAGCAAGAAACCAGTGACCACCTGGAGACCAGGTCATAGAGCGTTCGGAAAAACCCACTGCCAGTTACACAATTTTTCCTTCATATTACACTGGCAGGAATCTCAAAGTGATGCTCTAACTAACTTAGCCTGAATTCCACCTGAACGCTTCAGAAAAACCCAACAAACATAACAGAGTCTGACACCCTCCTGGGCACTGCGTATGAAACATCAGGACGCGAGGCGCCAGTGCCCCCAGCACACCAGGTATGCACAGGACAGGTATGTGTCATGCCCAAAGAGATGCCAGGCAGACCAATGAGAATGCCAGATGGTTCTTGAACAGATGAACAGCTGAAGTGGGTTTGGGTACTTTGATGGAAGCGATGGAGCTCATCCTGCAGTGTCAGGAGACTCTCAAAGGGTACGAAGGAGGAGTAAGTGTGAAATTAAGAGCTGGAGAAGTCAGTTATGATGTAAGCTGCATGAAAGCAGCTGGTAACCCAATAAATATTTAATTACCCACTTAAGGCCGCTACGTCCAGCTTCTTGTCACGAACACTGAGCTCTGGAAATCAAAGAGGAAAAATTGAGGGGAAAACTTTCCCAAATATACCTGCAGCGCCAATCTTGCATATGCTGGGAAAACAATTTTTCTTTTACAGCTTTTTATATAGAAGGGCGACCGTCATGGCGTCACTCAGGGAAGGAAAGCTAATCAAAACACAGGCGAGAGCCAGCACGGAAAAATGAGATGACACACAGGGGAGTGGATGTTTAGGATTCCTTCTGTGAACATCCTCAATCCAGGCAGGGCGATACGCAGTCCCCAGCCAATCACATCGGCAGGACCAGCCCGGCCAATAGCATCTGCCCAAGCTGGCCAATTATGAAATATGCACCTGCAGGATATTTTTTGGACACACATCTTAAAGTCGTCTAATGTATTTCACACGTTTATACGTTACGTATAATTTATGCATGACTCACTCAATGGCCTCTTTATTAGGTACCCTTATGTAGTACCAGGTAGGACTCAGAACAGCTTCCGTGGTAGGCGGTCTCAATTTGTTTGCATTTTTAAATTTAAAGTTTAACATTCTAATGCTTATTCTAAAGTTCACACACATTAACATTATCACTCTTGACACTGTCTGTGTGCTCTTTGTATTTAGTTACAGCTGCTTGTGTTAATGAGCAGGTGAACCTAATAATCTGACCACTGACTATAACTACTAAACAGAAATTTAATAAGTCAGTATTCGGTAAATTGGTGACAATGAAGCCCTACTTTTCATATGGTAGCTTGTCATCGTCAGTGTTCCTGCATTAATGATGATGCTTGCAGTATAATGAACCCTGTGACTGAACATGAGCTGGGTGGGTCGCAGTGCCCACCCTACATCCCGCCATCCTTCCGTGCCTCCCGTGCTCGCTGTGATGATATACACTGGGCATCCATTAGCATGAATTTTCAGGAAACTGGGAAAACAACGCACACTAACAAGGAAATGCTAATGAAGAATGGCCAACAAGCGCGTGTTAACGGGCATGGGCTGCAACATAAACAGACAGTGAGGTCATCCTCGCCCTGGTCATTAGTCAGCAGCGCCTTCGGCCCCCACCCCAGGAAACCAGGTCGTTTCTGGAGATCACCTCACTTCCCTGTTGGAGCGCACGACCAAGGGATGGTGAGCTGAAGAAGGTGGGGGTCGGAAGCCCAAATTATCCAAAAAAGACAGACAGACAGACAGACAGGAAGGGAGACAGAAAGAGAGGAAGATATAGACAGATAGAGACAGAAAAACAAGGAGAGAGCGAAAGACAGATTGGGAGCCAGAGGGAGAAGACAAAGAGGAGTTATGCGAGTTGGAGAGGCACTGCGGACTCCTGCACCTCGTTAGAGTGCAGTAGGGCCTGTGTGTGTGTGTGTGTGTGTCTGCGTGTGTGATGATGTAGTTGGGATCACGACCCCGCTAACTGTGCCAGCCATCCTGAGATCTGACTAATGGACCTTCGAAACGCAGGAGGAGCCAATTAGGGCCCATTAGAGAGGCGGCCCGAGACGAACAAGGCCCAGAGACGAGGACCCATCACTCTCCAGGCTCCTCAGCGGCATCTTCGCTGGGAGACTCCTTATAAGGACAAATGCGGCAGAGCAGCAGGGACCATGGGGGGAGAACCCGACGGAGACCTGCTACTGCTGCCGCCCAGGAGGTGACGCTGACTCCCACATCAGAGGCGGTCTCAGTCGGCAGCATGATAGTGAGTGGGTAGCTGTCACAGCACAAACAGGCCGCACCACGTGGGTCATGCGGAGTTTGTGCTCAACATTCAGCATGATGAATAGGTTCCTAAACCAGAACATAAACATAATTTCTAGTTGACAAGCTGGGGCGTGAAAAAATACATTGCAGTAATAAAAATAAATGAGAACCTCTTCACCTGCACCTCCATCCAGCAACATAATCACGTCTCACTTTTTCCATGACCCCTGCCCCCAGTACCACAACACCTGTCCTAAGGATTGTCTTCCATTTGGGATAACATTTTTGGAGGGGTGGGGTTTTCTGGACTCCAAATCCCTCATCTCTGCTCAACCAACTGGCAAGTTGCAGATGTCAGACTAGGGGTCTCATTTATCAACCGTGCGTACAAACAGGTCTGTGTGTTTGCACATTATTACTCATAGAATGCTATTTATCAGTTTCTTCCTGTGTGTAGAAATGCATGTATATTTATGAATGGGTATGAATGCGTAGGCACAAACCCCTAGTGGTAAAGAAGGGTAACTGAGGCAAACCGATAGGCACATAGGCTACACAAAGACTCCTATTTAATTATCAACCATAAACAGACAAACACAGTGATATAATGTTCACCCAAATTATGTGCAGGCAGGTCACTCTAATGACAAGGAATCGTTCAAGTCATATAAGGTTCTTGCCCAAAAAATAAAATATCACTGTCACTAAATATATTCTTTACAAGACTTGTGTGTCTGACACAATTCACTTGATCGCCTACAACACGTTACTTGCCGGAGCCAGTTAAACTAAAGCCACAAGTCACCTATTTCTGACAGCCTGGCTTCATCCATGGCTGATAGCTGCCATCATAGGAGTGCAGCTCTATGTTACCATCCAGAGGTGACACTGACGTGGTGCTTGGGGCACCCCCTGTGGCAAACATGTGGGGTCTGTGGGCTGTGATCCTCTTTTTGGTGGTCATTTTCAGACCAAAGCACTTCTTCCTCACCTCTGCCACCATCATTATTACAGGTGACACAGCATTAACTTCATGTGTCCCCTGTCCCCAAGCTAGGTTCTTTTCTTTGACGGATCACTGGTAAAGTTGCTAAACAAAATCCAATTTTTTTATATTCATACAGCAGAACATTTTTCCCCTTTCACAGATTTTTTTTTTTACTTTATTTCACAATAAATGCATAAAGATAAAAGATAATAGAAGAATATAATGCAAACAGAAATTTGGATATAGGGTGTAAGTCTCTTTATGGTTTCTATTTTTGCAACATATTCTCCTATTGTGCGGTTCGATGTGTGTTATGCAGAACTTATATGCCCATACATGGTTCACTTATGACGTTTCTTTATTTAAATTAGTCTTGCCGCTAGGGTGACCACCTAATCCATGTCAGGGGGGACACAATGAGCTAGGACAGGGTTTGTAAACTACCATTTCAATTAAAACAACCTGAATTTCACTGTGAATGCTCTGCGCACTGAGTTCTTGCTGTGAACATAAGAGGAGGCCATTCGGCTCATCAAGCTTGTTTGGAGAGAAATCAACTAATAGCTCTGATTTAAAGGAACCCAAGGTCTTAGCTTGCGCTACGCTAACTGGAAGACTATTCCGTACTCTAACTACACGTTGTATAAAGAAGTGCTTTCTCCACCTATGGCCTGTTAGAATCCTATATACCTGGATCATGTCCCCCCTTAGTCTCCTTTGCTTGAGGCTGAACAGATTCAGCTCAGCTAACCTCTCCTTATAAGACATTCCTCTAAGATCAGGAATCAACCTTATAGCCTTATACTGAACCATTTATAAGGCAGCAATGTCACTTTTAAGGTGATCAAACCTGCAAACAATATTCTAGATGGGGTATTAGTAAGGGATTGTATAATCTTAGCATCATCTCTCTTTACTTAAACTCCACACACCTAGAGATGTAACCCAACATTCTATTGGCCTTTTTAATTGCTTCCCCACACTGGCAAGAGTGGGACATGGAAGCATCAATATACACACCAAGGTCTTTCTCATAATCAGCTACCTTTATTTCAGTGGAGCCCATAAAATATCTGTACTTTATATTTCTGCTCCCTGCATGGATTACCTTACATTTGTCTACATTAAATTTCACCTGCTAGGTATTAGCCCAGTCACTAATTAAATCAAGATCTCGCTGCAGCCTATTTGTTGATTGGTCAGTCTCCTATAATCATGCATGTGTCACTAATGTTAATGTGACACAGGTGGATGAGTCTTTTAATCAAGGAAACAAACCAATAAAAGCACAAGAAGAATTGAACTAATTAGTCAAGGAAAACAGGAAACTTTCAGTTGTAAAGTAGTTTGTGAAACCTGAAGTAGCTCATATTGTCCCCCCTGACAGATTAGGTGGTCACCCTACTTGCCGCACGTGTGAGGACGCCCTCACATTCATCACTATTTAAAATGCTCAGAATTAGACTCAGGTGCACCATATCAGGTGAAAATGAAAATAACAACATTACAGAGCTTTTTTACATTACAGAGTCTTATTTAATATTTAATATTTAATATTTAAACCAGACATTTAGCTTGGTTTGCTTTTGATTGTTGAAATGGCGAGATTCATGGTGGGATCTAAAGAGCTCCCTGGGGCCTTCAGCAAGAAGATTGTAGATGCATGAGTCTGAGAATGGATATAAAAAGATCGAGATTGTTTGGAATCGGCCATTCCACTGTCCGGAAAATAATTTACAAGTGGAGAACATTTAAAACAACTGCCAGCACGGCCTGGTCAGGGTGTCCAAAAGCAGACCACAAGATGGTTTCCAGGGGTGGGGGTCAAAGGCAGCGCTGAGAGTTCATGTCAAGGTACATGCATCTACCATCAGAAAGAGACAAATTTGATTTACATGGAAGCTGTGCAAGGAGGAAAGCCTTGCTGTCAAAAAAATCAGGGCAAGACCGATGTTTTCCAGAGACGACCTAGACAAAGACTGGGACATTTGGAACAACGTGCTTTGGACAGATGAATCTAAAATTGAATTATTTGGGCACAGTAACATAGGACATGTTTGGCTTAACCAAAGACAGCTTTTGAGCAAAATAACCTCGTTCCAACTGTGAAGCATGAGGGTGGAAATGTCATGGTTTGGGGCTGCTTTGCTGCAGCAGAAATTGGCCAGCTTGAAATCATAAAATCCACTATGAATTCTTCATCATATCAGAGGATCTTTCAGGACAATGTGAGAACATCTGTCCAGAAGTTGAAGCTGAAGTGGGGGTGGACCATGCAAATGACAATGACCCAAAACATTCCAGTAAATCTTCGAAGGAATGGTTTACAAGAAAGAAATGAAACGTTCTGGAATGGCCAAGTCAAAGCCCAGATCTGAATCCTTGTGAGATGCTGTGGGTTGATTTGAAGTGGAAGTGCATAAAAGACACCCTTCAAACATCACACAGCTTAAGGAATTCTGCATTGGAGAGTGGGGAAAACTATCTGCCACACTGTGTCAGAAATAGATAGATGGTTATAGGAAATGTCTCGGGTTATTCAGCCAAAGGGAGAAATAATATCTATTAGGGCATAAGGTGTCCTAACTTTTTCCTCAGTAGGAACTGGCATCTTGGTTAATTTCCTTTTTTAAGTGCATTTCTTTCTTGTTTTTGCATAGGTGATGCAATTGCACCACCTTCACCTACAGATATAATTTGAAAGTTGAAAAAAAATCATATTTTGATATTTCTTATTAAAAAACTTTTTTTTCACATGACTATCAGCATACGGATGTTTGTACTCACAAGTGAGAAATACCAATTTGCCTGGGCCTGGAGATTCATCACATGTTTAGGAATTCAACGCACACTTTGCTAAATGAAACCCAGGAAGCCCGAACATGAAGATTTCACTGTGACAAAATTAAGGCCTAAATGCAGTGCGACAGAAACAGTCCTGTCATTACCACCAGTCCCTGAACACCTCTCTGACCATTACCGCTAGTGCCTCAGCACCTCTCAGATCATTACCGCCAGAGCCTCAGCACCTCTCAGATCATTACCGCCAATCCCTGAGCACTTCTTGGATCATTACCTCCAGTCCCTGAGCACTTCTTGGATCATTACCTCCAGTCCCTGAGCACCTCTCGGGCCATTACCGCCAGAGCCTCAGCACCTCTCGGACCATTACCGCCAGAGCCTCAGCACCTCTCCGATCATTACCGCCAGTGCCTCAGCACCTCTCGGACCATTACCGCCAGTGCCTCAGCACCTCTCGGACCATTACCGCCAGTGCCTCAGCACCTCTCTGACCATTACCGCCAGTGCCTCAGCACCTCTCGGACCATTACCGCCAGTGCCTCAGCACCTCTCGGACCATTACCGCCAGTGCCTCAGCACCTCTCGGACCATTACCGCCAGTGCCTCAGCACCTCTCGGACCATTACCGCCAGTGCCTCAGCACCTCTCGGACCATTACCGCCAGTGCCTCAGCACCTCTCGGACCATTACCGCCAGTGCCTCAGCACCTCTCGGACCATTACCGCCAGTGCCTCAGCACCTCTCGGACCATTACCGCCTCTCGGATCATTACCGCCAGTGCCTCAGCACCTTTCCAACCATTTCCGCCAGAGCCTCAGCACCTGTCCGATCATTACCGCCAGAGCCTCAGGACCTCTCCGATCATTACCGCCAGAGCCTCAGGACCTCTCCGATCATTACCGCCAGAGCCTCAGGACCTCTCCGATCATTACCGCCAGAGCCTCAGGACCTCTCCGATCATTACCGTCAGAGCCTCAGGACCTCTCCGATCATTACCGTCAGAGCCTCAGGACCTCTCCGATCATTACCGTCAGAGCCTCAGGACCTCTCCGATCATTACCGTCAGAGCCTCAGGACCTCTCCGATCATTACCGTCAGAGCCTCAGGACCTCTCCGATCATTACCGTCAGAGCCTCAGGACCTCTCCGATCATTACCGTCAGAGCCTCAGGACCTCTCCGATCATTACCGTCAGAGCCTCAGGACCTCTCCGATCATTACCGTCAGAGCCTCAGGACCTCTCCGATCATTACCGTCAGAGCCTCAGGACCTCTCCGATCATTACCGTCAGAGCCTCAGGACCTCTCCGATCATTACCGCCAGTGCCTCAGGACCTCTCCGACTATTACCGCCAGAGCCTCAGCACCTTTCCAACCATTTCCGCCAGAGCCTCAGCACCTGTCGGATAATTACTGCCAGGGCCTCAGCACCTCACCGACCATTACCGCCAGTGCCTCAGAACCTCTCCGATCATTACCGCCAGAGCCTCAGGACCTCTCCGATCATTACCGTCAGAGCCTCAGGACCTCTCCGATCATTACCGCCAGTGCCTCAGGACCTCTCCGACTATTACCGCCAGTGCCTCAGCACCTTTCCAACCATTTCCGCCAGAGCCTCAGCACCTGTCGGATAATTACTGCCAGAGCCTCAGCACCTCTCCGATCATTACCGCCAGTGCCTCAGGACCTCTCCGATCATTACCGCCAGTGCCTCAGGACCTCTCCGATCATTACCGCCAGTGCCTCAGGACCTCTCCGATCATTACCGCCAGTGCCTCAGCACCGGGTTAATCCGATGTGCCGATTAGGAATTCCTCAAGTGCAGAGAAGATCCTGCATGCTTCCGTGGGGGAGGGTACAGTCCACTTGCTGATGTCAGTATGGGCGTGTACCCCCCACTCCCCCCAACAGCAAATCCAGATCCCATACTCACATAACCCACCCCCCAACAGAAAGAGGTCTATTGTGACACCATACCTTATTTTTCACCCCCCACCTAAATCCTGAAACTTCAGCATTGGGGTTGGGGCATTAATCCATGATGCAGAGACATCTGAGGGGCATTTGCCCCCCCCCCCCAGTTTCTCTGTGGCACCTCTAGCCTTGATGGAGGGAAATGCCTGCTTAAAAAGTGTCCCCTCCCCCCCTCGGAGCAGCTAAAGCACTGCACCCAGCGTCCCAGCTTAGAGGATGCCTGGCCTGTCGCCTGTTGAACCCGCTGGTGTCGTACCTGTTACCCGGGCTGCTGTAGGGGGGTGTGTATCTGTCCCGTGGGCCCGTATCTCCCGCTCAGCCCGGAATTCCAAGCTCCAAGTGCTGAAATGAGGATGGAGAAGCAATGTCAGCTACTGTCACTGTTGTTACACCCACCGTCACATGCAGTAATCACAAGCTGAGGACCCATCAGCTGCCTGAAATGGACCTGCGCCGAATGACGAGGTGAAGCTAGGGACAGGCCCCTGGGCGGCCTGATACATCCCCCGCAGACAGGAGAGTTTAACCACCATCCCTCGACGTCCTCGGCGCTAATTACATCTCCTAAATTAATCAGCCGAGGGTATAATTACAGCACCTCCAACATGTAATCTGACGGGGACGGACTGTCACTCTCATTTCCGGAACATGGTCAAGGCACCGCCATTAAGCTGGGTGATAACAGTCCTGTGCTTGAGGCGAGAGACTGTAGCGTGTGACCTGGACTTCCCATGAGGGCCTGGGGTTCAAACTGGGCCGGGCCCGAAAGGGTGAAAGATACAAACCCGGCAGGGATGGGAGAGAATTCCAGATGAAGGAATTCTGGGAAAAAGAACAGAGTCCCGCTTTCAAAACCAAAACGAGCAGAGAGGTCACCCCTGCACTTGAGTGTGACCTTGGATAGGCTTGTTCCATGTCCCCCACATTCACGCTGCTGAAGGACACTCTGGGGTCTTTATCATTGCCCGGAAACATTCCGGGGCCATTTAGGGACGGGGGGACAATGCACACAATGTTAAATATGGCATTTGGTGATCCCAATTCACAGTGACAATTTTTATTTATTTCAACAAAATCCGCATAATCTGGGACATAACACACCACAGGCAGCAGAGTCCCGGAAAGCTTCCCACAGCACCCCCAATCTTCTTCTTGTGGTATTCATCAGGGCACGTGACCATGAAGGAGAAGCCAGCCTCTGCCACCCCATCTCAAAAACAGACACACTGCTCTGTTAATTCATGAACCTGTCATGTGACAACATCATGCCCGCTAAAGAGAGCTTTCCTGCAAGCACGGATAGAATCGCCATGAGTTCCCAGCGACACATCTCTCCTTAATGCGTGGCGAAAGGGCTCGTAGTCATGTCTGCTCCCTGCCACTTTGTTCACCAATGCTGCAACGATTCCAGCACGCATGACAGAAGGTGGGCGGAGGGGGGCAGGTCCCCCCTCCCCCACAGATGCTTTAGTTTCCAAGGCTCCATATGCGTAATTTCGACTGAAACACTTAACGAAGCACAGAGATGTCTGTACACATTTGATCATTCACAGCTCGAAAGTGGGTACGATGCCTTCAAGCCATTCAAAAGAAACCGAACCAAAAAATAATGCCAGAGAGGTGCATTGTGGGATAGAGACACAGCAGTGCGGCGGGTTGGGGGAGGGCGGGCACGTCCTCTCTGCAGTCTCACCAGACGGAGGCATCTCGCCACTCTCCTGGCACCTAGCATAGAAGCGGTAATGAAATCCCACCGCCTCCTCTGTAAAACGAGAATTTACTACCCCATGTCTTCTGGAGGGGCCAAACTGTCAGCTGACATAAAGATAGAAAAAAAAAAGACCCAGGGTGTCTTCTGGCACTGTGGTTATGAGCGCACGGAGGACAGATTTGTGCTTAAAGGTCTGTGCACCTGCAGCCCCACCAGGAACAACACATGCTGCCTGAAATATAAAATAATCAGCGGGTTAATAAATGCACTTTAACCGCACATGTTAACTGTGGAAGAGCACGCCCAGCCCTTTCCTGACAGGGATGCGACTCACACCATGTCACAACTCGAGGCATATGAACAACAAGGGGTGGGGGGGGGTGGGGGGTACTGACCCTCACTCTCTGACTTTACAGCATGGGGTATGTCAGCTGCTCCCCAGGTCACTTTCCATGGAGGGTAAAACAGGGTGGAAGGGGGAAATCAGGAAGATGAAGGTCCCGAAGGTAGATGTAAATTGTCCTAAACAGAGGGAGAGGAAAATGGAGGCATCACCAGATAGGGCGTGCTGGCAGGAGGACTGCAATTACCCAGAGTGGACACCCCCAGCGAGAGGGAGCAGGACTGACACCCCGTCACCATAACAGATCCAGGCACACAGGGGTTCGGCGGTGCCCAACGCCAACAACGCATTTCCAGAGGAAGGTGCCAGAGATCCTGTTCTGGAACATGTGGAATCACACTCCAGCCTCCCGTGGATAAATCTTAAATATCAAGGACCGCATGCCACCCCCAGCCACCCAGACACAGAGCGGGCTGGGACTGAGTGCACTGTTCTGAGAGCTGAGCCATCAATGGACACTGTGATCCTGAGCCTTACTCTCACACAGGTCAAGGGGCACCCGATGGCCGCTAATGGAAGCCAGGGCGAGTACCGCGAGGAGAAGGGGTCCAATCAGGTCAATGCTGATGAGACTGAGAGAGGCTGTTCACAAAACCCCTCTCTTCTCTCTGCCCCCGGCCCAAACAAAAAAGAAAAAGCTGAAAGGCTGAGCAGTAACAGGGGGGTGAGAGCATGGCACAAGGTCACTGGTACGCCTCTATAAATCTAAGATCTAAACCCATTACCCACCAAGACCAAAAAGGCGTCACAGACAGGGATGACTAACCTGAGTCGGCGATCCCAGCCCCATCTGCAAAAATGTGATGCATGGCCAGAAACCACACCAGCAGGGGGCGGGAGCAAGCATCGCCCGATAAGCCAGAGAAAACAGAACCATCTGCTTCAGGGCACATGGCGCGCCGCTAGGCAGCGTGTCGCCACGACGACCCAGTGGCAGAGTGGCGATGGCGACCGTGAGACCCCGCTGCTACTGGCAGCCTAACGGGCTGAGATACAAGGCCGGGTGCCGAAATCAGAACCAGCACCAGGTTGGTGGGACATGACGCCGAGCCCCCAATCGTGCCCCCCTCCTCCTCATTTCCAGCAGGCTCGTCTCCATTGACGTCAGCTGGAGGCGCAACCGCGAGAACGTCGGCAGGTGAGAGGGTAAAGCAGCAGGATGGAGGGCACCCTGATAGTGCCAGGATGGGGCAAGGGCGCTGGTACGTTGTGAAGCTCAGGGCTGGACCTACCAGGCTCTCCCGTGCAATGCAAATGAGAGGTGCCTCTGGGTGCCATGGGGGAGGTAGGACAGGAGGAGTGAAGAGACTAGCCTCACGTGCATTACAGCTGGAGGTCATTACGTTAACACCCAAACATGGAAAATACGGTAAAGGAGCGAATACAGCTGTCAAAGCAAACAAGGGAGGTGCTGGACCTGGGGGAGAGCAGCAGGACACAGCACCTCCCAAAGGGACCAAACCACCCTTGTCTCAGTTCCCTCCCCGGTGCTGAAGCAATGCATCGCCCCACAGTGCAGGGCAAAAAAAGGGGAAGGGTAGTTTTAAATCTGAACACTGACTTTCAAAGTCATCTCCAACCTCGATACAGGTTTTCCTGCCTCTAAAGTAGCCTGCGATGTCGATTGAAGCTCTCAAGGGGTAAACAGGGGCTGGGTAGGGTGTTACAGCAGTGTGGATAACTCAGCTGAGAAAGCTGAGAGGGAGAGAGCAGTCAGGGGCTGGAAATATGGAATGGCCAGCTTCCCTGTGGCCATCATCTCACAGACGAGACCACCAAGAACCCGAGACGACTCACATGCACGCGCATGCTATTTCAACATTTGCACTGGATAATTACAAAACCATAATCACATCACATATTATTCAATCAACTTGCCCAGAAGTGCAAATTCTCAGAAATGGAAAATTTCACACATTTCTGTCCCACTGTGGTACAGCATAAAGGATGTCAAATCATCATAACCCTTGAAGTGAAGGTGGGATCTTCTGCCCAATGGGAGAGGGGGGCCAGACCCACAGGTGGGTTTCTCAGCCTATTAGAGCGAGTCAGGAGTCACAGGGGTTCATGTGTGGCTCAGCAGGCTAAGCCTCCGTGCCTGTAATCAGAAGGTCACTAATTTGAGCCTGGCTTCGGCAGAATAGTCACATGTTTATGGGCCCTTAAACAAGGCCCTTAACCCCCAGCTTCATAGGTACCGCTGCAAGTGGCTGCCTTTTGCTGTCAAGCTTGCTCTCACTTACAAATGTGTGTGTGTGTGTGTGTGTGTGTGTGTGTCAGTCATCGAGATCAAGATGCGGTAGGCAAAAAGATCATTTTCCCATAGGGACCAATAAATGTGTTGCTATTATTATTATTATTATTATTATTATTATTAGCCTATCACAGCGTCTGGACCCACAGAAGGGGTTTCCCAGCCTATCTGAGGGAGTCTCAGAGCTGAAAAACTGCAGGTTTTCATCTTACCAAGCCTCTTTGGCACACTATTGACAGAAATGTTTCTCAGGCTGATGTAGACGAATTGCCTCTCACAGCACCACGATCATTTGCGGTTTAAAAATGGCCAGAGGACCTCTGTGTTCATCACCCCAACCAGAATAGTGACCATGTATCCCTGAGCTGAGAAATTTGGTTTAACAGAAATCCGGTGTAATGTATGCTGCTATATTCGCTTGGTGAGGACAGGACCCCCAGAACACCAGCCCAGAAGAGGCACAAAGACATGGGGAGTCTGAATTAACCCCACCCACCGGACACTGTGGCCAATAGAAATCTCTGGCACCATGTAGAGTCTGGATCTGGGTATATCGACCCACAGAGATAAGAAAGACCTCGCTGTATGTTTATACCTGCATAATTGATGGATGGATGGACACTTTATGGGTCATGGAGGGAATTGCAGAAAGGTGCCCGTGATTCAACAATTACAAGTGGATAAATTCAAGATGAAATGGATGTTTTTTTAAATCCACTAAAGGAGTGCAGGGATTCATCTGCAAGCCCAGCCAGGGCCAGATTGGCACACATCCGCCCTGCTGACCGGCACACCAAATGGAGACAGAGTCTCGCTGTCCCGACCTCTCCACAGAGAGGGCCGCTCTGATCTGGACACTGAGCCTCGTTCTGCCAGCACGGGCTGCCTTCCATACTAATCTGGATTAACGGGCCAGGAGCGACAGCAATTAGCTTACAGCAGTACTACAAAGCTCAGGGAGGACGGCGGGCAGAGGAGCTCGCGACAAACTCAGGGGCCGGGCCTTGGGGTCACAGAAGAAGCCTGTGTAACAGACAGCCAATCCCCGAGCTGGACCAGGCCCCGCCAAGCGTCTCTGAGGATTCGTCAGGTCTCCCAGAACACAACCCGGCATTTAGCGCTACAGCACAGTGAAAGACGTCCCAGTGACACACACCTACGGGGCATCCCCACTTTAGCACGGGGGTACACATCACTCAGGGGGGTGGGCAAGACAGCCTGTGTACCAAAATCCCACCATAATCATGCTTTCATCAAAGCCAGCACGTAAATTCAGGCTGACATTCCACCTCCCCCGCAATGGACCCGACAGACAGACATCAGAAAAACAAAAATGAAACAGCAGAGTGAGCATTTAACTGTGGAAGGGCACTGGCCATCACTCGCACGTCACTGGCTGACAAACAGCAGTGACACGGGGCTGCTGGGATACGACCTACCATGTCGACATCATTCGCAGACGAGGGTCTGAACACGTGACTCGCAAAAACCCCATATCTAAAGCAGGAGAGACTGGCAGATGAGGGTGTGATTAACTGGATGGGTAAACAGCCAAGCCTATCACCTTCAACTCAGCTAATCCTGGCACTCCTCTTCCTCATAAAATCTCATTTCTTAATCTGGGAGATGGGGGCTGCAACAGGAACCCCCCCCCCCCTCCCTACAGGCACAGTGCTCAAACTGTGCCAAGGTGGACCATGGATCTGGAACACTGATCTGGACCCGCAGATCTGGGCCGCAAGCGCACAATTTGTGCTTTTTCACGCGATGAAATCAGGGTCGTGACAGTCCTGCTGAACTCTAACAGCAGGAATAAAATCAATGTCCATCTGTCCTGACAGGGCCACGCGATCAATACCTTGTCGTGAGCACCGACAGTTCCCTTTCCTGACCTTCGGCGCCCTCATGCTGAAACTTTATGGAAAATTGCACTAAAAATCTACAGGCAAATGCAAAGAGTAAACATGAACCATGGATGTAAAAATTATTAAAAGTGGAAACACAAGGTCAGAAAAATTTGGGGTCCCCGAGAATATGTTACACTGATGCTGGTTAGGAATGAAGGAGAAGGACATCAGAGCAGCAGGAGGGGGGAAGAAACGAGAATGTGCTCAGCTTCCTGGCTGCGGGAATGACGACAGAACGGCCACACGGAGAAAGGCCCAAAATAAAAGGGCCCATTTTCATAACTCCGTAATGAACAGGGCTCAGCCTGCATCTTCACTGCCGGTCAGTGGATGTGAAATATACAGTCATCGCATGCTACCCACCGCCCCCGTTAAAGAATTTCTACCTGGCACCTGAAGTTTCTTTAGCCTCGGCCCCCAGAGGCACAATAAACGGCAAAGCGGCTCATCCCACAAAGGTCGGGCCAATGCTGCATTCTGGGGCGCATGCTGGATGGGGGCCCATTTACATGCGCAGGTTTCCCCCCTGAGGTCCCACTCACTCCCCCGAGATGCCATCATCACCAATCTTCAGCTTTATCGATCCGTGGGCACGACCCACTGAGGTGCATGAGATTGCAGGAGGCACGGTAAGTCAGCACGGGCACCGGGGAGCTAAAGGGGCCGGGCTGGGCGTCACAGAGAGGTTTCCACATGGAGGCTCAGCTTAAAGCATCTCATTCTGTTAGTTTGTGGGGAGGCACGGCAAGATTAAACCCCTACTTAACGAGGGGGGGGTCGAGCGGAGTGTGCCAGGCCCAGGACACAAACTCCCTGATTCCCTTCAACCCTGACCACACTCTGCCCGTCACCGAAACCAACTGCACTCTGCCTGTTAACGACCCCCCCGACCCTGACTGTGCTTTGCTTGTTACCGACCCCCCCCGACCCTGACTGTGCTTTGCTTGTTACCGACCCCCCCGACCGTGACGCGCTCTGCTTGTTACCGACCCCCCCGACCGTGACGCGCTCTGACTGTTACCGACCCCCCCGACCCTGACGCGCTCTGCCTGTTACCGACCCCCCCGACCCTGACGCGCTCTGACTGTTACCGACCCCCCCGACCCTGACTGTGCTCTGCCTGTTACCGACCCCCCCGACCCTGACGCGCTCTGACTGTTACCGACCCCGACTGTGCTCTGCCTGTTACCGACCCCGACTGTGCTCTGCCTGTTACCGACCCCGACTGTGCTCTGCCTGTTACCGACCCCGACTGTGCTCTGCCTGTTACCAACCCCGACTGTGCTCTGCCTGTTACCGACCCCGACTGTGCTCTGCCTGTTACTGACCCCGACTGTGCTCTGCCTGTTACCGACCCCGACTGTGCTCTACCTGTTACCGATCCCCCCCGACCCTGACGCGCTCTACCTTTTACTGACCCCCCGACCCTGACTGTGCTTTGCCTGTTTACTGACCCCCCCTGACCCTGATGCGCGCTACCTGTTACTGACCCCCCCGACCCTGATTGTGCTCTGCCCGTTACCGACTCCTCCGACCCTGACTGTGCACTGCCTGTTACTGACCCCCCCAACCCTGACGTGCAAAGGAGCACATGGCAAATGGGCGTCCAACCTGAAAGACCCAACTGGAGCTCAGCTCTCTTTCTCTCTCTCACTACCATTTCTTCTGCAGTCTCACCTCCCCCCCACCCCCCACCCCACCCCCACTGCATCCACTGTACTCAGAGAACCCAGATGTAAAGAAAATACAATTGTTCAGCTAAAGGAGGCTTATTTTCTCTGAAAAGGCGAGGAAATTTTAACCAGTCATGGTGCCCCGGTCTCCATGGGTGTGTGTGTGTGTGTGTGTGTGTGGGGGGTGGTTGAACTCGAAGAGGAGGTGTCCTGCCTTAAAGTCACCTTTTTGGGACACCTAGAAAGCTAGGTGAGATGGGCCTTCAGGAAGACGATGGGGGGGGGGACAGGGTTGAGCTATTCAGGACAGTTTTTACGTCAGCATCTTCCAGAGAGGTAAACACAGCCATTAACCAGGGCAGAACGAGTAAGTGGTGAATGGGCAGGCCAGCACTCCTGAAGGACATGAGCACCGTCGCCGTCTATGACGTCCTTCTAACCTCGGAAAACCGGGACACCGGGGGGGGGGGGGGGGTGGGGTAGGGAGTACGCAGGGAGAAAACAACAGCAAATGCCAAGCGGCTCACATACATTCAGCAGGGCCTGACTGATCCAAAAACGGGGGAGTGAGGGGAGGGGTCAGGCAGGCTGACACGTAAACGTATGCTTCTGGCCAAACACTTTGCCGATTCATATCATTTGTCATTAAAGTTGGGACAGATGAACTGAAGTGACCTGAGAAAGAAGGGAGAGAGCAAGAGGAGGAGTGGAGGAGGAGATGGAGGGAGGGAAGGGGGGGGAGAGAAACATGCATAGATGAATGGGTCCAGCAGGGACTTGGTATCCATCTCTGCAACACCAAGTACCAGTCAGAGCAGTACAGCTGAGCCACATGATGGAGAGCGGAAAAGGTCATAGGCTAAAGGTTAATTCGAAGGCCTTTGACTGTGCCGCCATAATAAAATACAGAACAGAATACCGCATCCGAGTAAGTAAACGAAAAGTTTATAAATCAGAGGAACAGAAAGGCCAGCGGGCCATCACCATGTTCCACAAAGTGAGGGGGTGCTTTTGAGTCCAGGTTCATGCCCTGCGAACAGGCTAAAGATAAATGCTGACGGTGCTCCTGTACAAAGAGAGAATCCCCCTAGAGGGCCTCTTGGGGCAGTCCCAATGTGCCAAACCCTCACCTTAGCGTGCTTTTCCACGGCACCAGGTACCATGCTTTTGGTACATTTCCTTTTCTATTGACTTTGAGTACCAGTACATTTCTGATCATTCGGTCCTTTGATATCCACGGCCTGCCTGTCTTCAGCAGAGGTAAGATCAGTCATTACTTCATTCATTCACTCATTTATCCATCCATTCATTAATTCACCTACTTGAAATCCCTGTGCCCCACATGTGTTCATACGAGACCTCGGATTCTGAACAGAAATGGAACTTCGGGAGGCAAAATGGCCTCACCTTCACCCATCTAATCATGACAAACTATCGTAACATGATGTGCAAAATGCATCTTTAGCTGCCATAAATATGCCATTCTGGATATGTTTTGTTTACATACTTCGTAATGTTATTTTTGCACTTTATTTTTCTTATTTGATTTATTTTCATAAATATTGATTTGATTTGTATTAGCACTAACTAGTAACTACGTCACATTGTATGTTCTGCACAGACATTTCACGGTGTTTCTGCCATGAAGCTAAAGTAGAAGTAGTTTTGTATACCGGTTTAAAGAGTTTAATATGATGTTTACACTTCCTGTCTTGAAGTTTATATTCCTTCATGTGGACCCATTCCGTTTTGGTTGTGTGCAGCCAGCCAGGTATGTTTATTTACATTTATGTTTTGTCTTTGATTTGATGTGCATATCATGTATTTGAACAGTTCGACAGTGTATTGATGACAATAAAAAGAATAAATCCGTCATTAAATGAAGAACCACAGTGTGGTATATATCCTGGAGGAAGTGACACTGCAAGGAGGGAGATGCTGAAACTGCGGCCAGGATGTGTCAACTGACGACCCGCTTTGCCAGTTTAGTTGCAGACAAGGCTAATCTTGAAGGACATCTCAGCTGAAATAATTTAAGTATCTCTGCATAAGAGAAGGTAAAAAAAGAGGAACTCAGCGTGACATTTCACAGGCTCTCGCATCTTTGTGGGGACAAATACCTAAACTGTGCCCTCAAAAAAGCAGCACAGATCGCAGGTGCAGACATTTCACAGCTGGCATTCAGGTTAACAGCTGTGTTCCTGCTTTTTAGAGTCAGGCTACCTGTTTTTTTGTACCCCCTAGCCCCACTTCCTGTCCTACCTTTTCAGTGGGTTGGATGGGAAGAGCCTGGTGACTCTCTCAGCGTCTGGTGCCGATGTCTGAGACAGGCAAATGGGACACAGGAAGGACACCGGACGAATGTCAACTTGGCGGGGCATGTGGAGGATGCGAGAATATGTTCCTGTATTTCAAACTGACCCAGAGTATATTTTAGACAGATTGTTTTTTTGTGCGACTGGTCAGGACACTGTGTTACAGATAATAGTACAGAAGAGGAGCCGAGAGCCCCCCCCAGCCTCCCTACCCTTATAAACCCCCAGATAACTGGATGATGATTACTGGGGGGGGGGGATAATTATAATTAATCATAATTATACAACCCAGTGCAAATTCCAGAAAAGGACCAATACGAAAGCCCAAATATGCTTTATAAATTACCATAAACAAGAACATGTGCACCACACACTCACATGTCACTGTCTACCACTGTCACTTCCTATGAAGCTGGGGAGAGCGCCTTTTCTGCACAGTATTTAGGGATATGGGGAATATCTATTTCAGGATATCTGCAGTAGAGATCATTTCACTGGTGCAGAGCGCCAAAAGTAAACTTGAATATGCATGCCTTTTTTCTATTTTAAGCCAACACAAGCAAACCAAGGGGAGTACGGTGAGTTTCACTGTCTCTTGTCTCCAGGGTTTGGGGTTCGAATCCCACCCTATCTCTGTGCAGAGATTATGTCTGGATGATTTTCTCACATGAAAACAAGCACTTTGCCTAATTAGCAGATGTGTTTGCATCCTGTTCAGGGAGCACTCCAGCTTCATGCCCTATGCTCCCCAAGAGAAATTTCAGCTCCCCCCAAACAACCCTGACAAGGATTAGTGGTTAGAAAATGGATAAACACACCCTTCACTTCTTACTGTGTTAAATCCCCACCTGTGGTTTATAATTCACTTCAGTCGCATTCAATTTTTATACAGCGTCTTCCAAAACAGCTTTCCCAAAGTACTTAAGTGATTTTCCAAACATGATGATTTGAAACAAATTAAGGCCAGAAGTGCAGACATTAAAAGATGTTAAATGTTAAACATTACACTGCATTAAAAGTCACCATGGTAAGAGACCAAAGAAAATAGAGAAATAGCTCAGTAAGACAGTCACATAATATTATTAGAGTTGGCATGAAGGGCACAGCAGACTGACCCCTACTGGTCAGGCTGACTTTGTACAAGTCAGAAATACATGCAATTTTCATCAGGTCTTTAGCAAAAACCTAATACTGAAACGACCTTTTGAGGTTGTGTCTGAGGAAAATGGCTCACTCTAAGCAAAACTCCAATGGGGCCCTGGGTATGAACAGTCTGATGAAGTCGAGAAAACGGCATCCCACCCCATGTGTCATGTGGCTCATAACCAACTTACAAACATCTGCAGACGTGCCTGAAAAGCTCACAAGCCTGTTAGTAGGAAAAAACATCTATTACAAAGGAGTGTTTCTCCCCCGAGAAGATAATCTCCCTAAGATGTATCAACACAATGCCGGTAACTCCAGCATCGTCAAAGTTACTGCAAGACACCTGATATTTGTATTTTAACTGCAGACTGTAGGAAGCAATCAATACAGACTAAGTATACTTTTCATAGAGAATATTTTATATATTAAAAAGAACTGGTCACTGATCGTTTACAACACAGAGGCAAAGACTGAAAAGTTAAGGCATCCCCACCAAAACCGCGACTGACAGCAGCCCTCAGCAGGGACGGCTATTTTGGGAAGGGGTCGATCAATAGGTGATAGCATGGATGGAAAATGCTTTAAAAGCAAGTCGAGCCATACTGCTGTGTCTCTGGAAGAGAGACCAGGAGAGGACTGTAAGAGGTAAAAACACAGTCATGGCACCCAGAGAGCTTTCTCCGTGGGGCCCCAAGGGAAATCATGTGCCATTAGGAGCCCCTGCCAGCAGCTGTGGGGCCACTCATGTGGCAGACGGAGGGGCTCATGGGACCAGGCATGCAGAGGGTGTGGGGGGTTTGGACAAGGAGATGGGCCATAAACGGAAAGATTTACGAGTCCAGCAAGAGGTCACACATGGGCCGGTCCTCGGCGACCCAATCGAAGGAGCTGGCCAGCCTTATGCATGGCACGTTGCCTGCAGAAACACGCAGCAGCATTACATCACACTACGCATCCTGATAGCCTAACCAGACATAGCCATGCACTCTGGTTTAGCTTCACATGACCCACACCAACCTTTACCTTCACACCAAACACAGAAGGGGGCACAGCGTAGCATTTATCCTTCAGGATGTTGCTACACAGATGCACAACCTCAGCTAAGCTCTACTCCACCTCGCCCCCACACTCTGAATCCCATCCACGGGGACAGCCGGGTGAACACTTACCCCCACTGCAGTTCGTGTTAGAAACTGCCAGTAAGACACAGAGAGGCGTGGGACAATGTGGTCATTAAAGGGTTATTGGCTGCTGGGAAGTGCTGGTAGACAGCATGTTCTCTGTGGTTACTTTGTCTGATTGTTTTACTGGTACATAAAATCCTCCAAATAGCAAACAAGGGTGACGAAGGCAAACAACGCAAGCTGACGAAGTGGTGCGCGTGGAAGGCTCAACAAAAGCCCCGTAACCTCCCCACTCTCAGCCCCAATGACGCTCTTACAAAAAAGGAAGCAATCAGGAGTATTTTAAACCATTTGGGACTGTTTCTAACCATGTTGGTACTGTTTGGACTATGTTGGGAGGTACCAGCAAGGATTATTTTAATTGATTTGGATTGTTTTGGACCATGCTGGACAGCTCAAGATTGCGCTAGGCCTTCTGGACAGTTCAGCAGCAAGGGTGCGATGACAGTGATTGGGGGGGGGATTGAATAGACCACGTCACACACTCAGAATAAGAGGAAAAACTCATTCCCGCTTTGGACTGCAAGTTAAACAGGACAGACTAAAAATGGCAAATTGGTTTTCGGCTTAGAAGAGGGGAGAAAAACATTAAGTCACTACAGTTTTAACTTGACATCTTGAGTCAGGCGCCTCCAGTGAAGGAAAAAAAAAATCGAATTTGTTGCTTTGCTGATCCGGAGATTTTCACCCGAGCCGAACTCCTGGTTCAAATGTCAGCCGTTTGCAGTGAAACATCAGCAAGCAGAACCCAGGGATCTCGGGGCACATTGGACTTGAAGGGTCCAGGCTGGGCGACAAGAGGCTTGCCATAGGGCGATTAAAAAAAAAAAAAAACAAGCCAGGAGCCAAGAGGGGGTAGGCAAGGGGGCCAAGAGGATGGGGGGTGGGGGCCAGGGAACCAAGAGGAGTGGGGATGGGGAGCGAGGGAGCCAAGAAGAGGGAGCGAGGGAGCCAAGGGGAGCAGAGAGGAGGGAGCCAAGGGGAGCCGAGAGGAGGGAGGTGAGGGTACAATGAAACATAGTTATCCAAAGGTCTTTGAGTTCAGTTGGGGGTGGGGGGGACATTTGTGCAGCTCCCACTCCAGTGTGTCAGAGACCCTGATGGTTATGGAGTTTGAAAGGGAGAGAAGGAGCTGCAGGAAGCTGCTACTGGAGAGAAGTTAGCCTGGGCACAGTGAGCGAGAAGCACTGACAATCAGACCTCGCCCTCAGTCAGGTGAAAAACTGCAGCACCAGAGCCAAAGCCCCCCGCCAAAGACAGGATCATCACCATCATCTTTATCAAATGCATACCATTTGGTTGTGAACATTTTTGAACATTTCTGTACAAAGACCTGTCCACAGGTCACAAGGACAGCCCCCCCCCCCACACCCATTCTAGCACCACTGGACGAAACCACTACCTCAAAACCACTCAGGGTGCAATAAATAAGAAATAAAAAGAAAACACCAGAGAGCACCTGCTGCTGGCCACTGGATATGTAGCCCTGCTGCATTATCACCACGGAAAAAGGGAAATAGGGCAGAGCGGGGACCATAATGCCCCAGACGAATGCCCCCTGCCCACCCCTCTGCCCTTATTTACGGCTGTCAGGGCAAATCGATCACTCTGCAGCTCGTTCCTGGGCAAACTACAGAAGCAGGCCATGGGCAGGAATAAACGAAGGAACTGCCTATCTGCATGCGGGGAGTGGGAGTAGGCCCAGTAGCTTCACACTCCCACAACCTGGCTTCGGTACCAATTCTGATAACAGGGCACATGTTTGCAATGCTCTTTGTGTGTGTGTGTGTTTGTGTGTGTGTGTGTGTGTGTGTGTCTTTATAATTATTGATTGTGGGGACCAAATTCCCCCACAATGTGATAAACACCTGATAATTTTCACCTTCTGGGGACATTTCTCTGTCTTGCATTTTGTTTGATTACTTATGGTTAAAGTTAGGCTTGGGTAGGGGTTAAGGCATAGTTAAGGCTCCCTAACATAGTTATACCCACAGAAATGAATAGAGTCCCCACAAAGAAATTACTATTAACACTGAGCACATGTGTAACTGTGGTCGGCATGGCGACACTGAACACGCCCTTATGATGGTCTCAGCACTCGAGGAGGTGACAGCACTGGGTCGTCATGAGACTCTTTCCATTTCAGTTGCCATCACCACAATTTTCCGCATAAAGCCGTCCTGATAAACAGCATTTAAACCCTAAACGAACTACGCAGCGTTTAATTAAAGCACATGCTCCCTCACACGGTTTGCTTATTCCACTCCGCAATAAAAACACAGGCTTAATGAAAGCCGTTTCTGGGTCAATAAGTCGCAGCTAAGCCCGGGCTAAAGTCTCGCGTGAAAGCGTGCTCTGAAAACACTGCGCTGACGCGCTACTTCCTAACGTTTGGATAACCATCGTAATATTATAATCTGAGCGCCCACCACCCAGTCCAACACCCCGGTGACTCTTGCTTTACACTTGTTAATGCATCCATGATGCTGGGTTGATGCTAGTAGATACATAACCAAAGCAGATGCCTGCTGCATAAGGAGGGAGAGATCACCTCCCCACAACCACCCTCCACACTACCGTAACCCATAAAATCTGAAGAGGGGGGGAATGCTGGAGCACAATCATATGGATGCCACACTGAGCGAACATTGCTACAGCAGCAGGAACAAGGAAGCACATGTGCAGAATAGGGGTGAGCTCACTTCCAGGAGATAAAGGGGCTTCTCCATCCAGCCACCGTGGGGGCAAATCTGGTGGGTATCCCAAAGCCAATCAAATGATCAGTCACACGGAGCAACACAGATGGAATGCTGGGTCTCCAGAACACATCTACCAGACTGGGCCACGAAGCCCCTCTCCCATCCCCTCTCCCATCCCTGTCAACTGATGATGACGTTCAATTAAGGGAAAAAAAGTGCTTCACTGTGTCGAGTCAGCAAATGGATCACTACCAGCCCGGGTGGACCTCGCTGGCAGGCCGTGACGTAACCCTACAGTGATGGTCTGGGAGCAGCTGGGGGCCGCCTGGCTCTGCTAGCTGGGGGGGGGGGGGGGGGGGGGGTTCATTCTAACACTTACATAAGTGGCTCAGGGTGAAAGGATTTCATTAAAAATTCATCGAAGCACCAAATACGACACAGGCGTAAGGCTGCGACAGCTGGCCACTGGTCCTGCTGGAGGAGCACTGGAGACCCAGGATGAAAGAACCTAAACCCCCCCGCCATGGGACTAACAGTATGGAGAAGTGAGGGTGCCCTTATGGACAGCCCCGCCCTATAAGGGGGGGGGACAGGCTGAGGCATGACTGTAGGCCCAAAGTTACCAGGCCCCCACCCCCTCCCCCGGCTATCGAGCAAAGCGATCAAATTGAGCAAATACGGGTTTCTCTCCTGCAATTTGTCCATATATGGTTACCTTGTTCCCGCAGCTCAGAACGGGCCGCTCCAGAGACAGCTGAGGTTCCAGGGGACCATCTCAGCATCCCACCCCCACCACCCATCCCACAGATGGAGCTGGGGAGGGAAAACTGGGGCAAGGTGGGGTCTGCATGGGGTGACCGATGGCAGACCCTGGGCCAGCGCGGTGCTGCACATCAGCTGAATTAGCAGATGAGGCTATAACGATTGTGGAGGTCACAGTCAGGAGCAACAGCAGCGATGGCCAAAGCAGGGAGCCCCCTGGGGTCTCTGATGGCACTAATGCGGCCAGAAGTTTCAAGCTGTGTGGCAAGGCCTGCATCCAGCGGCCGAGATGCCAACACAGGAACTGTGGATGCACGGGACAGCGGGCACCCTTGAGAAGCGAACACAGGTGCACGAGTGGGTTAGAGAACAATGACATCATCCTCTACATCTGCTGAGTGGATAAATAACCCAAAAAAGCAACAGAGGACAGAGGAAGGGGAGGGAGAAGGAGAGAGGAGGAGAGCAAATGTGCCCAAGGTGCCTTTTCACTCGGCCAGCCACGCGACGCCACGTCCTCGCAGAAGACGTCATCGAGATACCGAGCACTTGAGCTCCAGACACCCCCAGGCACGTGATTCACAGGAGGAGACGTGGCTCTGATCTGGAATGGAAGCACCGAAGCAACAAGGATGCAAATTTCCATAGATACTTTACTGTACCGTAGGGAAACGATCTCTGCTTGCTGCAACAGCCCTATTGTTCTGAGATAAAGGCCCTTTAACAGCAAGGCTAAAAATAAAACACCACGGCACCAGGACGCCATGCCAATAGGGGGGGATGAGGAAGTGCCATGGCACCCGTATCCCAGGGAGATCAGCAGCTACTATCAACAACTCCCCCCCCCCCACCCACACAAAATCAAGCCTCACATTGAGCAGTCATTTCCCAGCACCTGTGGAGACAAACTCCTCCCGGGTCAACCTGAACAGCCACATCCGTTAATCTGACCGGTATCAGTTAACAGGTTAGCTGAGAGACAAGGGGAGGAGGGGGGATGCCTTTGCCCGCTACCGCCACTGGCGTCACCCATCTTCAGATACTACAAAGCACCTTCATTAAAAAGTCATCAGACCAGCAATGCAAGCTGTTATCCCAGCCCCGTGCTGGACAGCAGCAGGTAGATGGGGTTAGCCCTCTGAGAGGGAACTAGCAGAGCTAACACAGCACAGGCCAAAACTCCGCTCTCTCCTCCACGAGCTACGTGGGAAAAAAGACTCATGGAATTGGACATCATCCTCCCATGTCCCTCGGTGAATGACGGAGCTAATTCCTAGCTTTGTGGTTCCTGAGCACGTTCTTCACACATTACTGCAGAGACTGAAGGCAACCCCATTCAAATTCCACAAATCACGATGGCTTTTATGAGAAAGAAGAGATGTCGAAAGTGCGCGGTGGGCAGAGCTGCTCACTCAGGACACTGCGACACAAGCGGCTGCTCACTAACCCCAGAGGACATGTTCCATTGGTACCGAACACCGACCACATGTAATGAAGAGTCAGGGTTCAGGTTTAACTGAACATTAGGGCAAGACCCTGGAGGAAACGGCGAGTGTTAGGTCATGTTGGATGCCCAGCAAGACACCAAGCTCAGAGCAGTATTAAAACCAGCAGCTCATGCTCGGGACTGAACCTTGCTGTATCTATTTAGGGACAGGGCTGTCAACCTACCAGGTTGGGGTGATAAATGGAAGGGTTCTGGTTTTTTAAAGGAGGTCACGCTGTTTTTCCCTGGTTTTGAGGGCTCTACTCTGAACACCATCTTCCCAGCGCCATGGGCCACATCCACGTGCCCATTCTCCCTCCAGCGCCACCGCCCCCTTTGGATGTATATTTGAGCACTAAAGACCCCTGTGGACAGACGACTCAATTACCACTACATCGGCACTGTAAAGCCATGCAGCTGGAACAGCACTCTAACAGGCGAGCGGCACAAAGCTGGCAGCAACTTCAGCGGCGGCTGCCCGGGGCCGTCGTTCGCCTCAGGCGGAGGGCAGAGGGTCCCGACGCAGAGAGCAACTCAGCCATTGAAGTACCACGTCCAGCCGGGTCGACAAGGAAGCCGAAGGTACAGAGGGCATCAAGGGGGTTTGAGGTCCACCACTGGTTTGGGAAAACCTCTCAGGGCACCGATAGTGTGCCCTGACCAAGACTTCCACCATATATGCTAGAAGCCAATGTGGAAAATACATTGCCCCCTGCTGGAGCTGCCGGAACAACCCTACAAATTCCAACCCTGCAAAGATTACAAAATTACTCAGTCTGAGAAAACTTGCACATACTAATTACTACTGTTTATCTAGAAACTGTCACATCACAATGACATCCTAGTATTACAAGCTACAAGCTTTATTCTTCTTTCAAACATCAACAAAATAAAAATAAATAAAACAAAGACCGAGTGGAATTTGACTTTTTACTCCCATTTTCCCACATTCTAATAGACGCTTGGTAACATGCCGACTTCAAAGGATTTTTCTGCCAAAATTTCAGCCATCTGGAAGCTAAAGAAAGAAACAATTCAAGACCGACTGTGTGTCTTCCAAAACCGTGCATTTCATAAATAAAACTGATTAATATTCCGCCATGTACTGACGGGGAACGGATGAGAGGCTCTACAATCGGAATCCTGGAGGCATTCCGGTTCCAGACAAACAATCCGCATGATCAGTCCGCTAAACGGACGTTTAAAGAACTCAGTCAGTCAGTTTTGCGCAAAATAGTTAAATAACCAAACTCAAGCAAGGTAAGAGAAACCCAAGTAAATTCATTCATTCAACTAATCAACTAAACAAAAAGCTGCCTCAACACACAGGAAAGACACTAAAAATAAGTCTTGTGTTTTCTTATATACATTCATTCAGAAATGCAGTGATGTACACAGGAAAAACAAGGCAATGGCCTGAACACCCCAGGCATTTCACAAGGGCCTGGAGCAATCTTCAAAAAACCAAGAGTTAACTGAGAATTCAAGTGGCAAAATGTCATCTTGGAGGCTTCTAATACCCTTAACATAATTCTGTTTACCCTCCCCATTCAACAAAACTGTTTTAAAGGCTGCCTTTTTAACAGAGCGGAACTCTATACGTCAGACGTCTGCTCTCTGTTGAGTTAATAATGATCTCACATGCCATGCCCAGGCGTTCCTGGTTTTCTCCATAACATCCAGAGAGAGGTGTCAGGCTCACTCACTTGTGTATTTCTGCATGACAACAGTCACCTCTACCTCTCCCACCCCCAACAGTAAACAGCACACAGTAAACTCAAATGATCAAATTAACATTTACAGAAACAGACCCAAACTGCACCAGGGTTGTACGTAACATCATCAAGGGGCTCCTTCAGCTAAAAGCAGTCGGCCGAACGAGACGCAACCTGTTTAGCTGCAATCCCTAGCTGTCCGCACCTCCTCCATCCTCGTCCTGCCATCCTTCTGCAGAAGAGCAAGTAAAACAAGAGCCGTTTTTCACGGAGATGACTTTCAGTGATTTATGGTGTCTATAAAACCGGTTCCTCAACCACCACTCCACCATCCCCTGACAGGGAATTGGGAAGAACCACTCCCTCAGAGTGCGACCCCTTCCGTCTGCCCTGCTCACAAACGCTCTTTACGTCAGGAGCTGCCTGTATAAATAGCCCCGACAGCCTTGGGGCAGAGCGGAGCGTGAATGAATTCAGGGAATTTGGGGACATGGAATATTTTTATATAAATAAGCGGAACTTGGAGAAGGACCATCTCCATCCTCCATCTCTTCCCCCGATACCGCACAGGGACCGTATCCTCGCCTGCCATGCTCCCCATATGCCTAACACGCCAAGCTCACCTGGAAATCTGGGACCAAATTAAAATGTTCCCGTCGGATGAGCAGGCACCCCACGGAGCACCCACCCCCCCCCCCCGCCCCCCCCCGCCGCGCCTATTGGAACGACATCTCCCGGATCTGCTGTTAAAATTCCAGGCACACCTGACCCTCATTTCTCTGTTCCCTATAAAAAAATATGAAATAAGTCCTGGAGGGTATCCAGCACACAAGCCCAGGTGGCGAAAGAAAAAAGCTGGGCTGTGTCGACTGCTGGGGTGCGTGCGTGAGGCCGGGCATGTATTTTAAGGTGCAAAGAGGAACAGCGAATGTGGCAGCGACCAATCAGGTGCCTCACTCCACCCTGAAAGCTGCCCCAGAAACGGGGGGAAAAAATGACAAATTCTCAGCATATATGAAGTGCCTGGCATACTCTTTGAGGCTCATTTCAAATGCAGATGAGAACAGGAGTTGGGGAAAACAGTTTATTTTTTTAAACCCCGCCTCACTATAGCCTGGTAAAGACTGGCTTTAAATCAGGAGCTTCATCGGTCACATGGAACGTGCAATTGGACAGCACAGGCACGGTGCCGGTGTGATTTATGATGCTGCCTCGCCAAGTTAAGAGCAGGAGGAAAATCAGTTCTGCTGGGTCAGACTGCCACTGCGCAGACAAAAAACAACCGGATCCTGGTGCCAGGCCACTGACCCACACTCCTCCAGGGACGATGAGGAGACCGGGGACAGTGAAGATTGAAGAGTGCAGCCTGGCCAACAGAAGCCTCCTTCAAACATTCTCCTATGCACTGAGGCCATACAGGTCTCCATCTCACACTTCAACACCAAACCATCTCTGCCTCTCCCCAGGAGTACTGCCATAGTGGGAACCCTGCAGTGCTGTGGTGGACAGATGCATCAGCCTATGCATGCAGCCAGGAAAACTCCATTAGCACAAGCGTGAGTGCCTGCAAAAGGCAAAACGAAGCAGGAAGAACAGGGCAGACACTAGGACCCAGAATCTGCACACAGCCCCGCCAGAAGGACAAACGTGCTCACAGGGACCAAGGGCCAGCTGGAATTTGGGCCTGTTAATTACCATGTTACCTTATAACTACTGTAAAACACAGGACTCACATGGCACTGAAGTGGTGATGGTAAACAGAAACAGCATGGCGGCAAGGACATGCTTTCATTTAGTTGCTCAGCGGATCGTTTTGCTCAAAAGAAAACCAAAACTTCATCTATTGACATACTGAAAATTCAACTGAAGCAAATCAGTCTAAGCCGCTTTTCCACAAACACAACGGGACGTGAACTAACAACGTTCTGGGTACGATAGCATATCCTTAACCAGTATGTTATATTGTCCCTGAAAAGAATACGTTTATTGTCAACCAAAGAGTCTAACTTACAGGAGCAGTATTACAAGGAAGGAGGAAAAACAGACACTGCAAATCTGAGAGCCTCCAGCAGCCTTATTGTTTTTTTTTAATCTGTTCAGAGTAGAAAACTAGAAGGGATTAAGTCCTGATCTCAAATTACAAAGTCCCCAGCACTGTTACAGACCATGGAAGTTGAACAATTACCCAGCTTTGCATTCCTGGATGTTAAATCACATTTACATTTATTTATTCAGCAGACGCTTTTGTCCAAAGTGACGCAGCTTGAGGTCAGAGAGCAGGATCAGGCAGCATCCAACACCCCAGGAGCAGGTGGGTTTAAAGGCTTTTCTCTAGGGCCCAGCGGTGATATGATTACTCTGCCGATCATGGGGTCCAAATATGCAGGGAAAGCGTGTGGGCTCAGTGGGCTAAGCCTTGGTGCCTATGCTCAGAAGGTCGCCGGTTCGAGTCTGGCCTCAACACATCTGGAGGTCCATTAGTAAGGCCCTTAACCCCCAGCTCCCTATATAAGGGTTGTGCCACCCTCCATGCTCGTTTCATAGCAATGGGGATGATAAGCCATTCACATCATGCCCTAAGGGTGTCCGGACCTGCACCGAGGACAGCTCACCCAGGGACAGGTTGCCCGGCAGATGATTCACAGCCAGTGGCCACAAATCTAAACCCCATTTCTGTTACTCTGAGACGACCTAGGTTCTGCCTCGACTCTCCTCCGTCCTTAATCCCCCTGATCTCGTTCTGGTCCGCAAAACCTGAGCAAACTCTGTTGCACATCAGAGGAGAGGAGTGACCAGGGTGGGCGACAAGCACATAGACAGCTTCTTAAAAACATGTTCTAATTGTGTTCATACATTCGACCACTCTGCCATATTTCCTAAACATATTTACTCAGGAATGCATCTCCAGGGCTGGACAAGGGGAGGGTCCATGAAGGCATACCCAGAATCCATACAGGCCCATCTGAAGCCACACAGAGGCAAGACAACTGTGCACAGATTGAGCAAAATGAAGGTGGTCACACAGGATAGCTGGGGTGCCAAAGGGGCCTGGAGGGAAAGCTTACAAAACCTAGGTAGTGGGCTTTTAATGCTACAATGCATTATTAATGTGGTTCTTTGATCATCACGGGAACAAGACCACAGGTACCGTGGTACCAGGACCAGTGGCGAAAGAAAATGACGAGGTAGGACCATAAAATACCTCAGACACGAAAAAAAAAAGTTAAACTGAATGGGGAACAAAACCAGGGACATCCTGTACAGCCACTGTCGAGGGGGGCAGATATTCCAACCGCCTCACGCTCAGTCGAAACATGATGATGGCACAGGATAGAAGGCCGCCCTGGAAACAAGGAGAAGCTAATGGCAGAGAAATGGAAAATCGCACAATCCCAGGAAGCTTCTTCCAATTTGTCAAGAGGCAAACTCAAAGTCAGCAAGGGGTGACAGGGGAGGGGGGTAAAAGGGTAGCTTAACACCCCCTCCCCACACATGCACCCTTGAAACGTCATGGTGAGTCACCAGAGGTGGCTCCAGAAGGCCTCGCCCACCTGTTCACTGGCAACATTCCCCTTGAGCTCTGCCCTGAATGCCAAAGCCTACCAGTGAAATATCTGAGCAGAAATCAAAAGCACCTCCGCCCACGCTCGCGTGTTGAGCAATTGCTCCAGGTATGACGGGACCTGCTCCAGTCTGCACAGCCTCGCGATGGAAACTCGCATGTCACATGCGATGGGATGAAAACAGGAACAGGCAAGGCACAGCTCAAGCAGGAACCTAGACACATTGCCAATGCTAGAAGTTGATGTCCCCAGTCAGGGAAAGAACAGACCACTTTATTTATGTACAAACTTCAAGGTTGGGGGGGCTGGGACAAATAACAGCATTGACACTGGGGAGGCAACACACACATAAACAATAAGATATTGTTGGACCACAACTGGGTTCGAGGACAAGGATCGGGGTCTGAGCGGGATTAAAGAGGGGTGCGGACAGAACTTATCTTAATAATAAAGAATAGAATAAACTGAGTAGGAGTCATGTGATGTCACCCTGCCCTGAGCCATTCACACCCCCTCCCCCCCAAAACTACACCACTTCAGTCCTTAAAAGGGCAAGATCATCAAGCAGAAAGGTAACCGACAAGTTACCTTCTAACTGCCAAGAAAAGCAGAAAGGGAAAAAAATCTGAAACAATGAAGAGATTCAGGGTGTGTTTGCCAGCAGAGGCTCGCATGCGACATATTTACACGCGGTTTATACACAAACGTCTGTCCGAGAGTTTTTACAGTGAGCAAGAGGATGCGTGACTTGGGGAGATTCAAGACATGCCCCATCTCCGCTGACAATCCACCACCCCATTGCCATTCTGCCAAAGACCAGTCGCTGTACATTTAAGGTTATGAAACAGGTTACAAAACCCATCCTAAAAGAGGTTGTGGAGCTATGCAAGCGAGAATTCAAAAAAAACAAAATGCCATCGATGTGATGAATGACCCCACCTGAAAGATCCTCTGGCGGGGAGGGGGGCAGGCCTCTGGGGAGGACAAATGACTATTTCTGGAATCTCAGGTGGGGCCTCACAACCAGGCCAACAGCCACAGAGTGCGAGCCAGCACCCAGTTAGCCTGCACGCCGCAACCCATGTCAAAGAGAGACCAGTGACACCAGGCCTGTACAGACTCTTTGAATGACTTGCCGCATTTTATTTACCATGGTTTGAAATTACATCTGCTACAAGTTACTAGTTAAAGTTATGAGTATGATCATAACACAGTAAAAAAAAAAAAAAAAAAACAGGTTTTCTTAACAAGGCACGCTCCACACAGAGCATCCGGCTCTATCTCCCGCCTGTTCACTGGCTTGCTCGCTCACTCGCTCGCTCACATCCCATCCGTCTGTGCCAGTCACGTCCTGTTGTATCCTGCAGATTAAAACGAGAATACCTGCGGCATTCCTGCGCTGTCGCAGTTTCCCCGAGAGGACAAGGCAGGCAGACTGCAGGACGTCCCTGACTCCATCAGGGGAGCAAAAGAAATATATACATTTTCAACTGCATTTCCAACTTCATTGTCTGTAGTCAATTTAAAAACCTGAGGATGAATTATTTCTAATAGGAAAAGCAAATAAACACAAGAAGCTCCTCTAGCTCTAAAAGTAGAGCATTATGGGAGCACCTCAAAGGTTGTGGGTTTGAATCTCAGGGAGCATGCATAATCTGTAACCCTTCCCTCTACTGTAAGTCACTTTAGATTAAAGTGTCAGATAAGTGAGAAGGGTGTGTGCCCTTTGCCACATAGCAGTCCACCTGGAGGATATGTTGATGGGTTAAGCACAAGTCTGAACCAAAAACCAGAACCCCAAACACAACACCCGAGTTGGATACTGATTCGTCCTGGGTATCATTATCTCTCAATGAAGATCAAAAACACACATGTCCAGAAGAAAGGTGGGACACACTACGCTCTACACAGTGCCTGCATGTGGAGCGGAACACTCTACCCAATATATACATATTACATCCCGTAAGAAGCAAAGGGTTTCTAAAACGCCACATCCCATATTTTTCTAAAGCTGGGGAAAAATCCAGACCGACGATACTATTTACTGTATGACAGAATGATATTTTGGATTTCAATTCAGGTAAGAAAGAGAACATGTTAAAAAAACACATTTACTGAAATTTGTTCTTCAGGCAAACAGACTTACCAGCGAATGCAAAGCAGTAAGCGTGCAGTTAAAATATCACATTAATAACCCTGGGGGCAAAACAAAAACGAAAAGGCCCGAGGTTAACGTTAGTAGCAGTAGCTGATTGCTTATCCCACCCATTTTTCTTCTAATAGCAATCAAAACGGATTTTACACTGGGAGGTACGTGTTTCATGAAAGGGGGGGAACAAAAGCTAAAAAGGATAAAATGCTCTTCAGTGATTCACCCCCACGTTAAGCACACCGAGGTGAGAAATCCTGACCTAACAGCAAAGACACTTTTAACTGGACCCTCTCCCTTGTGACTGTTCAAAATGTTCAAAAAACTTATTACTGTTGCTTTACTGTACAACAATTGACACAATGACCCCATGGTTCCTTTCCATAAGTCTGTATTAGCCTAGTATTGCACTACAACAGAAAACGCCAAGGCGTGTCACATCACTGCAGAGCCAAGAAACTCACACCATGACTAAATGGCTGACCCTGCTCCCTTGACCACATGTTTCACTTTCAACTGTATATATTTATGTCTAAGACTAAGGAGAGCAAGACAGGATATCCAAAAACTAGGGCTTAGTGATAAATCAATATTATATTGCGCATGCACAATAATCACCAGGACTTCAGACGACAGGCGAAACATTTGGCTGGACGCCAGCTTTTTGGTACTATGCGGACGTTTATTTACACCCACAGTTTGTTAAGCAGATTAGTAGTACGCCTAAAATATTAATGAGGCATTTCATGCCCCCCAAAGGTTAGTAATTAGTATAAATTCGGCATATCCATATGTTTAATAAATGTGTCAGACTTTAAACTGCCGACGTCTTTTTACCTTGTTTATCCACAATGATCTCTTTTAAAAGACATTGTGGCTGCTGAGCTGTTCCTTCCTTCACCGCCACTTCAGTGCATACTGCCCTGAAGTCTACCAAACCATAGTATACCAAACCACAGTATTATGTGGTGAGCTCCACCAACTGAATTTAATAAACATAAAGATATGCTAAGTTTATACAGATTATTAACTTTCAGGTATTACAAAATGCATGGCATTAATATTTTAGCCATACTATTAATATACTTACCAAATTATGGGCGTAAATAAACATCTGTATAGTACTGAAAAGCTGGGGTTTGGCCAAATGCTTCGCCTGCCATCAGAAGCCCTGGTGATTATTGAGCATGCCCAATATAATATCGATACATTGCCCAGCCCTACTAAAAACAAATTTCAATTTCCTTGTGCAAATAACAAAATAAATAAAGCATCATTTAGTTTTTCTTTTCACTTAACATCACTCCAGTTAATGCTAGATTCATCCACAAAGGCCAAGCATTGGTGCCTAGCCACAGAAATGCTTGGAGTGCTTAGGTCCTAATTCAGGATAAAGGCAGGCTGATGTCCAGGTCACATATGAGACTGTACACATACACATCTGGGTATATGTGGACAGAATGCATGTTTGTTCCACATCAGCCAGGAAACAGGGTCAGATTTGTTTCTGTCATGGATTATGACCACACAGCACTCAAATTTATTTCAGTTAAAGAAATATTTTTGCAATTGCCAACTTGCCACAAAGCTCTACTCTCCAGCTTAAGGACTCAGTAAGAGACCGCTAAATGAACACAGATGAGGATGAACAGCCATACATATGGTAATATCCCTGAGCCAATATATATATATATATATATATAGATTATTATTATTATAAATATAAAAATGTATACCCTAGACTTATAACAAGAACAACATGTTGTAATTATGCAGTCTTAAACAAATGTTGTTTTATTTGATAAGCAGACGTGTTATTGAACTATTCATCAATGGGATAGTTAAAGTCAAAATGAACATGCAGAACATAACATTTCAAAGATAAGCCTGAAGCAGCTTTGAAAAATCCAGGGAACGTGGGAGAGACGGAAGCTGAGGTCCAGCGTGAGCATCCCTCACGGAAGAAAAATGCATGTGGTACTCCTGCAACCCCACACCCCTAAACTCCCGAATAACGTACGTAAAAAATGACGTTGCTGAATGTGGCAGAGTCCATTCAGATAAAAAACCAATCAAGGAGTTTCTTTCCCGGGGAGGTACAAGAATTCCCCTCCACAAGTCAGAACCATGACAAAAGACACAAAGGGATCATGACAGATCTTTGCCCATGAAAGTCACACATATGTGGCAGCATCTGAAAAAGGAGGACAAAACAGACTGGTGGATGGATGGATGGATGGATGCATAGAATACAAAGTTATTTTAGGGATGCCTAACAGCACTCAGTCTACCCAAACAACACCCAATATGCAGGCAGAGAGCCTTTTGCATACGTGGATTAACGAGTTAGCCGATATTCATGGAGACTGCCGAAAAGGGAGTCACATGGTCGCATCACGAGCTGTCACACTGTCCCCCCATGACAATGTCACCTCAGCTCCGGCGCCGCTCACCAGACACCACGGTGTGGGGATGGGCCGCGCTCAGCCGCCTGCTGCTTTGCAGCTCATCGTCCAAAAGTGGCACAGTGGGACCCATCTGCTTTGCTGAGGCTTCAAACACTGCTGACAGACTGTAAGTATTTTATGCACCCTGATCATCACCACTATGAAGAATTATACACATATATGGTACATCCATCCATACATCTAACTGCTTATCCTAGTCCAATAGCTGGTATACATTTATATAGACACATATAATTTCACACACGTATAAATATATGTATTTCTGTTTACATGACACATGCACACTTATAAATCTGTCAACATCACTATTGATGTTCTGCAACCAGATGACATGTGATTAAGCTGTACTCAGGGAGAGATTCTTTTTATTTCATTTTTTACTGTTTTTTTCTCACTGCCGAATCGCTAGCGAGGGGCGCAAATGTCCCGGCAATTTGGTCCAGAAAAAGTCTCCTGATTTATTAGGCGCTTTACGGGATGGAGCCGGCGGGCAGATGAGCCTGCAGACAGGCGTGCGTCAGCCGAACCTGTCTCCGCACATTTTCAACCGGCTTCCCATATAATTAAACCACGGTCGTAAAAAAAAAAAGCAACTAACACACGGGCTATACAAATAGACAAAGCGCGGTGCAGAGCGAAGCTTCGGGAGTACGGTACTGGGAACTGCCGATCACCTGCTACCTACACCAAGGCTGCCGCAGGACGTGTTTACATCGCCAGGGAGCCCTTCTGTCGGCTCCTCGTCCCGACTGCAGCTCTAACACCTCGTGTCATTGCGCACCCCCTATTACCATAATTACAATCCACCCCCTTCGGTCGCATGTTAGCCGTGCGGCTAGCTGTAGCACGGCTCGTGAGATGCCCGCGCGACACCGCGTGACAGCCCGCGGACCCCAGCGTCGCCGCTTTAGTATAGTACGACCTGGCGGACAACACAAACGGACAGAGAATAACAATGACAGCCGAGGGAAATCTCGCAGCCGAAACCCGCGGCTATATATAGCAGCGAAGTGCGGAACCAAGCGGCACCAGAAAACCGAGGTGCGCGGCCGAACACCCACGGAACCCGGGATAAACGTGCCGCTCGTCGGCGGTGAACATTCATGCACGCGCCGCCCCGGTGGGAAAAACAACTGGGCATTAGTACTTACTGTGTCTGTGGTCGTTTCAGTGAAGGGAGCTCTCAAAGCGCTCTCAAGTGGTGCTCGTCCGCCATTAGATTTAAAGGCAGAAATCACCGCTTTCCCCGCAGCGCAGGAGCTCCGGAGAGCAACGAGCAGCCAGTGATTCGTCCGGGATGCGTTCGTGAAGGCGCCCGTCGCGAACGCGCACCATGGACGCAGCGTTGTCTCCCGGGGATAGGATGGCGTTTGAGCGGCCGCCTTTCTCCGGTCACGGTCGGGAGTGCGCATGGAGGCGGGAGCGCTCCTCACCTCACCTCACTGATTGGAAGATTAGAAAGAGGTGGCTGCCAAATTACGCGAGTCGATTGGATAAATGAGCTTCGTTGGATGAATAGTCATAAGAGATTGGCTGTAACCATAATTTATTGGTGACTTGCAGTGTTTTTAAAGCCGTATTTGTGTTGCTAGAGCGTGTATAGTTCTTTTTACGTAGGAAACTTGTTCTTTCAGGTTTTTTGAATTTCCATTATATTATATGAATATTATGTTAATTTAGAAATGAATTCGCCTTACATTTGTTGCCTTTAAATTTTTTGGAACTAATTAATGCCTTATTCATCTTTATGTAATACAAATTTTTACAGAAAGTATGGAGAAAATTACAAAGCACTGAAGTCAATGAGTATAACGTTACTACGTTATTTCGCAATTATGATGTACATAATATGCTTGTGCAATAGAAGGTGTTAATGAAACACTAACGTGGAATACAAACATATACACACCTTTCTACACGAACATCTACATGCACAGCTGTAGAGTGGATGTGAACTAATAAAGTGTTATAATTATCTAACATTATATATTTTTCTAGCTTTTTTCTAGCTTTCATCACTTGTGGAAAATTAGCTGTATTATATATTAGACTAACAGATCGGCGTGCTCAGAACCATAATTTAAGAATAATTGAAGATCTCCATTAATATTTCGAGTTCTGGAATTTCAAAACGTTATTGTTAGTATGAGATCAATCAATCTTTTAGCTTATTAAACCTGCGAGTTCATTTTTTTTCTAGAAAAGAGAGCATTCGGGGAAACTCATTTAGACGGATTTTTCGCTATTCGTGGCTCTGTAAATGCTAGGATGTCCGACAGATGTCTTAAGCCCAAGCTCAAAATCTGTCATGTAATAAGTGTTGCCGTGAGAGTTGTCAGGTGTGTTATTGCCGCCATTGCTCAGCATATATATTTTTTTATCCTATACATTTCTGCCAAATATCAGAATGTCAAATGACAGGGCATGTAAACGTTTCCATGCACATATTTGAGAGCCAGCCCAAATCCAGCACTCAGTCATGTTGCAAGTTTGTACTCTGATTAACGTTTTGTGATTCATTTTGAGCATTGCAGGTTGAAGAGAATATCCATTATGCAAAAGAAATCGTTGTAATAAATACACAAACATGCTTTTTAAAAAGTAAGTTCTGATAAAAGGCTCCTAAATTTAACTCTGACACTTGGAGTTCATGCAGTGTATACTGAGTTTAAATGCTATTAAGATGCAATAAATTTTGCTTCACTAAGCCAGTCTATAGAACTGTAATAAAGTCAAATGTGATTCATAGTACAGTTAGGATGTTATGCATAATCAAATTTAGCTTGAATTAAAGGAGGTTTCGCTGTGTTGGTATTGAGGCCCCTTAGAGCGACACCATTAGCAAGCATTCACAGATTCGATTAGAAAGAGAAGCTATATCTTTCCCTTTCTGTATTGATCTGTGAAGGAACTCATTTCAGAGAAGAAATAGTCCCAAAATAGCAGCTAGATCCCTTTGAGGACACAGTCCTCAGGTCATTATCATTATCTGTGTGTCAGACACCTATATGTGATCCATTTATCTCTGTAATACTGTACCATTAAACACTGCCACACCTCACGAGGCACTCACATGCATGTGTTTCACTAGCAGTGACTGGTTTAGGGTTGTATCCAGCTCAGCTATTTGTTGAGTGGACACTGGTAAAGCAGTATAGAGGAGAAAATAATAAAGTTGGTTTGTTCTTCTTTGAGAAGGCAGATGTCATTGATGTGCTGGCCATAGTACACCCAGGACACAGTGGAATGATGGTATGATGTGGAATTGACAGTTCTCTCAGTACACCTTTGTCTGGATAACTTCATCCTCTCATTGGTTTCTGTCTGAGTGAAAACACTTGCTGCAAGTTCAGCTGCTATTGCCAGTAGCGTCGTTCAAGCCGAGATCCTTCCTTCCCGCTGAAACGAGAACAAAGTGCTCTTTCTCCAAACCTAAATGCATGCCTGTGAACGGGGTGTGTAACAGGAGAGAGCTTGGCCACTCCACTGAATTATGGGTAAAAAACTATGGTATTTATACAATTCGGATGCTATAACACCCTCGAAAAGTCGAGCTTTTAGTAGTCCTCACCAAGCCCATATGAATTTTATATACTTGTGAGACCTACATTAAGATGTAATCTAAATGGCTGATGGTCCAGGGTCAGGATGTGTAAGTGAGACCCAGCAGAGTTCCCTGAATTTTTCTATTGCAGCAGCCCTGTTTATTGAATACTCATGAGGTCCCGACCTCTGAATGACATTCATTCCATGACATGGTCCTGCTGACACATGACGGCAGCCATTACTGCCCATCACCACAAAATATCCATCTGCGCAGAACATTCAGCACTTCTCCAGCTATCATCCAATGAAATATCAGCTTAAGGCAGTACACGGGGCCAAAAAAAAAAATCTTCAACAGCAGTTGTCATGGAGATCCTCCATGTATACTGAGGTACAGTTGCTGAGAATGTGTATGCTGTCCTTACCTGTTAACCACAATCAGTCAACTTTTGGGAGTTTATGATCCAGATATATGGATCTATAGTCCTTTGTTTCCTCAGTTAATCCCATGTTTAAAAATACCTCTGTATTAGTTATCTTGTGATTTTGCAATACAATCACTGCTGCTCATTTAACACACCTGTGTGACCTGATTCATTATGCCAGGCTCCCCCAGGTATTCCTCCAAACACCGAATGCAGTAAAAAATGACTTATATTCAATTAAAAACTTGATGTGAAGGTGAAAAAAAAACTTTGATGCCTTATTGAATTATCACAGCTCTGGACAGAAAATAGGAATATCTTCGCAATCTCTCACAGAGCCCCGAAAGCAATGACAAGGTGACAGAGTCAGCTAAAGGATGTGGAGGTTTGTTTTTTTCTTTTCTTCTGGGGAGATAGCCCCTCCCATCCATCAGTGGTGGCAGCCGTTGCGCAGGATGGCCGGTTGCCGGGGGCTTGGAGGGGATGGCAGGAATCCGGCTCAGCCTCAGACGTACTCCTGAAGTCACTGCTCTGGCTTGCCGCCACTCACGTTAAAGGTTTCACAGATTCCCTTCAGGAAAACGTAAATAATACTCACCCCCACTCCCCAGTCACCACTCCCTCCCCCGATTCCCTGGCATTTCATCGCCTTATTTAGGAATCTGGGATATCTGTGACGGCCCGGAGGACACAGTGCCCTCCTGCCATTATACAGTTGTGGAGGTTTCCTTTCGAGGGGTTGAGTCACAGCTGAGGGACCCTTAGCATTAGTAACGATGATTCGTCAGATTGTCCCCTGAAGGTGAAAGAGCTCCATTGCAGGGCACTGGCAGTCATGGGTGTCTTCCACAGCATGCTGCTATTTCCATGCTGCTATTTCCCAGCAGCCCACCCTACGGGGCATGTTTGGTAGCGAATCAGAGACCCTTTCAGGGAGCAGCAGGTGGGGAGGTGGAGGAAGACAAGGAGGTGATGTTCCCTCTGCTGGGAACGTAGTTGATCAGATAAAAGAAGAAGATCAAAAAGTTTGGTGTCCGGTGGCACTGATCCCGTCAGTGGAAGCTGTGAAGGGGCGTGTCTGAGGTTCCAGGCCAGTCCTGTGGGCGTGAGCACTGTGTGCTCCTGCTGGCAAAAGAGCAGCAGTGTGCCATGTGGGACCCAGCCTTGTGATGTATAATAAATGCTGCCAAGAGGCCAGCAATTCAACTGCCAGGCAAACTGGCTCTCCCTGACAGGTCCGATGGAGCGCCCCCCAGTGGTCCCTGGGAGTAAATTCAGCTCCTGTCTCAAACTGGTCGCATGCAGCAGGACCGTTAAATCTTTAAAATGCAAAGTTGTGGACTTTAATAACAGCATGCAACAAACTAGACTGGGAAAAGAATGAGGGAACCCACTGAACCACTGACGGAGTCTCCACCTATATAGTAACCCGCACCATGCAATAAAGTCAGCATGACCAAAGCGAATGACCTCAGCCAAACCACATTTTGACCGCAGGGGTTTATAAGAAGTGGCCGTAAGTCTGTTAGTCAGTTTTATTCATTTTCCTTTCCATCATTATTATATTACTTAACTGATGTATGTACTGTGATGGGTTGGCCCCCCGTCCTGGGTTGCTTCCTATCTTGTGCCCATAGCCTCCGGGATAGGCTCCAGACCCCCCGCAACCCTGAATAGGATAAGCGGTTTCAGATAATGGATGCTTGGATGGACGGATGATGTGGGTATCTTTATATAATCATCATCGCTAAAATGAATGTTGACCATGAAGAAGTCAGAGAACCCAGAGAAATTCTGCAGGACACTGGTGGAACTTACAGAATGAGGGCAGCGGGATTTGAACCTACAACCCAAGAGAATCAGGCTGCATCACTGAAAATAATAGATGTCTCACCTTTATTAGGCCACTGGTGAGATCCCCACGGCCAGTATAATGTCCTGTCCTAGTGCCACTAACTTGAACCCAAGCCCAACTGGGCCCTGCATCGATCAGCCATTAAGGTTGCTCCCAGGAATGGAAACAGGACACATAGATCGTCTGTCTGCCCTGGGGTGGGAAACGGGGGGGGGCACAAATCCTGTGCTGGGAAAACAGACCCAAAACAGTGGTTTGGCTGTTTGGTGCTGGGCACATTTAGCTGGCCCTTTTGCGGCTGAGCTTCTCGTGCATCCTGCAGTAAATCCCTCTACGGGGAACTGAAACGGCGCTTTATGGTTTCGCTGGAAATTGCATAAGGATCTAGGAATGGAAATGATGAGGCAGGGAAGGACTCTAAAGTGAGAGACAGATGGAGGAAGAGGCAGTTTGGACAGAAGCCCTCCGATGTTGTGACTGCATAAGCAGAAGTAACAGCTTATGCTTCTGTTGTGCTAAATTAGCTCGATCTCAGAATCAGCTGACTTGCTTTTTCCAGTTTTCGTTTCGCACTTATTTTACCGAACAGCTTTTTACCACCAGAAGCTGAAACATTGGGCTGATTAATGAAAATCTTTCCTTTAAAGACATTAATTTGTATACATCGGCTCCATTGAGACCAATTAAGTTAATTGGGAGGAATCAGCATGTACACATTTCAATCCTAGAAAAAGTCACAAGACGATAATCAAAACAACATGTTCTACGTGAATCCAGATGAATACTTGTTTTACTTTGCTACCACAATAGCCGAAAGTGCCAGTTTCATTTGTGCAAAATGAAGTTGTTTCCCTATAAGGCTTCAAATATAATATTAGGTTACAGTCACTCCAGGCTGAAATTTAGGCCTGAAATTCAAGCAATTTCATATGGACAGCTAAACATTAGTGATTTTCCAATTTTCTGCTAATGTTCTTGTTTTCGACTGATGGAAGGGCTCTGTAGGAAGTATCTCAGCCTTCTGCTTGAGGGTTTGAATCTCAGCCCCACTCGGTGTGTGTGTGTGTGTGTGTGTGCGCGCGCGTGGAATTTGCATGTTCTCTTCGTGGTGTGTGAGTTTTCTCTGCGTGCTCCGGTTTCCTCCTGCATGCATGTAAATACATGTCAGTTTGTGGCCCTGTCCTCTGTCTTGTGTCCTGTGCTGTCTAGGTTAGTCCCCTTCACCCTGGATATACAGCACATTGATGGATTTTCTTTCTTGAACCAACGAGATCTTGCACTGACATCCTCACTCTGCACCACCTCTGAGATTTTACACAAAATCCCCCCTCCTCCCTCATGCTGTTGTGGTTAGAATTTTCCCCCTGAAGAAATCAAGACTCACACATAATGGTGTATAATGGGAGTGACCCCCCTCCGATGGGGAGCGAACATACCCCGACCTGGGAGTGGGATGATTTATGAACAGGGATTTTGCAGCACATGTTTATACTTGGATGCATTGCCACGGTATCCTCAGAAGTTAAGTGTTTTCAGATGCCCTCAGAGCACATGCAAGGAGGCGTGGCCTGCGTGCAGGCCCAGGGCGGTGATCTCTAAACAAGCAAGCCAATCGCTGCAGAGCATATGCAGAGCATATGCAGAGCAGGGGGTGTGGTGTTGTGACAGCGTGCCCCCTGCCCGTAAATAGGGCTGTTTCCACGGGGGTCTGTGTCCATTCTCTTCTTGCTCTGAGGCACCTATGAATAGGTGAGTCTGTTGTTTTTCATGAAAGCATGTCCGCTGGCATCAAAGGACAAGGGCGACGCCAGAGAAGCCTGGGGGCATCAGCGGAGGTGGTGTAAAGGACTGCGGACTGAGCTTTGAAAGGTGGCTGCGTCAAAAATAGACCATGAGGCCGAGGGGCGTCGCCACGGCAACCTTGGAAGCTTTTATGTATTAGTATGAAAGAGCTGTCAGGGATGTTGTTAGGAACCGGAACCACAGAGAAAGGGTGTGCCCTCATTCATGCCAGCTGCAGGGTTTATCAAGCCCAGACTCATCACACCCCCCTTATCCCCCCCCCCCACTTTACCAACAAGAGCCTACAGAAATGTTAATAAACAGATGGGTTTGCTACAGGTCAGCGATCCTCAGAAGAGTTCAACTCAGGTCAGCACGTCGTCACGGCAATTACACAGGTGTGCCATCGTCACGAAGACGCGCCGCCCATTTAAGTTTTAAACGATCCCCAGAAGGGCAGTCGACAGAAGAAGGAACGTAAAGCTCACACTCGTTTGCGCTCATATCTCCCAGGAAAGGGCCCGATCAAAGTCTGCTCCGCCACAAGCGATACCAATGTCTGCTCTGAGACCACGGGGGAGACGTGTGTCGCTGATTAATAGCGTTCATCCTTCCTGAGCAAAGTCACCCGTTAGGATGCTTGCCCTGCCACCTCGACCATGTGCATTTGTGGTGAGGTACACATCAGAAAGATTATTTTTCAGCCGTAGGGATTATAAATAGTTTCCTTTTTGACTTTTATTGTTCCGTCTCCTTGCGGTGTGGTTCATCCCTCTAATCCGCGCAGTTTGTGGAATTATCCCACTTGTAGAGCCACAGAATGGGAGCGGATGGTGATCTGCGAGCACGGATTCCCCTGACGGACCGGGAATTTGTCCCCAGTGTCATTGTGTTTTCTGCGCGTAGGAAGGACAGACGTCCCACTGACTGGTGAAATGCATAAGCTTATGCCCATCGCCGTCAACAGACACCATGACGGTGGACAGCCGCAGAGTTCTGCTTGCCATGTTCCCACTGCTCCTGAAGGCCGTGCTGTGGGCGCCATGCCAGGTCGCTCCTCGCCGCTGCCTCCTCCGGCCGTCTAGCCACCTGTCATGCTTGGTTCCCCCACACGGTTATGAATGATACATGAGTGTGAGTCTCTCGCTGTCTTTTGGCCGCACCCTTTTCCAAGGCAAGAAGGGATTATACAAAAGGGGGGGGGGGGGCGTTAGGAGCAACCTGCATTGGAATGGCCGACAGGGTCATTTGACGCAGGGAGGGGGTGGGCAAGACAGGGAGGAGAAACAGAGCCGTAAAGGGATATGAGGCGATTTATGTGCATTCAATCAAGAGCAGGATAATGAATTGTGGAAATGTGGTCATGTGACCCTCTCTCTTTTATAGGGCTGCAGATTTGTATTTATATCTTTGTGGGGACTCTCCATTCATTTCTATGGGGAAAACCCTAATCCCAACATGACAACCTTAACCCCTACCCAGCCCTAACCTTATCCATTATCACTAAACAAAATACAAGACTTTTGGCACTTTTACTTTTTTGATTACCTTCACAGATATTTGTGGTGACCTGAAAAATGGTCCCCACAATGTCAAAAAGTAGATTTGGTCCCCACAGTGTAATATAAACCTAATCCACATGCACATGCACACACACACACACACATATACACACACACAGGGCTGCCAAAACACATAGGAACATATGGCAGACACAGCATAGAACATCCATGCTTGGAGTAACCAGGTCGAAGGAATTAAAAACAAGCTGCATCATGTGCCCAAGCTTTTACATGAAGTACTGATTCAAACCGGGTGGATGCCAGCCAGAGAAGTGGCCCACTGGCACATCTTAACCCACAGGATGTCCTATTGATGCAAAAAACTGATGGAACATTCAATAAGCTGCCCCCCCCCCCCCCCCAGCGGTCAATATCTCCTTTGAGGCATTAAGCAGCCGCTCTGCTTTATCTGCACATGTCACATATGACACATAAAGTGTCACTGAGATTAAATGAGGAAGAAGTCATAACCGCTTCCTTCCTGACGCCTGTCGGTGACGCTCTGCCGCAAGAGATCCAGTCCTCTCTGTCCAATGGCAGTGCTTTCGCAGGCTATGGTGAAACAGACAATATGGTCGACATGTTTTCTGCCATAGACATAGCTGGAGGTTTCGCTTCCATTCCACAGCCGTTTGGGTCGTGCGGAGCTGAGCCTCACCAGCTCGTGTGAGTGTCTGCGTGTCTGTGAATGGGTGTGTGAGGTATCGATGCTCAAAAAGATTTACAACCCTTTATTTTGCTACTCAGCAACACCAATAACAACTGATCAACTAGCTGGCAGTGCCCTGTGAGCTGACGCTCTCGTTGGGCTTGTTGTGTCACCTACCCTGTCCTGATGAATCAGGCCGTGAATCACAGTCGTGTGACAGCAGCTCTGCAGCTTCCAGGCATCTCGAAAACCTTTCCAACTGCTCATCTTTCTTGCATATCCTGTAAACAGCAGTAAGTCCCCTCCGCCTTCGCACCCTTCTCCTGGGGTGAGAGGAGGAACAGAGCAGGGAAGAAAGGACAGGACAGATGGCTGGTCTATTCTGACCCTCAGAAGGTCCCTGGGTGAGGGACTCTCGTGAGGAGAGCGCAGGTGCTCTGACAGTCTGACCGGCCGCATGCGAAGTGCTTTATGGAAGCCAGGAACTGAGACAAGATAAAGCAAAGATACATTGGACTGGTAACCGGTCGGGACAGACTCTCCGCAGCATCACTCTGTTTGACCTCCAGACATTTTGCGTCCGTGTATCTGCACTATGATGGAGGACTCGTATGCTGTTTGGCATGAATGAGGGCACACCCTTTTCTTTTCTGCCTCCGGGGGCACCCTTGAGCATGAGGACGCAAGTCATCACTAAAGGCTTTGGAAACAACACCTTGCACAAGGCACCCCTTCCATGGTCAGAGGCCTACTGAGAATTGCTGTTTAATTAGTGAAAAATCCACACATCAGGGCAGGATCGTTTGCGTGTCACTGCTGACTAATCAGTGGCCATGGCTTAGTCAGCCTGGATGGAATAATAAAACTCTGTGTGGATTATACTGTAATCAATGGCTCTGTGTTACACTAATGTGAAGAATTCCTCCTCCCCACCCCACCCCCAGCCTCAGTTGAGCTTCTCGCTAGAGCTGCTGCGATGTCAAGCCGTCGACAGCTCAGGATGCCACGTCTCTGATTTGGGCGCCAAGGAGGGCTTAGCGCACCCCACTCGCTTCGGTGTGACACCGCGGCCTGCTTCCTGCCTTCCCCCAGCAGCCTTAGTCCAACCAGCCTCTTCAGATCCGGTTCTCGGCCGTTTCTCTGGAAACATGGCAACTGTTGTCACATGTAAATGATCACACGTTATTACCTGAACTATTGTCAAAGTCTGTCGTCTGTGGGTGTGAGTTCAAATGAACTGAACCGCCTCATTTGTGACACCACTTGACACTTGAAGTAGAGTTGAGTGAGAAATTGCCCCCGACAGTTGCAAAATCGTGAAAATGTAAAATTGTGCAAATAAAAACCAATAGTGTCATAGGAAGTATGGTAAAATCGCGATGTACAGCATAGTAATAATAGCGTGCAAATTATAAACAAATACAATGAACTGCAATATGAAAATTAGGGTGTGTGTATATATATATATATATATATATATATATATATATATATATATATATATATATATATATATCCATCCATCCATTTTCCAAACCGCTTATCCTACTATCCGGAGCCTATCCCGGAAGCAATGGGCATGAGGCAGGGAACAACCCAGGATGGGGGGCCAGTCCATCGCAGGGCACACTCACACACCATTCACTCTCACATGCACAGCTACGATGCAGCAACTCCAATCAGCCTCAGCATGTCTTTGGACTGTGGGGGGAAACCGGAGTAACCGGAGGAAACCACACAATGACATGGGGAGAACATGCAAACTCCACACACATGTGACCCAGGCGGAGACTTGAACCCAGGTCCTAGAGGTGTGAGGCAACAGTGCCAACCACTGCACCACCATGCCGCCCCCATATATATATATATATATATATATATATATATATATATACATATATATATATATATTCATATTCATTGAAATTCAAACCACACCATCAGTGCGAGTGTGGATTTTGCATGGTTTCCCTATATTTTCAGGGAGATTAAACAGAGAATGTTAAAACCAAATGGGACTCATGAAGAGGAATGTGAGTATTAGGATTCGCACGCCAGCGTTAGAACATGATCCCCCATGTTCTCTCCCTATGCAGTCCTCGTGTTTTTGAGATTTTTTTCTAAGTTGTTTTAAGTTTGGCACCCTGATCAATACTCAAAGAACTAAGCTACTATCTAAAGTTCTCTTTCTTTTATTGTTCATATTTTAACATGTAGTGAGTGTCCTTGACGCTTTGCTATGATAACATAAGGTCGCACAATGGGTCTTCTCACATATTCTGCGCTTTCAGATTCCTGGATGCCCTTTATGGTATCTTTCACTTAAACAGGACATTATAAATTGCAAATCAGCCATGTGCTTCTTCTGAATCCTTCCTCTGAATTGTCTTGGTGCCTCAAGGTCACAGTAGGAGCCTGCAGTAGGTAACAGCTGTGTAACCCATCCTTTGTCACGCCAGGGACCTTCCGGGAGATGGTCGACATAGATGGTCTATGAAATGGAGAGGTACAGCACAAATCTACTCATCCCCTTGCGGCTGTATCACGTCCAGAAACGATCGTCATAGGATACCCACGACCTTCAAATTAGTATTGTGATTAGCACCGATTGATTTACTGGCTCTCGCCTTTCGTGTCACGGCAAATGATTTCTTCACTTAAATGCATGATGTGCCGTAGTTATGGTCTGGTAGCATCCTAGCTCCCTTTCCTGGTCTTTATGGGGAGAAATGTCCATCAAACTGCAATACTCACAGAGGTCCTGGCATCATTGGGCAGATGTCAGACTTGTTCGATCAAAGCTTTTTTCATGACATGTTATGAAACCGGGATGTTGAGGCATGACTGTGGTATATCACAAAAGACGGCAGAAAAATATTGAAGAATAGGGGCAGCAAAACTTCATCTTCACCGGGGTATGCAGAGAAAAGCCAGCGAGGAATAAATTCTTAAAGACTGAACCACTTGAACTGCAATCTAGACCACATCCTCAGTATCTCCTTTCCAGAGTTCCAGAGAGAAACAGTGTTTACTGGAGGCTTTCCATAGACCCCAAAGCATGGAAATGCACAGTCATCACATATATGACCCTCCAGCAGAAAACCGTACGGAAGTCGCATGGCCATATTTTTAGATATTTTTTGAGGATTTTTTGTGCTCTTTCATTTGATACCATAATCCTAATTTCTAATTTTTGACCCAAGTGTACAGTTTTGTGCTGGAGGGTCACATATATATATATATATATATTTGTAGGTGATCAGTGTTGACACACCACAGCACAACAATGAAATTTGTCCTCTGCATTTAACCCATATGTGACAATGTTACATAGCAGGGGGCAGCTAATTCAGCGTCCGGGGAGCAGTGCTTGGGGGCGGGACCTTGCTCAGGGTACCTCTGTGCTGCCTTGCTGGCCAGGGAATTGAACTGGCAATTTTTCAAAGACAAATGTGTCCCTAACCATTAAGCCAACACTGCCCACAAATACGACTACCTGGGATATGAACGCAGGACCCTTGGTACCAGAGGCAGGACCCATACCCCTGCACTAATAAGGGGCTTATATTTAAGCGCTATACTGCATTGGGAATGGGATTGCTTGGGATATACGTATATTGGTATATCTGTCATTAGATAAAGAGACACAGCCTGAGGCTGGTCCTCCTTCTGCTCCTTGCCAGTGGCAGTCTGCAGATTCCAGACCGCTGCCGTCTTCGCTGTCTCTTTCCGAACTGCGTCATCCTTTGTTTGCAGGGTGACTGTCAGCTGAGGCTAGAAGGAGGATGAGATAGTAGGGATCTCGACCATGGCTTATCAGGAGCTAGAGCGGAGGTGTCAAACTCCAGGCCTGGAGGGCTGGAGCCCTGTGTAGCCTAGTTCTTTCCCTGTTCCACCACAAATGATTCAGCTAAAGAGCTGTGTTGTAATTAGCACAAAAAGTTGAATCAGGTGTGATAAATGAGGGTAAACCAAAAACTGTGCAGGGCTCCGGCCCCCCAGTACTGGAGTTTGACACCCTTGAGCTGACTATAATATACTACAATGTACGTTTGCAGGAGGGAAATGATGTTTGACTCCGTGGGTCAGGAGGATGTGATCAGAACGACATTGGTTCAAATCCCTGGCTCAGCAAAATAATCTCACCATTGAGTCCTTCAGCAAAACCCTTACCCGCTCCCCAATTGCTCTAGGGACTGTTTTCTGAAGAATGTATGTCACTTTAGATAAAAGTATCTGCTAAATAGAAAAAAAAAATGTAGTGTCGCACGGGGTGTGGTGTGGCTCAGTAGATTAAAGATCTCAGCCCATATAAAGGCGGTCATGGTTTGGAGCCTTGTGGTCAGCAGAGCTGTCATATCGTTATTGAATCCCAGAGCAAATGTTCAAACCCTGGTGTTCCAAGGGTGCTTAATGCTGACCCTCTGACCTCCAAGCTTTCCTCATAATAATTGTGAAAGTACCAGCATTCTACTCCATGGGATCTAAACGTGAAGACGGTAATGAATCTATGAATTGTGCGCATTTTGATAGGAGATAAATATAATAGCTAATGCCTGCGTGGAAACCGGAAAATTTTGGGTTAAAACAAAGTAAAAGTAAAGACTGTGACTGTTCGCTTCCAGAAGATCTTCTGATGCATTAACCTCCTGAAGAACAGGAGGAGAGAAGATGACTCACAGTTGACCAGAATGCAGCCTTCACTGGAATCCGTTCAGAATCTCACAATCTGCCTTTCCATTCCAGTCAAGGCCGGTGATCCACACATCAAGAGACAGGAATCTCTGCAACCAGAGCAATGAGGCGACATAAAGATGAGCTTTAATTATGCTTTATTAATGAAAGATAATGACATGGATCTTTCTGGGCCTGGGGGTCAGTGTACTTGGTTTGCTAAATTTAAATGCAGCCCTTTTTAAGAGGCAGGGAAGACTTATTCTGTCACTCCCACCTCCGCCTCTTTGCTCTTCATTGCCAACCACACCTCTAGTGCCCTCTACAAGTAGACCTCCTTTGGACACCCTCACCTTGTATCAAACCAGCATTGTGTTTAGACACAAATACCCCATTCCCGTTCCTCCCAGCATTGTGGTCTGTTTACATGTTATGTTTCTATGGAAACCTTGAAATAATGAGGCCCAGATCTATTTTTTGTTGAGTCCTCACGAATGCCAGACAACGTGAAGCGCGTTACCTTAATGTCTCTGTAGGCCGGTGTGTGTGTGGGCTTTGGCGGAAAGCTCACAGTAGTACGCTGAAATCCAGTAGTGGGGAAAAAAAAGTCGGAAAAATCTGAATCATATCCAAAGAGTGTGAGGCACTCCGAAGGTGAAAGCGAGAACTGTTCTCCAGCAATTATTTACCGGTAATGAGAGAGATGATCTGAGATTTTCTCCCATTAAATCCCTATGAATGTTCTAGTTTAAGCCGCATCTCCACAAGTGATTTGAAATGTTGTACAGGGTTTTCTCCTGCTAGGAAGCACGTCACATGCCTTCTCTTCTCCAAGACGTGGCTCTTAATCATTTTATATTCCTCCTCAGTCTCAGTCCAATGAGGCTAACCAGCAGGTTAGGATGGCCTCTCCGATTTCTACCAGGCCCTGAAGACTCCAGCTCCCTAGAAGCAAAACGCATATGTGTGTCCCGGAAGGTGTATGTCAAACATCAAAAAAGATTTCATTTCAGCCAAGGTCTCCACCCTCGTCTCTAAAGGATTTGGTTACAACAGCAGAAGCTGCTGTATCACTACACGTCCTTCTAACTACATTTAAAGTAAGCACACACAATATTTAACACGTTATTTGCATGGCAGTTGTGTGACGCTAATTGGGGGTGTTGGATGACTAGTTGGGGGTGTTAGTACATTTCCACCATATCCCCCGGCAAAGTTTTTTTTGAAACAGAGTAAAACCGAGGGTTTCGGGTGACAGTATCAAAGGATCAGTTGCTGTGGTGTCTGTCAACGTGGTGATGGACATGTTCGTTTTGCAAGAAGCTCTCATCATATTTTTTCTCTCCCCGTCCTGGTAACAAGATCGCATCTTCCTCTGCCCCTGTGGCAGGCAGGAGGTATGGGCATGTTTGGGGGTGGGGGGGGGGGGTGTCAACCACGCTGCAGATTTGCCTGGTTAGCATCTGGCCCTGTACACTTCACTGCCGGCAGTTCGGTTGTAGGTGCCGGAGGGGATTAAGATGATGTGAGTCCAAGCGGCAGAGCTTGAGCAGTCTTGCTGGGTTGTCCCCAAAAAGACCAAAGACAGGTTGCTCATTCAGTTGTCAGTCTCCGGGGGGTGCAGCCGATCCTGAGAACAGGCTGACAGGCACCCCTCTCTTGATTCTATGATGTTAGATGCCATGCACCAGGTCCATTTCCCCGGCAAATGCAAACACAACTCATTTCCCGAGCGAGACGATACTTCCGAAGCAGCCTGATGTGTCTGGTCCCTGCACGTCCTTGCCAGGATGTGGCACTCTGGCACATCACTATGGTCCAACACCGTGATGTGCACAGATTTTTCAAGGGGCAGGTGCTTGAACGGGGGTGGGGGAGGGTGGATCCCTCTGTACATTTTTCATTTTCATATAACCCGTTTCTGTTTTGCAATAAGAGAGTGTGGCGATTGAGCACAGGGTCAGCCAGCATGCAGCACCCCCCGCAGCAATCCGGAGTTAAGGGCCCTGCTGAAGTGCTGCCAGCCCTGGGATTCGACCTGGTGATGTTCTGATCACAGTCCTAACCTGCTGAGCCATGCATTCCCCACCTCCCCAGTTTGGGGGTGGGGGCTAGTTCTGGGCTCCCGGGAGGAATGAGTCAGTGAGTAGCAGGTGCATGACAACCAGGGTGTCTGCAGATCGCAGCTTAAAAGGGCTCGTCTTCCTGGACCAGTTCTGTCATGCCACAATCCTTCAGCCCCAGCCTCCTTTACATAGATGTTAGGAGAGCAGGAGTGGGCGGCATCCCCCCCAGTGCAAGCAGGACGTATCTGCGGGGGCTAATCGGGCAAGCGCCGCGTATGAAGGGGAGCCTGAGAGTGACCCATCAGGCATCTGGCAAACCGGCTGCATTAGTATCACTCAGGCCCAACCACGATAGCACCATGTCTGCCGAGCCTCGGCTTCAGGGAGCCTGGCGTTCTCATTGGAGGCTCGAAATGACAGGGACCTTCTGTCATTCGGGAATCATGCGGCAGGCAGCTGAAGGGAGAGACCGGCTTTATTTTGGCGTGAATTAAATGTCCTGCATCCTGATGGAGAGAGTATGAAGCTATAGTGCATGATATTGAAATAAATCAAATCAAACTGTGCAGGAATTGGTGGCTTTTAAAGCTTAGGGGGCTCCTGGTATCAAGTGAACTGTTTAAACTGACAGCTTAGGTGTGTCCTGCATGGGGAATCATGACGGCGTACTACAAATGTTTAGTCAAGGTCAAAGCATGTCTGGCTTGAACACTGGCCATGCTATGGAAGGTATAACCTTCAGGTGTAACAGGTCCCAGGAGAAGGTGAGGCTCACAGTGAGAGGTGAGGTTGTGGAAGGGTTAGGGTGTGGATTGGGATTGGGGTTAAGGTTGGGGCTGGGGTTGGCGTTAGGGTTAGGGTTAGGGTTAGACGGGCAGAAGCCTGCAAGACAGATAGGATTTAACGTGAACCACATTATTTGGAAGGAAGGAGTTGTTATTTGGAATTGGGATGTAAGGAAGAAAGAGAGATGTGGGATGTGAGCAGAGTGTTATTCCATAAGGAGGAGGACAAAAGAATGGGTGACACCGTGGTTCAGGGGGTGACACTCCACACCGCAATGACCCTCTGCCAGTGAAAAGACTGGGTGGTGATTGGGTGGAAGTGACACAAAATATGGGTATTTTGGCAGCAGCACATAAGGAATCAGTCTGGAAAACCAAGGTATAAGACCATGGAGTAGCTTAAACAGGCATCAGAGTCTGCACACCCTTCAGTGAGAGTAATCCTTTATATTTTATTTATTTAACAGACTCCTTATGCCAGTTTGTTTTTGAGAAGGCAGAGATGGACAGATGGGGTTTAAGGGCCTTGCTTTGGGACCCAGCAGTGACATCACTCAGCCAACTTTGGGATCTTAACCAGCAACCTTCTGATCACAGGCATAGCATGCGAGCCTGCTGATCTACACAGTGCCCCCGGTGTTATGTGGTCAGTAGCAAGGCATGAGTGAACTGAACAAATGGACTCATCGCCAGACAACCAGCACCCTCAACAAGGCCTAACCCTAACCCAACACGGCCTCGTTGTTACACTTCAAGCATGATGGTGAACGCAGCTCATTACGGGCTCTAGACAGGTTCTAGACTAATGTCTATGTGTCGCTTCAGCTGACGAGTTTAAATATCCAAATGATGGCTTCAATTAATTAAGAGCTACGGTGAGAATATACCAAGTTGTCCCGTCGCTGAGAAACGCCATAGTCTGAACACGCCTTTCCCAGACTCATGCTGCCCAGAATCATCCATTCTTTTATTCTCTGGGGAAAATACATATGTTACAATGGTTCCCCCATCCAGAAAAGTGTCAGAAATAACATTATCTATTATCCATGCTCTTCGTATTGGCCAAGGTCTTTACGCGGATAAAGATTTGTAGCCTGAGTGATACACAGTGAGAATTTCTCAAGTAGTAAGTTGGCCCAGGGTCTGTTTTTACAAAGGGTCCTCAGCCCTTTGAGATTCCAAGGCCATTCTAATTTCATTTCCATCTGATTCCGGAAGCGGCAATATCCGTAAGCTGTAGATGACACCTTAACCTCTGGTGCGGTGCTCTGAGTAACTTCGCCAAAAAGTAATACATCAGACTTAACACCATGGTCATCTTTTAAAACTTCCCTGATACCTCACAGTTAGAATGAATTTGCCTGGGTAAAAATAGCAGCTGGTTTTATTAGAAATCTTTCAAAAGGAGTGGCGTTATTACAGAGGATGTATTAAAAATGGATTCATCCCTACATGTTATTGTAAAAGGGGAAATACCGACCAGGTGCGAAAGTGGGCAGGCATGTAACAGATACTATGCGGCGAAAGTAGCATGTGACAGGATGTAATGACAGTTACCCTCTGTGCTTTGTAATTCCCATGGATACTGGGGCGAATACGGTTTTATTTCATTTTTAATGACTCAAGCAGGAGCCTCTATCTGATGCTAAGCCTGACGTGACAGCATGTATTACACATAGCACAGTTTTAGGCTCAAGAAAAAAACACTAAAGAACAAAATAAATATTGCAGCACTTACATGGTGTCTACAAGGCCACTCATGCATGCTTAGCATGACTGGATGATAGAGTACAGCAACCTTCCAGGAACGGTCCAGCCCAGCCTGAGCCATTTAAGGAAACGTGGATGTGGAGAAGAGTCACTCAGGAGCTATGCCTAGCGGTAATTTGTGTTTAGTAGAGGGGGTAGACTTTCCCCTTTATGCAGAACAAAGTGTAGAATGTGTCAAATGTGAACTGAATGAGAATCAATGTGTGGCTGCTTATACAGACTGAGCAGACTGATAAATCTAATAATATTCTGGGGGGGGGGAGGGTCAGCAAAACATGGATGGATGTAACCGCAGCAACACTGTGGAAAACACAATTAGGACAAGCACTGTCTGTCTGCTTGTTTGGTTTGTCAGGGGCCTCCGAACTCCGATAACTGACCTCCCGGACTGGGGCTCAGCTGACTGGCCCGATTGCCAAAAACTCGAGCCACTGACTGGAAGATCCGAGGCTGTTCATCACCGGATGACTCAGGAGAATCGGGAACCGATTTCCCCTAAAAACGCTTTAGCTGGGGCTTTCCGTAGGAGATCTGGACAAGGACGAGCAACGTTAACAGAGACAAGCCTGCGGATTTTCCTGACGGTACCGAGCGCAGCAGTAGCCCCGGGATCTTTGATTCCTCGGAACGTTCAGCTTAGCTTTCCCTCCTCAGTCTTTTGAAGACTCTGCTAACCAAACCCTTTCTCCAAGGAATCAAAGAATCCACCCGCCCCTCCTTTGTCAGTCTCCACACAAATCAGTTTTCCCGACAAACCCCATTTATTTTTCATTTCCTTAGCAGACACTTTTATCCAAAACGACAAGCACAAGTGAGGCAGATCGGACTAGAGGTCACTTTCTCAGAGGCTTCCACTTGTTACGACGTGACATTTCCAGGCACTACTGAAACAGGAACACCCCATAAAAACTAAACTTTAAAGATCAGGAGCTACAGTGTGCCAAAGGAGATGTTTAGCATTCGGCGAATTCCAAAGTAAATATCCACAGTGAGACATGAATAGAATCACATGGGCAAAAAAAAATCGTAATGTTGCTCTAATCCTCCCGATTCCAGTAGCATCCACAACTGCACAGGGACCCTGTTTTTCTAATGCTGGGTAGAGTCGCCTGTCAATAAACGCTGTGAGATTTCCAGGCCTTTGGTATCTCCCGTCCTTCAGCGGGGAGCAGACGTGTTATACATTTTTGGGATAAATGTGTCAGCTTCTCGCACATCAAACTGTTCAGCCAGCATGAGGCCTCTTTGAAGGCACTGCATTACATATGGCGGAGCAGCCCGCTCCCTTTCTCAGAACCGTCTGTGTGGGATTCTCAGACACGCCGCCCAAGCCGTGTCTGTTCCCCGCGTGTGTATTCATTAGCCAGGCTAATAACCCCAGCCCTCTAACTGTGTGTGGTGAGCCAGGTCCTCAGTACAGTGTTTGAAGATCATAAGGGTGACTTTCATGTGCTTCTCTTTTCAGCAGAACTGTGCAGGTGGGCTGGATTGCTATCCTATTTGCTCCACCAAGTCATTTAAACATTCATTTACTGCCTGATATTCCATTTTGGATGTTCCTCTGCCTTGTGCTCTGCGCTTCTAAGGATAAATGTTATGCCCTCATGCACCTTATACTGGATAAGAAGATGGATGGATGGATGCATGTATGCATGGTTGCAATGCGTCAGGGCAAAGTAACCAGACCAATAGGAGGAAGGGATTCCATGGTGATTCCAGACCAGTAGGAGGAAGGGATTCCAGAGCCCTGGTGCTTTGCTGCTATTACTGGAGGACAGTGAAAGAGGAGGCCCCTTGCTGTAATGACCATCATGTGTTCCACATAATTAAATTCCCCCCTGGCCTGCTGCTGGTTTCCCCACCAGGGGAGGTGGAGGAGGCGGCCTATCCGGTGTGATGTATCACAGCAGGCAGTGGAGGGGCCCTGTGTGTTATTACATTTCTGCCAGCCTCCCACCTCCAGCCGCCCCCACCCCTGTCACGCTCTGCTTCCCCTCCGCCACCCCCCGGCCCAGTTCTATCCCACGCTGCCGTTGTGCCACACGGGGGCACCGGTGCCAGAGCAGGATTCGCCACCGTGACGAGCGCTTACTCAGCGCCTCCTTGCTGTGCCCGTCAAACAGAGACGAGATAAAACCCCGAAATCCTATCAGAGGCCGGACACCATCATGAAACTCCGGTGAAGGCTCAGAGCTCCAGATCTGGGAGGGGTAAAAGGACACCCCTGAAAATAACATAGGTGCTCCTGTCCCACACGCATGAAACAGACACACGCACACCGAAGGCGTGGGAACAGCCTGAACACGCTCTGCCTAGTGAAATGTGGCTTCTCAGCAAACTGGGCTGACAGCAGGGACTAATGGGAGAGAAAATCGGGGGGCGCTTCTGCTGACACGCACACCCATGTCCTCGAACCCGCAGACCTTCCTCTGCCGACACGCACACCCATGTCCTCGAACCCGCAGACCTTCCTCTGCTGACACGCACACCCATGTCCTCGAACCCGCAGGCCTTCCTCTGCCGACACGCACATCCATGTCCTCGAACCCGCAGACCTTCCTCTGCCGACACGCACACCCATGTCCTCGAACCCGCAGGCCTTCCTCTGCCGACACGCACACCCATGTCCTCGAACCCGCAGACCTTCCTCTGCCGACACGCACACCCATGTCCTCGAACCCGCAGGCCTTCCTCTGCCGACACACACACCCATGTCCTCGAACCCGCAGACCTTCCTCTGCTGACACACACACCCATGTCCTCGAACCCGCAGACCTTCCTCTGCCGACACGCACACCCATGTCCTCGAACCCGCAGGCCTTCCTCTGCCGACACACACACCCATGTCCTCGAACCCGCAGACCTTCCTCTGCTGACACACACACCCATGTCCTCGAACCCGCAGGCCTTCCTCTGCCGACACACACACCCATGTCCTCGAACCCGCAGACCTTCCTCTGCTGACACACACACCCATGTCCTCGAACCCGCAGGCCTTCCTCTGCCGACACACACACCCATGTCCTCGAACCCGCAGGCCTTCCTCTGCCGACACGCACACCCATGTCCTCGAACCCGCAGGTCTTCCTCTGCCGACACGCACACCCATGTCCTCGAACCCGCAGACCTTCCTCTGCCGACACACACACCCATGCAGCATCAGATCCTTCAGTGAAGGACACCGTCGTCCCGCACATGGGGCATCCTGTGGTTAATCGGGAGATGCGCGGGAGGTCTCTGTCCCAACTCTGCTTCCATCCGTGTGATGTTACAGTCGTATGGATTACTATGTTCGACACGGTCGACCAGCAGACCCTGCGAAGGAGGCAGAGAGCCCCATTAAGTCCTCTTATATGACATCTCCTAGTGGGAAGGCTTTAATAATGCATCGTCTTGAATTAGCATGAAGGATTTAAAGGATCTCTGCAGCGCTTCACATTCTGAGCCGACTTTCTGGCCCTCATCAGGTCGTATTTTACGACTTCAGGTGCCTGTGGTTCCTTCTGTGGGCAGATCCAACCTTAAATTGTGCCAGTGTGGAGTTATACCCAGGTGAGATCCAGCCACGCAGGTGTTCCTGGCCATTAGATTTCACTGCAGGTATCACCAATTTCCATAGAACGATGGTGGATCAGAGGTAGATGCTGTAACGTGTACTGTTACACATACATTTACTCCTGACTCGTGGATTTGGGCTCACACGGTTCGTGAATCATTCTGCACATCCTTGTATTGGTGTCACCCAACCAATCATTTACAGCAATGGGAGCTGGGTGTCCTGGTGGGTGGGGGGGGGGGGGGTGCTGGTGATGGTTCAGCCTGTCACTGGCTGTTTATGTATAGACCCGAACTCCTCACATAAACCAGGCACGAGTGTGTCTTCACGATTGTTTATAACTGGCGGGATAAATGAGTCACTCCGTGATGGGAGTCGGAGGAGGCCAATTGGCCTCGGCTCCCGTTTTTCACATCAGGACGTTTACACATCGCGGTAGATGTGTCACGCCGGGACGACGGCGGGGAATGATGAGCTCACACGGGAATGCTAACAGTGGCAGAAACCCACTCCAAACAGAAGCTTCTTTCTGACTTCTGACACTCTGCAGTGCTCAACAGGGACCAGGGTGCCAGTTAACAGACATCTAGGGGGGAGTGCAGTGGCCAGTGAGAGGGTCTGAGCAGGGGCAGGGGAGGGGTCTCTGACACAGAGAGGGCCAAATTTGCCATCTTAGGGAAGGGGGAGAATTATTGGTAAACAGTTGCAAATTTTGCATGATCAGTTCTGGGTTCAGATGTCCCTCCCCCACCTCCTCTGCTAATGATCCTGCTCCCCCTTGCACAAACGTGCCCCCCCCCCCAGCACATGAGCAGAAATATGTGTCTTTTAGCCTGCCGCTACAGGCTGTGACGAGCGCAGTGACCTCAAACGGCCTGAGAATGCGTCTGTGTTTACAAAGAGATGCAGGGTGCAGGACTGGCCTGGCAGTCTCCCCACACCCCCGCGCTCTGTCTGGTGTTGGGGGGCGGGGGGGGGGTGATTTTCATCCTCTCAGTTTTGATTACACTCCTTCACCCCAGTCTACCCGCCCCCGCTACCGGATCCCTCCCCAGCCGACGGCAGTATCGACCTCGAGCTTGCCGGGGACCCAGATATGGACGGCGGCGCATCGTGCAGAGGAATAAACACCAGCATGAGAGCCAGGGGAACCATCGAGACCGGATGTTGGGGGTGGGAGTGGAGGGGGGGGGCTTGTTTTTCTAACAGGTGCAGATGAAGGTGCATGAAACTGGTCCATTAAACTTTTGCGGCTCCAAGATAAATTTCTCCTCTGTGCAGATCTGCGGAGGCTTGTGCATTGAAATGCAGACAGCCCAAAGACTCATGGACATGGGGGGGGCAGTACAGGTGACATCTGACATGCTGAATATCAAAATAATCCCTGTGGTAACAGAATACTGAAAAAATTCTCAATGCTTGCAGCTTCTAAAAATATACATAAATACGCAGTATAGCAGAGTTTCTCAATCCAGTCGTCGGGGGCCCACAGAGAGTCCATAGAATCTCCACACAGAACATTCTGGAGGAAACCCATCAATATGGTTAAGAGACACATTTGACATTGACTCATGGCTGAACACTGAATAATAATAACCATGCTCTTGTTATGCCTTGTTTGTTCCACCTTCTCAATGCTTTTCTTCATGATACTGTGCGGTTCTTCATTTCCTAGGTATGGAGGCTGAGAATTTACTGGCATTGCACTTGAAAACCATGTCATTTATTTAATTAGCTGATGCTTTTATCCAAATTACATACATTTTTGAGGAAGCAGGGTCAGTCCTGGTGCAATTGGAGGTTAAGAACCTTGCTCAAAAGCCCAATTGGAAAAGCACTTCACTGTCCTGGGGATTTGAACTGGCTACTTTCCCACCACAGGCACAAGGTTCTAACGCACCAAGCCACTTACGTCCCCCTCGGCCTTAAATTAGGCCATGTTTGGAAACAGGATTGGCAGGTGTTTTGAGGCCTCGCTCCCCCCCACACTACTCGGCTGCAGGTACGAGGGTCTGCTCTGCAAGGGAGCATGGTCTCATAACAGCTGCTGTCTCATTCAGTGGTAATGCCCAGCCCCTCTCCTTCATGTCCCCGCCCTCCCGCTTAATGTCCCCGCCCCCCCACTTAATGTCCCAGCCCCTCTCCTTCATGTCCCCCGCCCCCCCACTTAATGTCCCAGCCCCTCTCCTTCATGTCCCCGCCCCCTCCATGTCCCCGCCCCCTCCATGTCCCCCGCCCCCTCCATGTCCCCACCCCCTCCATGTCCCCGCCCCCTCCATGTCCCCGCCCCCTCCATGTCCCCACCCCCTCCTGCTTCATGTCCCCACCCCCTCCATGTCCTCACCCCCTCCATGTCCCCACCCCCTCCATGTCCCCGCCCCCTCCATGTCCCCACCCCCTCCATGTCCTCACCCCCTCCATGTCCCCACCCCCTCCATGTCCCCGCCCCCTCCATGTCCCCACCCCCTCCATGTCCTCACCCCCTCCATGTCCCCACCCCCTCCTTGTCCCCGCCCCCTCCATGTACCCACCCCCTCCATGTCCCCACCCCCTCCATGTCCCCCGCCCCCTCCATGTACCCACCCCCTCCATGTCCCCACCCCCTCCATGTCCCCGCCCCCTCCATGTCCCCACCCCCTCCATGTCCCCGCCCCCTCCATGTCTCCGCCCCCTCCATGTCCCCACCCCCTCCATGTCCCCGCCCCCTCCATGTCCCCCGCCCCCTCCATGTCTCCGCCCCCTCCATGTCCCCACCCCCTCCATGTCCCCACCCCCTCCATGTCCCCACCCCCTCCTGCTTCATGTCCCCGCCCCCTCCATGTCTCCGCCCCCTCCATGTCCCCACCCCCTCCATGTCCCCACCCCCTCCTGCTTCATGTCCCCACCCCCTCCATGTCCCCACCCCCTCCATGTCCTCACCCCCTCCATGTCCCCACCCCCTCCTGCTTCATGTCCTCACCCCCTCTATGTCCCCACCCCCTCCATGTCCTCACCCCCTCCATGCCCTCGCCCCCTCCATGTACCCACCCCCTTCCCGCCCCCTCTTACTGACAGAGAGGTCATCTTAAATGGAAGCCTTTTAAGTTTAAGGATTAAAGGTCGAAGGGCCATGTAACGAGCACAGTAATACATCATCAGCAGTCCCGCCCCTCCCCCCCCCCCCCCCCCCCGATCCATGTGACCTTACAGGAAGCTTTTGTGTGGAATGCAGAAAGGTCAAGACTGGTCACATAGATCCCTAGCTGGAAATCACTGGAAATCACACGGCATCTCCCCTAGCCGTGACCGTGGTCCAAACCGATCACATGGGACATATGACCGCCATCGATCCTGAGCAGCTGCAGGGTTCGAATGATCCCGTCACCACCCTCTCTGATCACTCCTTCAGTCCAGCTTGTTTGACTGTACACTGGTCCGGGTTCAACACCACAGCATCATGGTGCAGAATCAGAGCTCCCCACCCCCCGTTTCCTGGAACCTGCTGGAGTGATGACAGGAAAGCAATAACGACCTTTTTCGTTTTTCGTATTTTTAATGATAAAGGACCGGACATGTCTCGAGTCGGCCTCAGGTTTCTGAGCTGGTCGAAAACGCCATTATTCCCCTAATTATATTCATAGAGAATACATCTTGAGTTACTTGGAAATTGATTCAATCAGCAGATAGGGTTACAGGCGATCACAATTAGTGGGGGTGGGAATGCTTTTGGGCGGCGGGGAGGGGGGTTGGCATGGACATCAGTACGGCCTCTTTACGTAGACACTCTGGAATACCCAAAAAAGTGGCTAATGCCCCGCCCACTATATTTTTCATGGGGGGGAGGGGGTCAAAGTTGATGCCCCCACTTCTCCTCTCTCCTTGCCCCAACTGGGTCTGCAAAGCTCTTCAGCACCTTTGTGTTCAAGCAAATTCTAACACGTCCCTAAAAATGACCCTCGACTGTCCGATACCACCTGTACATCATTTTCAAAAGCTTTTCTCCTGAAAAAGAAAACAATTCAGTATAAAATCCTAGAAAACCTCCTAATCCTGAACAATAGTGTTAAGTCCATATATGCAGCTGGTCACAATGTTACTCCATCCAATCCATGACTTACCAGATCATTTTAGACAGCTGTGCATTTTAATGAGGAGATTCTGCTCCTTTTTAATCAAAGAGAGCAAAGGGCTCCTGTCCTCTGTAACTGTCCTCCCAGTGCTCATTTAAAAGTCATTTACCAAAAGAACAACCACATAGAATCCTCCCGTGGTATCTCTGTAGCATCAGTGTGTGAGCGAGCGATCTTCAAAATAACCCTATTTTAAATATTCCTTAAATAAATCGGTGGGTGTGTGCATGTGTAGATTTTTCAAACACTTTCCCTCTTACTGGGGATGGGGGGAGCTCTGGTCTGAAGGCCGTGCCCCTTCCCGCATGAATATTCCGGAACATGTTCAGAGACGGCCGGCGTCTCTCGGCGATGAACAGGTCACATCCTTGTTTCTTTAGGCCAGCCAAACGCCCCCCAGAGACGAACGTAGCGTGATGTAGGAATGGAACGGCTAAAAATAGTGGAGGCATTTGAATCTGTACTTGATATCTTTAGTAAATAAATAGAACATTGCATTTTTGGGTCTCAGGAGCCCGTTAATACTTTTAGCCTAAGCAGCTTGCATTTATTTTTGTGCATTTATACATTCAGACGTGACCGGATTGGTTAGTTACTGTGGACTACATAGGGCGACCAAACCAAGACATGAAATTGTATCTTCTGGGCTAAAAGCCTCACCTGCTGTCCGTCTTCATGTATAGGCAGGTAACCTTCCATCTTCTATAACTCTATCACGTCTTGGAGTCCGGAGCTTATTCCAGATAACAGAGGTAATGAGGGAGGGCATCCTGCAGAGGGTGCCAGTCCGTGGCAGGGCACACACCCAGTCACAGGCTTCTGGGCTTTGTGACTGCGTATGTGCGGAGTGCGACGCACCGGCATCCTGTGCAGGGCCTCCGCCTTGTGCCCTTCGCTACATGAGACAGGCGGCAGGCATACTGCAACCCTGCACCTGATACACAGTTATGAAAGATCGATGGATGAATGTCTATTTAAAGAATGTACTTCTTTCGCCCTTTTACAATTATGTATGGAACATTTTTCCATAAATACTGAACGCATTTATCTAGTGAATCCCTTCGTTATGCGCATCGCGTGAAAGGTAAATGTCTTTATTTCTGACCTGAATCCCGGTACCTCATTTAAAAAATAAATTCCACGAATCCAGCTACTGCAGGCTCACACTGCATTCATTTATATGCTCCACAGTGTCTTGATAAACGAAGTGGATAATTTAAAAGGAAGCTTAATGTGGGTTATTAAGGACATGGAATGCCTTGTTCTTATATTTCACGCCCAGTTGTCCCAAATTAAGCATCTTTGAGCCGAATATGTGTTTGTGTACAAGCAATATAAGCAGTAACACAAATTTCTTAATTCACTCCGAATGTGGTAAGATCTCAAAATAACACCACTTCAGTTCCCAAACTTCTTCTCAAGGGCACCCCAGCCATTCTATGTATTCAGAATGTAAATGTCAAAATGAATCAGTTACACTTTTAAAGACAGACTGCAAATGGACCTTTTCGAGTCTGTGAGAACATGCTGCTGACTGGCAGACGCATCTGTAATGTTTCACAGCCTGAGACCCTTTCTGCTCAGGAAATCCTTACAGCAGCTGGAAAGGCTGCATCTCTGAGGCTTCTGTGATTGGCTGGGTTTGCCTTTATATATGTATGCAAGTGTGTGTGTAGAGTGATGTCACCTTCAGGCCCTTAACCCCCAATTGCTCCAGGGCCTGGCTGAACCTGCGTTATCAGATGTGCGTCACTTTGAATAAAAACACCAGATGAATGAATAAATGTAAATGTATCAATGTGTTCATCTTCTTTCAGCGTGTCTGAGGAACCTGCATACCAAACTGACCACATTTCTGCCATGATACCCTACCCTCTTTTTCTCTCTCCCCTGTCTCCCATGGCTGCATTTATACAAACAAGAGGTGAGGGTTACATTTATATGAATTCTATTAAAAATTCTATGCATTGGAAATGATCTGTATACATTTAAAACTGCATACTTTTAAAAGTATTAAAATGTTGAATGACTTCCATGTTAAGGTAACAGAATTGCTTCGTGAAGGGACATTTAAATAATTACCATTATAATATGATATAATATCCATCCATCCATCCATTTTCCAAACCACTTCAGGCAGTACCGTACGTCGCAGGGAGTCCGGAGCCTATCCCGGAAGTAATGGACATGAGGCAGGGAACAACCCAGGGTGGGGGGCCAGCCCATCGCAGGGCACACTCACACACCATTCACTCTCACATGCATTCCAATTAGCAAGTCCAATTAGCCTCAGCATGTTTTTGGACTGTGGGGGGAAACCGGAGTACCCGGAGGAAACTCCACGATGACATGGGGAGAACATGCAAACTCCACACACATGTGACCCAGGCGGAGACTCGACCCCGGGTCCCAGAGGTGTGAGGCAACAGTGCTAACCACTGCACCACCATGCCGCCCCTATAATATAATATAATATAATATAATATAATATATGTCATGCCTGGCTCGTCCGCTCCTCGTGTGTGCCACGCCCCCTGATTACCCCGATCTCGACCTGTCTGCCTGCTCCTTGCACGCCTTACCCGCACGATCGGCGCTCTCCCCGCGACTGATCGTGACAATATAATATAATATCATAAATAAACAAAAAAATATAGTATGTCTTCTATCCATACATCCATCCATCCATTTTCTGAAATCAGTTGTCCTATTCAGGGTCGCAGGGGGTCTGGAGATAAACATGAAGACTAAGGGGGCGAGGTAGGGAATAAATGGGGCGCCAACCCATTGCAGGGCACACTCACACACCATAGTACAATGTCAATATACTGTATAAGAAAAATGTTAATAAAATAAATAAATGACAATGTAATACAGGACATAAAAATGCTACCAAAAAAAAGGTAAAAGGATATTAACGCATAAGGTAATAAAATCTAGAAATCATTAATGTCATACGGGGCATGAATATGCAGTTAAAAGTCTACAATAATTCTTCTCATTAAACCAAACATAGATGTAGATAAGCTCAGTGTTCGGAGGAAAAGCCTGCCCACAAAGGTAAGGCATGGCAACAGATCTGCAGCATTCACAGGAATTCTGGGGATTTTCCGTACTGCACTCTTGGCTCTGATGGCCAGTGGAAAGTGGATCGATCCCCCCCATGAAGTGTCAGAGCTCAGTCCGTCTATTTTTAAAAGCACTCGCGTTGGTTTTGTAATTAGCGACATGAGAGTCCTTGCTGATTCTCCTCATTATCCGAGGCCTGAGTTTACATCTATGGCTTTGATGAAATGCACCATCTCTCGCCGTTGGAGGGCCTAGCCGCAGTCCATCTGACCCCCCCGGACTATATGGACAAATGGCATTGGGTCTGCCATGGAGTCACGTGACCGAGCTGGCTTGCCTTCTGGTGCTCCTGATGTGAGGGAGCAATTGGGGATTTAACGGCCTTGCGTAAGGGCTCAGTGGTGACATCGCTCGGGTGACCTCTGGATTTAATCCAGTGACCTTCCTATCATCAGAACAGCGGCCTTGCCAGTTGTGTCGCACACTGTTCCCCGGCCGCCTACAGATGCCTGTTAATGTGGCAGCACATTCTACGTCCAGCATGAGCGATCACCCTGGTGGAGTTCCTCATGAAATCCATTTGAAGGTCACTCTAACAGGACTCACCAGCCAAAACAGTGATACGGTTCTCCGAACATCATGCCACATTCAGAGAGAAGAGAGGATCATTTGACCACGCTGCTGCATTGTTAAGGATAAAAGAGCTGGCCTTATCGGAGATGTCCCCTTGAGGATATAAATGAATTCCAAAGGGATCAGAGTTTCAAACTGGATTCCTGACATTGTGTACTTAAGAAGAAAACATCTATATTTTCTGGGAAATGTTTGTTTTCTCATTTCTAAGTTGCCACATCATCTGCTGAGTCTCCACGGTACATTTAGTCCAAACTATGAGTCTCCCACACCCCAAGCCCTTTAACGGACAAGGTCTGACAAACATCAGGTTTTTCAACTCCCCCCCAAGGAAGTGATATGTTAGTAGGTCTGACCCGCGGGACAGTCAAGTTGACACCTCTTTTGGAAAATTAAAGCAGAATCACTGCATATCATTTACGCAGATGCGGCCATTTTGCTACGTTTGTTTGACAAGAATGTTTGACTTTTGTTTAAGGAACACCTGCAAATATAAGATCCTTTATATATACAGTACACTGCGTTTGGGATGGGAGTGACTCTTGGCACCATCCCGCTCCTATGTGTGCAGTCGTGACCATCGGGGGAGCGGTAACTCACCCCTGGCCAGGCGCTAATACCCCCCCCCCCAAGCCCCGTCGATGTTAAGGACGTCCGTTTGCCCGCCTGTCTGGTCTATCACCTTGTCATGGGGACGACTGAGGAGTCCGATGCATTAGTCAATGCTGTATCTGAATGCATCGATCAGCTACATTTGGGGGGTTGGGGGAGGGGCGGGGAGAGTGGGTCCTGTCACATCAGGCAGAAGTGAGGCAGCCTTATCTGCTTGGGTCTTTAGGTCAGAGAGCTCCCCCTCCCCAAAGGCAAGTTGAGACAGCGGTTGTCATCTTTGACAGGCTATGGGGACGCAGAAAATCCTGACCATTATCAAAATGCTGCAAGGGCACTTTGCTGTCTCTGTTTTTCTAACATGCTATCGCAGAAGCTACTGCTGGGATAGAGAAAAATCTCAAGCCTGGACCGACATCCAGAGCACAGAACATTGATATCAAGGACTTCATAAAAATTACAAGAGTGCTTGGGTACGTTTTAATGACGATTACAGCGTATGCTTTTATGACAGTTACAGAACTGTACAGTATTGTTATTACGACAATCATAAGAACAACCGCTGAAGTCCAGACGAATGATTGAGCTCAGACTTACGCATACGTGAGTTTTATCTGAGCCTTTTTCCATGATCTCATTGATCTCAAAGCATAAAGGACCCAAAGCGAATGAAGGGGCAGGTGCAGCAGGGCTGTTGAGCTGAATCGCCATCATCCCCCCCCCAACCCCCGTCTGTGGCACACAAATCTACAGGTGCAAAGACAAGGGACTTTAGTAATATAATATACATCCAGTGGATGTTTGTTAGACTGGGTTTCTTAACATTAGCTGAAGGATAGTCAGACTGACAACCTGTGTTATTCTTAGTGGAGATTTATGGTGGTCTTCTGCACAGAAGCCTGACGAAGTCCTAATTCAAAAGGAATGGGGATTAAGTACACAGACTCCGTATTACCAAACAAATGGGAAGACTTTATCCATGTCTTCCGGAGGATTTACCCACAATGCTTCTCTGAGTGCTGTTCTGGGCGGGTATGCTGCATTGTATAGCGGGATTGGGGGGGGGGCGGGGGGGGGGGTTACACCCTGCAATGGTCTGCCGTGGAGCGAAATTCCGGCTCAGTCAAAAATGAAAAAACGATGACAGCAATATAGTGACAATTAGTGTGCAGATGTAGGTATGCTGATGGCGGAAATCCGCTTATGGCGGAAATGGATTGTGACTAACCAGTGTTTTGCAGTCTGCAATTTTAGACTGGGACTCAAATTGCTCCCATGTGTTTTGGTGGTTTTGATTGTGGTCTGTTGCCAAAGAGGTGTGTACCGTACGTAGACAATCACTACTGCATTAAAAGATGAAAGTCACAGTGATATGCCCTCACTAGCAGATTGCTAACATGGAGAGACCCAGAGCATAAAATAAGATTGTTTTGATCTAGAGCTGAGTTTGACAGTGAGCACTCACTAAGATGCACTGGAGAATTAGCCAGTGCAGCCCAGACCCTTTTGTACTGTATAGAACTCACTAAGATGCACTGGAGAATTAGCCAGTGCAGCCTAAACCCTTTTGTATAGCACTCACTAAGATATACTAGAGAATTAGCCAGTGCAGCCCAGACCCTCTTGTATAGCACTCACTACGATGCACTGGAGAATTAGCCAGTGCAGCCCAGACCCTCTTGTATAGCACTCACTACGATGCACTGGAGAATTAGCCAGTGCAGCCCAGACCCTCTTGTATAGCACTCACTACGATGCACTGGAGAATTAGCCAGTGCAGCCCAGACCCTTTTGTATAAAGATTATGTCCCAATTTCTCACAGAGGGAGAGTATGCAGTAATCCTAACCATTTCCTGACAACCTTATTCTATGCACACAGATGGAGTGTGGCTCTGAGGGTTGGGATGCTGTGGCCACATTCAGAAGGTTGCTGAATTGAATCCTATGGTCAGCAGCGTAATTTCAATGATTTCCACAAATTCCTGGGCTCCGGAGTAAGGCCCACAATCGCCAATTGCTCCTATGACTGGCTCCCCCAGCTTTCTGAACTGCATGTTGCTTTGGATAAAAGTTCCTGCTAAAGGAATAAGGATTGTCCACTGTGCCGGGGAGGGGGGGGGGGGGGGGGCAGGACCTGCCCTGGGAATGAGGTGTAAATGCAGGAGTGGCAATAATGCCGTCAGGGAGGGGGAGGAATACAGCAAGCTGCACCGCCCCCCCAAAACCTACACAGGGGTGACTGGATCACAAGGGGGGAGGGGCTGGTATTATACACGCAGTACCAGAGTGCTGTGATTTCCTTATTCAGATGACAGGTGAGCATGATAAGGAGAGGTATGTCTAGCATCGTGGCAAAGCTTCTCGCAATTAACAAATGAAACCACCCACCGGGTGGGCGGGGGGGGGGGAGCGCATGTTGAGGAGATCACCCGCTGATTAGGCGGCTTGACAGCGCCGGGGCAGCAATTTACTGCTCGCATGCTACTCACCGGCCAGGAAAATGGTCCATTCGGGAATCACCACCGATCCTGGAACGGGAACAAATGAATGAAGAAGCTCTGCCCGCAGTGCCCGGCTACATATCTCCGTGTGGTTTGGCGTTTATATTCCTAACCAGGCCGTTATATTTAATAAATTAGTGTGCCAGGCGGAAAGTGGGTGGTGCCCGCGGCGAGCAGCATGGGCACCTCGCTGAGAGAGCCGCTGTAAATGTCGCGGTTACGGCCGGGCCGGCGCGGTTCCCGTCACGGCGTCGCAGAGCGGCGTGCCGAATCCAAAGGATTTATTCCCTATATGCCTCTGTTAATCGGTGGCGGTGCCACCCCAGGATAGGCGTGGAGGGAAGGAAAGTGGCGCGGCTGTGAAGGGCGTAGAGGGACACCCCGCGGCACACCTTACAGTGCGCCTGCCCCCGGGGCCTCAAGGGCCTTTACATTTCAGCACTCTCATTCCTGTCGTGGTAAAAAGATATCGGACTCCTACCACCACCCAGGGAAATTAAGCTTTATCTGTCATTTAAACACGCACGTTATTTGGACATATCCCATTTTTGTAAGACTTGCGCACATCGGCAGTTGAGAATGAAGCCTGGAGTCCGACTGCAGGGTCAGCCACTGATCCAGGGGTCCAGGAGCATTGGCCGAGGCATTAAAAGGCTATTCTACCAAGTGCAGGATTTGAGTTGATAACCACCAATCACAGACAAAGAGGCTTAACCCATGGAACCACACTCACGGAGGCCTCTCCCCACCCCTGAAAAGGTCCCCAAGTTTTGTTTATTTCTTTATTTAAATGTGAGACCCGTTACACAGCATCCATCCATCCATCCATCCATCATTCACCCATCTCCTAACAGCTCAGGGTCAGAGGGCATCGCATCACATGCTTGCTCAATTATATCAATCTTAAGATGGGAAACTTTTTGCCCTCAGACCTACAGAGTGTCATGCTGGCCTGGGGCTTTTCCCTAATTTTCTTTAATCCTCCATGTAGCTGAAACCCAAGGCATGGGTGATTGTTCGGGTTTGTCCCAAGCTGATGCCTGTGATTGACGGTAAGTGTCCCCCTCCCACTTAAAGCTGTGATAATATTCCACTTTACCTTTATCTCAAGGTTTGTTCCCCCTAAAGCTCTGCATGCAAAATTGCAAACCCAGCCCCCCCCAGCTGCTGCAGCATGTCCTCCTATTAAGCTGATCTGATTCGCTGGGGCTCTGGCTGCTCCAGGCTAATTTGAAGCTTTCAGGGGGCGCGACCCTCCACTTGAGCTTTCCAGGAGCAGGGAGGAGGGTCGGGGGCTGCATGGGAGGGGGACACCTGGGGGTCGGACACTCTAAGGAGGTTACTAAAAACCATCTGTCCAAAACACTCAGCGCTGTGGTAGGACAGAGTTAGTAGGGTTTGGGGGGGGGGGGGGGGTTGAGGGCAAGGCTGACCAGAAGGGAGGGGTGTGCGGATTACTGGTTTAGGACACTGTGTCTGTTTCTCAACCCAGTCCACAGGGACCCCCAGACATTCCACATTTTTGATCCCTCCCTGCTTCCAGCCAATCAAGATCACCAAGTCACTGGTACAGGTGCGCTGGGAGCTGGGAGGGAGCGAAAACGTGCACTGACAGGGGGTCGCTGAGGACCGGATTGAGAAACACTGTGCCAAGGCAGTGCAGTGAGGAGGACATGGATCTGTGGTTGTAAGGCAACTAGAGCAGAACATTCTGACCCACATGCTGTCATGCCTTGAAATCGGAAAGATGTACCGGTACCGTGAGACGACGCCCTCGCTACGGGACCGTTAATGAATCGTCCATTAGGGGGCCATCCTGGGGAGCACTTCACTGCTGCGGCGAAGCGTAATTAGTGCAGTCAGAGACTCGATCGCGTTGTGGCGGTTGTGGAAATGGAATGCCAGTGACGCCGAACTTCCTCCTTTAATCTTAATTAAGAAAATTAATAGGCTCAACACGCAATTAAAGAGACGCCAGATGTTGAAATAAATAAATAAGCAAATATGCATTGCTTAAGCAAAGGGGCTGCCGTTTGTTTCTCGTACTCATATGCGCGTGTGTGGCTGCATGTGGGGCTGCGTGTGGGGCTGCATGTAAGGCTGCGTGTGGGGCTCCGTGCGCGGCTCCGTGCGCGGCTGCGTGTGGGGCTGCATGTGGGGCTACGTGTACGGCTGCGTGTGCAGCTGCGTGTGGGGCTGCGTGTATGGCTGCGTGTGTGGCTGCGTGTGGGGCTGCGTGTATGGCTGCGTGTGCGGCTGCGTGTGGGGCTGCGTGTATGGCTGCGTGTGTGGCTGCGTGTGGGGCTACGTGTACGGCTGCGTGTGGGGCTGCGCGTATGGCTACGTGTGTGGCTGCGTGTGGGGCTGCGTGCGCGGCTGAGTATACGGCTGCGTGTGGGGCTGCGTGCGTGGCTGCGTGTGGGGCTGTGCGTGGGACTGCGTGTGTGGTTGCATGTGGGGCTGCGTGTGTGGCTGCGTGTGGGACTGCGTGTACGGCTGCGCGTGGGGCTGCGCATGGAGCTATGTGTACGGCTGCGCATGGGGCTGCGTGTGGGTTTGCGTGTGCGGCTGCGTGTGGGGCTGGCTGTGCGGGCACAGTCTGTGTGGCCTGTAGTGATCGGGGAAGTGCGTGCAGGCCGTGCAGGTCTCTGAAAATGCTGGGGAAACTGGACCTGCTGTGGGTAGGACAGCTACCCACCCCCCCCCCATATAAAAACCCTATGTATTTAAATTATTAAGTTGTGTCCCCCAAAATATCCTATTCTTTCCTACACCTCTGGGGACAGTGAGTATGATCATGACGTGGGGATGGGTTGATGTGGGGCTCTTTTAGGGTACCAGGGGGTGGGCAAGCAGGAAGAAGACAGGAAACAGCAGGTGGAAAGAAAAGAGGACTGACAGGAAGTGACACGTGTGGGAGTGGGGTGGAGCATGCTCAGTGAGGACAACAGAAAAACAGAACTGAGTCTCACATAATAACAGGGAATCTGAAGGAAGGTCAGGTCACCTGACTTAGCTCCATCCCGGGAGCCACCCCCAGTCACACGACTGCACATACTTCTTCAGGCAGAGCACAGAGCCCCACAATACACATTGCTTCTCCCGTCCGCCCTTTTAATTATGTGGCCGAGATGCCACCCCCCCCCCCCCCCCCCCCCCCCCAGCGTGCGTACCAGCCTCCAGCGCCCTGATGCATCCTCCACAGACCTGGATGCTTAACTGCTCTGCACAGCCGTGTCATAATCGAGGGCGCCGTGATTTATGGTACCGGTTAAAGGGGCGGCCCCCAGGGCCCGCGAGGCATGTCCTGCTGCCACAGCTGACGCACACGCAGCCTTTGGAGGGTGCCGTGTCTTACACAAAGCCAGGAAAGTGGAGCGCTGGCCCCAGCACACCTCCGTGGCAAAGCCAGCTTCCTGCCGGATAAAGACGCGGACGCTGCGGTCACTGAGCTGACCGAGATGAATGGCAAGGACACTCAGAGGCCTGTTTAGTGGCTGCACCTGCTCTTCTGAGTGACCAGCCGCATCTCTGCCAATGAATACAGCGCAAGGACGGAGTCAAGAGGGTCGCTCACTGTTAGGCGGAGTGTTAGCGTGGCTGAGATGCGGCGCTGGGCGAGTGTTGCTGCAGTTTGAGCATCTTACAAACAGCCGCCGTCCGGGGATTTTCACACAATTCCACGTCTTCAGTTTACGGAGGATGGTGCGATGAACACAAAGGCACAGAGTCAGCGGCAGTCTTGTGGATGAAAACACCTTGTTAATGAGAGAAGGTGGAGGAGAACGGCCAGGCTCCTTAAGCCAAGAGGAAGGTCACGAGTGTAAAAATAACAGCTCAGTACAGCAGTAGTGGGCAGGATGGCTTCTCTCAATGCACGACTCATCTACCCTTGTAGCTGTTCTGGGTTCAAAATGGGCTCTTACTTGGTATTGCATAGGGGTACATAATAAGGTGTATATAATGATGGTGTAACGGTTCAGAAACAGAGACCAAAACCATGGTAAAAATATTCATTTTCCCCTCTGCCCAACCGATTGTCACTGCCGCAGCTGCAGCCTGTTCAGCTCTTATTATGTAACTAATGTTACAAAAGTCATCTTTCAATTCACACTTAACACTATCACACATGTAAATCACAAAAATATTACTCTATTTCAAGTTACGGTAAGCTGTATACTTTGTAAGTAATACACAGTACACATGTTTTATTGTTTTTCAACAGTGCGTGTCACATGACTGTTTTGGTCCAATCATGATCGAGTGATCACACCAGTGGTAAAAGCCAGGCTACTTTCACGAGTTCAAGATGGATAATAACAGGTGGCAGAGCACCCGGGCACAGTCAGTGGCGTAGGAACATTTCGGTTATGCAGTTATTTTTGCTTACCAGTTAATCTAACATGTTTTTAGAGTTCTTTTCTTTGGTATTATAAGTTGTTGGTGACTAATAAAACAGATTTTTTCCCCTATGTTTTGTTCCTTATTAACCCCCACCCCCAGCAAAAAAAAAAAACAAATAAAAAAAGAGGCATGAACTGAACCATGGCTCAAAATTGAGGTCTGAATTGTGGATTTGGAGAATCATGACTCCCCTTGAATGTGCACCGAGTGTCGGGGGGGGCAGCTGGAAATTCTCGGCGTCCTGATGAAATTTGAGCCTCTCTGCTTGTGCTGTACCTTTCAAATAGGGGTAGATTTTGTAGAGGGGGGGGCCTTTAACAGTATATCTTGGGTCCTCTGCCAGGGTATCCATTACCCGCGAACACTCCTGCTGAATGTATTTGTTGATGTAAAACAGAAGATATATTGAAAACATGTAGATTACATCCAAATGCACAAATGAAACAAATCGCAATGTAAGAAACGGCCACGTTCATATGAAATAGGGGCTTAAATCACTCATTGTGTGTCATAAATGTGTAGCGATGATTCTCACTGTCCTTTCCTGCAAAGGCTGGGAGGCAAGACTGGCCCACATCTCCGCGATGAGGAACATGTTCCAGTTGTAACGGGTCCTCCCTCTTGGGGTTGAGTAGAAAGACGAAGACAGCAGGTACGACGTCGCACTGCCCCCTGCGGGAAGTCGGCCGCCATCCCAAGTGCTACTTGCAGTGGCAACAAGTGGGGCGTTTCACTGGAGCCCTGGGGCACCCATGCTGCGCTGCCACACAGAGGCCGCCACCATAATTACCGCGATTAGCAATGTTGGCTAACGGCGCCTTCACGCCGCTTGAGATGGGCGCCTGCGATTAGCGGTGTTGTTAGCCGGAGGGTCTAATTTAGCCGGAAGCTGCTGATTCAGAATCGGATTGCGGGTGAGTTAGAGCGTGAAGATGAAGACGACTGGGCGGGGGCTTGGCTGTGAATTTAGAGAGAGAGAGAAGAGGCTCCATTAACATCAGCCCATTAACTGGAGCTGTGATACGGATCTCAGCCCTAAACTTATACCTGTTTAACCTAGATAAGAGAAACGACGTCTTTATTTAACAACCCAAAACATTGTGTCAAAACAGCTATCCAAAGTAGCCTCATTTAGGTGACCAAACCTAAATTGTACTGTCACAGCCATATATGGAATGTGTACATTATCTATGGCTGCAACATCTGCAAAATATAATTGTGCAAGCTCATTAAATATTCACTTGTGAAACTGATTTGGTAATGACACACCGAGACAAGAAACAAACACATGAAAATACATTGCGATTAAACAAAACAAATTAGCAGAGGGATGATGTCCATGTACTGAGAAACATAAAGAATGGATGTTAATTGTGGTAATTATAAATGCTAATTTTGAATTTGTAGATACTGGGATCTTTATGATGAAAAGCCACTAACAACTGAAGCTGGATAAATTTAGCTTGGGCCCTATAATTGTCATCCCGGATGGATATTTTCGCCCACAGCCATACTGTTCTATGTCATTTTATGGAAAAACATGTATTTAAACCACCATAGGAATGACAACAGGATAGGATACTACTCTCTGCACCGGTCCAGGAATCACAGCCCATGACCACATCCACAATCCACGAGCCTGCTAATGCTGGACTGTACCACTCTTCCCCCCAAATTAAGGGACAGCGTCGAGCCACCTTCGAGTAACGCAACCAGCCTGGGGCCGCTAACTCTATTAGCTTCTGGCGGAAGAAGTCCTCAGCGAGTCTCAGGCCGGCTGGAGCTCATAAAAGGCAGCAAAGCAGGCCCCAGGGAGCTATGCTGGGCTAAGTGGGCACCCCTCTCTGAATTTATTCGCTTCTGCTTGCATGTGAGCTTCCTCTATCTATGGGCATTCGGCACGTTTCTCTACAGCGTACTGTATGCTTGTGCCAGACTGGATACATCGTAAAGTCCATTTAGCAGATCCCTCAGTAGCGGTAGGTTCAGAGGCATAGGAACTGGGGGGGGGGGGGTAGTGAGGATGTGCACTACCTCCTAATATTTTATTTGTTTTAAGTTCACTTCCCCCCCACACTAAAAAAAATTTGACCTTTATATTTAAATTATTACATTGAGCCCCCCAATATTAAACTCTTTCCTATGGCCTTGGGTAGCACCTCCCTCTGTATCCCCCGTATTCTGGACAACGAACCATTTCCCCCCCCCTCAGCCAAGACAGAAGCGGTCCGAAGACACGAGGCAGCATTTCCGGAAAGAAGCGCTCCTCCTCTCGGAGCTCCCAAGGATGGACAGCGGAGCGAGCAGGACCAGGCGCCCTCGCCGCTCCAGGCTGACGTAATTAGAGATCCTGACGGGCGAGATTATATCCGAGCCGCATGGTTTAACAGGGACTCGGGGATTCAGCTCCTCCAACAGGCCACAGCTTGGGGGGTTGGGGGGGGGTTACTTCATTATTAAGTGAAAGGAGAAATCAAAGCTGACAGCGAATGGGAAGAAGCGGGTCGTGAGATCGCTAAGGAAAACACCGCCCTCGGTGTGATTTATACAAACGGGCCAAAAATGGCCGTTTAAAATATGGCGAGGAATTCCATCCAGGAATACTGCTGCTGTTTCATGGTTATGATGACGGCTTGCAAATTATCAGTACTTGGGACAAGCCATTACACTGGGATTCCTCTGCAGAGTACAGCCAGGCGACTACCTCAGGATCCAGGCATGGAGAGCAATAACAAATCTCAAGCAAACATTAAACTGACCTTTTTTATAATAACTGCACAATGCCCATTTATTGCCCTGAGTTTATCCATCCATCCATCCATCTTCAAATTGCTTCTCCTGGTCTGGGGCCTGGAGCCCATCCCAGGCAGCATGGGGCAAAGGGTTAGGGTACACCCGGGATGGGATTCCGGCCCTTTCTTTCTATGTTAGCTGTTAATTTACGTTTCGTTATTTTAAAGCCCCAGCTGGCGCTGCATTTATTCGCATAAAAGCGAGCAGGCTACAGCTGGCCAAAGCCAGAAAGGAAACAGGAATTGGCCGATGCCTTGTGGTCGAGTCGACGTCTTCTCCTTGCTCCCTCCTGCAGTGTGTGGCCGGTAGCTTCTGACTGGCTTTCATTCAGGAAAAGCTCTAGGGTGACCCAAACGGGGAGATAAAATGCCAATGTAAATAATGAACAACAGCAACACGAATAGGGATTCGCATCAAAGTAACAAAAAAAAAAAAAAACAACAGCAAGAGGTCCTGAGACGTTTATAGAATCATAAAATTTTATTATTTACAGTGTGTCCGGTAGGTTGTGGTTTTGTATCCCTTTTGGGTCCTTCAGAAAAAGTTCCTGAACCCCAACTGCTCCAGGAATGCTGGTTGCACTCTGACCCCAAAACTTGCTCCCACCTGTATGTATATGTGCATTTGTGGCTCTCACAGAAAGCGAGATTGAACACATGAAAACTCCCCACAGGAAATAATAAGGCATGGTTATTCTATTATATAGAATACAGTATCTTAATACGGTACTCTTAGCCAGAATGATTATTTTCCCCATATTTTCTTTAAAATACACAGAGCCTGCAGGCAGCTACACAAACAACATTCATTTTGTAGTTAATGTAAGAGAATAAATGCAGCCCAAGCATATTAAACCTGGGATGGAAGTACAGTGCTGAGTGTTCGGGGGATGTTATCCATGGCTTGGCTTTCAGGAGGAGGCGCTGGCCAGGCGGGATGGAGCAAGGCTTGAGGCTGAGGCCGGGCGGAGCGGCAGGCGGATGGATGACAACGGCTCGGATGGTCCATTCTTCGGAGATGGGTCGTCATCATTATCACCGAGAACCTTGCTGCTGACAGGATGTGAGAAGGGTTAGGGTGGTGTTGATGGGGAGATCTGGGAGGGATAGATGTGACAGATCATCCCGAGGCAGTCTCTATTCCGGGGTTACTGGGTGTCATCCAGTCAGAAATAGCAGTGTGTGGAGATGTGTGTGAGAAGACCTGTGACTCAGAGGGGGGGAGATGAGGAAGAGCTGCCTGCCACCGGCAACACGATGCTAGCAGGAAGCGCTCCAAGCTAATGGGGCCTAAAGACTGGATCTGAAATGAGTCGACTGTGAAGGACAGGCAGCGGGCTCTCCTAAAGCTAAGTGATCCAGAATTTCCTGGTACGGTGCCATCAACATCACACTGCAGCCATAAGAGAAACCAGTGGGTTAAATGTTGATTGTCAAGCAGGACAAGCCTTGTGTAAACGCTGTGGAAGCCTGAATGTTTTAGGCCCCCCAAATAAAGGTGTATTTATTGATTTAAATCATGAATAGTTTGCCATCCATTAAAGACTCGGCCCCCCTATCCATTCATCTCTAACTGGTTAAATATCAGGCTTTTTCATACTTTTCCGATGGTTTCCGACTGACCATCCATGGAAAACCATCGATAGTATCTTCTGTCCTGGCATTCAGAACAGAGAGTCTGCGTGCATTAAATTTTTCTTGGAGCACCATAACAAAGCCTAAACCATGAGGGGTGTAGGTGTGAGCCCCTGGCCATCCCATAATAAGCCAGCACTAGGCCCCCCCTGGGGCTGCCAAGCAGCAGCGACAACCTCGGATGTCAACATACCATGCAGGTGTGACTGCGACATCCCTCCTGGTTCCCTCCGTTTAATTGGTCCCAGAATAGAACGGCCGCTTTCGCTCAGGTTTGGCAGAAGCGGGTCCCTCTGTCAGACTCCGCGTGGCGTGTTTATCCTCCCTGAACCGTAAACAGCAGTAGACGCCTCGTCTCCGGGAGCCCACGGCAGAGGCAGGGATGAGGCGGCACGAGGGGGCTCCTCATTACCTATGCAGAGTGTGTGTGTCGTCTGGTGCCGTTCTACCAAGAAGACACTACAGGACTTTTCCTTCCCGAACCTTCAGCAGGAGAAGCAGCTCCTACCTTAGCGCCCTCATCCTGAATGATGCTTCCTCACACCTCTGTTCAACTAAATGCACATTTCTATGTATATATTGGTCATATATTCAAAAAGACATTTGACCTAATTGCACTATTGCATTCATGATTGCACTTATGTAAAACATGCTTATCTCATATTACATACTAAATACAGAGTAATATGTATATGTATACTAAATATGCTGCCATATACTATAAGCACAATCACTTCCAAATACACCTATGTATTTTATATACTTATATTTATTAATTTAACTTAATGTAGTTTATCCTTTTTTCTTTAATATTCACATCTACCTCAAGACATCAGTGGGTTAATCACACACACTGAGATTCAATGTACGTTGTTACAATTTCAATAAAGGCATTCTATTCTATTCTATTCTATTCTATTCTATTAGTGCCTGAAATTGGCTTCTGAAATAAAAGGGCATTCCCCCCTCTCTCTCCCTCCTACTTCTCTAGGGTTTCTCCCCAGCACCTTAGATGTTCCTCCAACCCAACAACCACCTCTGGTTTCTCAGTACCTGACACACATGATAACTCAGTCACCTCACCTCCACACAACACCATTTAACGCCCAGTCAGGCTCGTTGTCACAGCAATCGACCAGAGAGAAGAGACCGCTGGAGCAATACCTGGGATACGTAACATTCAACTCTGGGAGGACATCATCATTTTCGATTAGACTGCCTGAGACAAAACAGGGTGGAAGAACGATCATACAACAGGACAAACGGAGCATGACTCCTTAAGCTGTGAGAGCACGTCTCAGTAAAAATGGAAAGAATCCGGTGGCAGCAGGCATCTTTAATCTTTAATATGCGCCACATTTTATTAGCTTTCAGAAGCGATAGAATTACAGGACAGCCAACGGCACAAGTAACGGTAAATGCTCAGTATTCATCGTGTCCCTTCAGGCATTAGGCTGTCAGCGTTGTGGAGCACGGTGTCCTTGGCCATCTACTGGATGAAGACATCCAGGGGTGCTGGGGGAATGCACTGCCATGTTAAATATGCCCCCGCTGGAACAGGGCGTCATGTAGCTAAGGCAGTGTTTCCTTACCTGGTCCCTGGGGACCCACAGACAGGGGGAGAGCAAAAATGTGGACCATCTTTGGGAAACACTGAGCTAAGGGATTTCTGGCCTCTCTCTCGGCCGAAATGGTATGAGATGGAGAGATCTCTGACACACAGTTGGTGTTCACCATGGAATGGGGGAAGTACTTCCCACTTGACGTCCTCCATCAGTGTCTGTGATCCCTTGTTCAGGAACTGCATGAGGTGCACAGTTGTCACAAATCTGTTCTTTGGAGGTAGTAGTACTCCCTACCATCTCCCCAGGCTCTGAGCACGCCCAGTGCTTTCCAATGCCCAGATATAGGCTGGTGTTTCGGGTCAGGGGGTGGACAGTGGGCCTTATGAATCTGTGTGTTTATTTCGGCTATAGGGGCGCAGTAGGGTGGGGTGAAAAAAATATAAATTTCCAATAGCAATTTCCAATAATGTGGAAAAGTTGTCACTGGACCTCATTATTAAATGTGCAAAATATCTTTGAAAAAGGTTAATATTTTCAGGTTCCACAAAGCGATCGAAGTTTCATAATTTCCCGAAAATAGTTGATTTTCCCCGCATGAGTCTCATGTTCGAAATAATTTTGTTTCAGGGAGTTAATTATTCCAATAGGGTGGAAAGGTTACTACTTAAGCAGTATAGTAAGCCTACAAAATTGTATTGATATTAGTTAATATTTAAAGGTTCCTCATCACATTTCTAATAAAATTCTAATAAAATCTCTGTACGCTGCAACCTGTATGCTCTTTGTGCATAATTCAACTTTGTCTCAAACTTGTATTATTAACACATGAACATTGAACAATGAACATGATGATCAGTGAACACTGGACATCAGCAAGCAATAACAGTAAGCAATAACAGTAAGCAATAACAGTAAGCAACAACAGTAAGCAACAACAGTAAGCAACTAAACATTGCGAGTACTTACAATCACAATTCAGTCTACACTCTACAGTCTACATGTTGTAGTCAGCTTTCATCTCAAAAACGGCATTTTCTTTCTGAACTTCAGTTTTGCTCTGATGAAACCATCTCTGTTGAAACCACTCTTTTTCAGATGCTTCGGTCACTACCTGCACAGTTATATATATTCACTCCATTTATATATGATCTGTACATTTGGAGCAGCGATAAGAAGTGTACAGAATCAAAAATATCCCGGGTTCAGCATAAGAATACATCGCTTGCAAACTTGCACACCATGAATGTTTTATATATATATTTACAGCCAGATCCAGGGAAAAATCTATACCTGGGTAATTGATCACTGTGCAGGCAGTGACTGAAAATATTAAAAGATAAAAGATATCAAAGATATTTTGCACGTTTAATAACGAGGTCCAGTGACAACTTTTTTGCACTGTTGGAAATTGCTATTGGAAATTTAGATTTTTTTTTTCACTCCACCCTAGAGTGCAGCTAAACCGGTCTGGCTGATCTATGTGAGGGACCACTGGCAAAGCTACGGATTGGAACTTCATTTCCCTGCGGAATCAGCTCCCGCCCCACTGAGTGTGATTCCCTCGCTTCCCAGGACTGGAGGCCTGGAGCGGGCAAATTGCGATTCGCCCGAGGGTAATTGGGACAAGCGAGGCGGCGTGACACGGGAGCGCTGATTTGCACGCCTCAGCCAGCACCGTAGGACTGTGCTCGCTGCAGACAGCAGGGTGTGGCGGAACAGAATCTTGAGGTGTGCCTAGACACAACTGTCCTACCCCCCCTGCCCGATTCAGGGGATACAATATGCACAATATTTACAGCATGGTATAGCAGGCTTTCTGCACTTTTTGACTCCATCTGTTGAAAATGCCTTCTGTAATCAGACTGCATGACAATTGGCTAATTTAATACATAATTAGCTATGATTCTCATACAGGACTGCTCCCATTCCTCCATTCTCACAGGGGATCTGGTCAGTGCCCCCTCCCCTGCGCACATAATAAGCACGAGATCCGTGATCGGAATGATGCAGAAAAGCTTAAAGCGTGCCGAGTCTATCCATCGATCTGTTTGATACTCAGGTTTCAAAAAGAGAACTTAAGCCATCTGTGTCTTCCTTGCTGCCATAACAACAAAATACATAAATGAATAAACAAATGAATCCCTGCTCAGATCCAGTCTTCATGGATTTTCCATGGCCTGAGGAGTATGAGCTAGGGTCAAAGGTTAAATGGTGGTGAGCCAATGAATGCATCCCAAGTCATTTCAATGAGCACACCAGCTGTGATGGGGCCTGGGGTTCGGGCTCAACCATGTGCTCGATAATAGATCGATGGGCCTGTAGCTTTGCCCAGCAAACCCTACTAGCTTCTACAAGTGATTCATCCTTCTAGGTTTATTTTCAGCAATGCAGAGCATTGAATCAGACAAAATGGACTGGCCGCACCTGCTTCCAAAACGGATAAAAATGACAAAAATGTGCCATTGCAGCCCCAGATGATGAGACTGGAATGCAAGAATTCAAGTCTCTGAAGGATGGAAGCGGTTTAAGCCCTCCATCACCAATAAATGCCTTCTGCCAAGCAGACTCCGTCCATCATCCCCCCACTAACACGGCAACGAAGATGTTGAAGGAGGTCAAGGTTTGGGAATGACATGCTTTAGAAAAACCTACAACCCCAAAACCGGGAAGCGAGGCAGGCACTGGAAAAAAAGACAGACGCCATTCGATGTCACCGTGATGACCAGGCAGCTCAGGATGCATGCAGAGAGGAGGAGGTCATGTGACAGGAAGCTACCCATTACCCCAAGGTTTCACTGTAATGGGCAGGAAGTAAGACTGGGACTCATTGTTGGGTTACTGTTTCAAGGAAGGGATGAGGGTAACAGTGCAGGAGCTCGGGAAACTGGGGAGGCACCAGCAGCCATCCATGGAGATCTGCAGCTAAACAATGTCCTGCCAGATACAAGCGAACCCTCTTCTCGCCCATTATGGAAGCGGTGACGATTAGCAATGGCTATGATTAGCATTCCTTCCAAGCCGAGCCAATCCCCGTCCAGCAGTGAATCCATTTCCAGTGGAAAAGTCAACGTGGGGGAATTTCAGATTTCATTACAGAAAATGCTCCTCACAAGCACTGGGGTGACTAATAACAGCAGCTATTGGAAAGCTGCCTGCAGGAAGAGTTCCTCCGAAAAAGATCTAAAACAGAGGCATGTAAAACAAAGGCTCATTCCTCTGTTACTATGATTCTTCTTTAGTTCATTTGAGAAATGTTTTCAGAGGAATTCAAGTGCAATTTACTGTAAAGGCATGGAAAAATGTGAAGGAGATACGGCTTGTGTGAAATGATGTGTAGAATCAATATTCTGTTCACTGAAACACATCACGCGGAGGCTTATTTTATATATCCATTTTATTTGAATCTGACCGAACTGAGCATGAGGTATTGAGTCACTGTCTGTAAAAGGTGCAGAAGTGCTTCAGCGGTCCTGGGGACAGATACTGCAGGCGGGAGGAGAAGCGTGCTCTTCCTACTGTCACCGGGCTCTCCAGAAACATCTCCAGAAAACGAGGTGGGCTACACCTACTCAAACAGTGTGGATCTGGCCGAGATGCACACCCTCTAATCTCCCCCGTCTCTGACGTAGAACATGACAGTCTAGAGATGTTCCTCAAAAAAGAAACCACTGCCACCACTGCTTTCTCTGTATGCGATACACTCCTCAACCGAAAAATCTGCAGATGAATCACTCTAGTTTCATTGGGTCTGCATACATGCCAACCAATCCTGTTTGACGTGGAGCAAATAAATGAGTTTCTACTACTGATCTGTAATTGGTACGTCACACCATAAAATACAGTTGATGTGGTCTTTGTGGATTAATTGGCCTACCCTATAAAATCTACTGTCAGAAGTCTGGTGCATCTCATATATTAAACCAGAAAAAAATGCCATTATTGTGTACAAATAACACAGCTTCAGTAGAACTGGTTGTAAAAATGCTTGTTTAATCATATATGTCCCAGTAGTTCAAGCAGCACTAAGATGAAGATATGTGAGCTACCAGTCTATAAATATAAATAGTCTATAAATAGTGGTAGAAAAACAACTGAAGTACTGAAGAAAATATGAAATGAAACAGACTCTCGGATTCATGGGTAGGCTATGCTGAGCAGAGCCTGCTGCCTCAGGGGGCCTGAATGGTCCACTCACTGCCCTTCAGCGGGCACCACAGAGTTTGTGATGAGTGCGAGTGCCCTCTGATGTCCAGAATGTGAGTTCCGGTCCCAGGTTTCCTTTTGGATTCCTGGTACCATTCCTCTAGATGTTGCCCTAAGTTTGTGACGGATTGGCTTCCTGTTCAGGGAGCCCTTGTAGCTACAGATAAAGGGGGAAGGGGAACAGAAAATGTTATTTCATTCATTTTCTTTCCCACATTTTTAATTGCAAATTCAGCAAGACATCACACATCCATCCATCCATCCATCCAGTTTAGGGTCATGGGGATCCGGAGGCTATGGGCACAAGGCAGGAAACAACCCAGGATGGGGTGCCCTCACACACACTTTGCACTCACACATGCACACCTACTGGCAACACCAATTAGCCTCAGCATCTATTTGGACTCTGGGGAAGAAACCCTTTCGACAACACCACACCACCCCCATCTTACACATTGTATATTTAATTTTATTGTTTGAAACAACCTGAGCTGAGAAATTGACTTTAACAGTTTTTTTTGTGCTTCTATGTGAAACAACGAGCAGACAATAATTGCACTTTTAAAATCTGCGGGCAGCTTTCTCCCTTTGCCAGGTTATTAATAACAGCCGTTCGTGTTCATGGTTAGCGATGTGGGATGAGCAGCACCCACGTAAACCAAAAGCATCAGCATTACCCTCACCGGACAGTACCATGCCGAATATCGTCATGACAACCACCATCCAAACAAATCCTCAGAAAGGGGGGGCAGGAGGGGGGGGTATATCTCTGATATCATGCTGAAGAACTGTGTGAAGAAGGAGCCTGTCTCTTCACAGAATGGACCCTGTAGGAGGCAGATCTCTCTCTGGCTGCAGCTTCATCTTAATCATCTGTCTCTGCCTCCACCGAAGGATTCCTGCGACCAGTGCATCCATAAATGTCATTACACTGAGCAGTCGGCTCGGTTATTGAGTTTATCATCGTAACAGACATGTCTTCGTAAGCGCGTAATCCGATGAAGCGATGCTGTTTATCGTCTCCGTTCAGCAGCAGAAAGCCGCCAGAACTTTGCCTCTTTGAAGAGGGCAGTGCTGTGTTTCGTGATCGGTTCAGGAGAGGCCACAATTGGTCAGATTCAGGGGCCTCCAGTAGGCTGATTGCTCCATAGAAAGTGCCAGAACAGGCTGGACATTTTTAACCGAGGACCTGCAGAGATTCATAAAGAAGAACCACGCTGAATGGAATACTTGCAGTGAACAGAGTTGGGTAAATCAGGTCCAGAGAGTAAAAGTCTAGACCAACATTTTGTTTCAACCAAGCAGTTGAGCATAAAGAGCCACAGTCATAACTGTACTCAATTGGCTGGTTGAAACAAAATCCCGGTCTGGACTTTTACTCTTCAGATCTGAATTACCCAACTCTGTCAGCAAAGCATGTAAATATTCATAGCAGCACGTAGCGAACACTCTTAACACCCAAAACACGAGTCCAGCTCAGGGAAAACAGAGTGGGAAGTGATGACCTGCCTCCATGATAGGCTAAATGTGTTTTCTAACCCCCTGCAGAGAGATAGAGGAGAATGAAATCCAAAATACAGCAGAAGACAGATCATGACTATACACAAGATGAAGCGTAGTCAGAAGACCATCTTGGCATATATTTAAAAGCACAGAGGCACCGACAGACCAGCACAAAGCCACAACGTGATATTTTTATTTTGCCATGGCTCTTCAAACTGTGGTACTAAGCAAAAGGCTTAAGAGGCAGTTAAAGATGTAGACAGTGAATAAGCTTTTTACCTGGGTAGTGTGAGAATGATCTTTGGCTTGCTAATATTAAAATGCTGTTTCACAGACAGATACATTATTCCATCTCACAGCATACATGAACACACACACACACACACACACACACATGTAGAGTATACCTATCCTTGTGGGGCCCGCTGATTCACTTCTATGGGAAAAATACTAACGCTAACTATGACAACCTTAACCCCCACCCTGCCCTAACCACAACCATAAGTAACCAAGCAAAATGCAAGAGTTTTTGTATTTTAGTTTTTTCATAGCGGTCACTGTTTTTTATAAAATAGAGTTTTCCCTTATGGGGACCAGTTTCCCATAAGGGAAAGAAAACGGATATTTATCACATTATGGGGACATTGTGTCCCCATAAGGATAGGTATACCCGCTCACACACACACACACACATAGAAACACACACAATAACAGCTGGAGGAATCCAATGCGGATCATGCAAACTGTACACACAGAACACAGGTACCAGTCAAATCCCCACCCTGTAAGTGTGACACCCATTTAGCAAATATTCAGTGTAAAATTGAATTCAATAACATGTCAACACTTCATTGAATTTAACTGTTGAGAGACTCACAATCAGTCCCTGGCACAATTCACGCTCTGGCAAGTCTGAGCCACTGGACCTGGCCCATATCATTCAGGCAATTTGTTACATTTGTCACAGTTTGTTACAAAGCTATCTGATATTATGCTTTATAGCTGATTTGTGTAATTTCTATGTTTTTATCTATTTTTGTTTTCATGTCACTGGGCTGCAGTTCAGTTCTTCACAGGAGGCCTTGGATTGATTTGAATTCAGTTATGGTCTGTGAATACTGCACTTTGGAGTCCATGAATTTTTTACATAATTTAAAGCCAAGCAAACTTCCATATCTTGTCTGAATCGTTAAAATTTAAAATGTGCCATATTCACTGAAAAAATAACTTTCTCACAGTATACAGAAAAAATAACCTTTGCACAATACACAGTATATTTACTGAATCTGGCACTTCCACAAATGTTCCCCTAGTTTAAGTAGTTTGTGTTATGAGTTAAATGTAAAAAAAAAGAAAAAAAAATGTATGATTTCTCCTTACTCCTGTGAAAAGGGACGATCCCTGTGCATTAAACTGGCAGTTGATGTTGTGATATTGTGGGCCTGGAAATAATCCAGAACTGAGATTCTGAATTTTGAAACCTCAAACCAGCTGCCTCGGCAGCTGACAGGCATGGAAGCAGTGCTTTTTTCAGCATTGCAGCTGAGTATAAAAAACCAAATGAAAATATCACTGCATAAATACCTGCGGCTAACTGAGGTCACCCATCCGTATTCCTATCACATATTCTGGCCAAGGTCATAATGGGGGAGGGGGGGTGGAGCCTATCCCAGAGCATAAGACTGGAGAACACCCTGGCCAGGATGGCAGTCCGTAATACTCTGGTTATGATAATACATTTTAATGTCTCAGAGGTGACATCCTGAATGGGAATACAGCAGTCAGGGTGAGCAGTGCGGTTTGTCCAGAGCCCTCAGGTCTCTCACCGGGACCAGACCAGATCGATAGCTTCCCCCCATCTGCCATCTCTCTCCCGATCCCCACGGGCTCAGGTCAAGGTTACCGCAGCCCCACACGCTGGGCGCCGGATTTTCCCACAAACCATCCCAATTCATCACAAAATGGAATGGCGTAATCTGACCTGAGGTGTGATTTGCCTTATTTATGGAGGTTTCGCCATTTCACTGCTTTGAGTTCGACGGTCAATCAGAGGAGGCTTCACTCTCTTGGTGGGGTTGGAGAGGATGCCTTCCATATTCTCTTACTGAAATGATGTTAATAATTCAGCCCATGACTTTCTCTATATGTTGTCTGGCTTAAAAATGAATAGCATGATGCGTGATGAACAGGCCTGGAGAGCGGGCACAGCTGTGTACAAGAATTATGGACAGAAATTACAGAGCACAGGATCAAGATGACTGCAAACGCCAGGCCGAGGGGTTATTGGAACTGGAGCACGATAATGGGAAATCAATATTAAAAATGAAAAATGTATGGCCATAAACTGACAGTATTCTGCACATAAGATGAGATGAGATAAGATGAGATGAGATGAGATGAGATAAGATAAGATGAGATAAGACGAGATGAGATGAGATGAGATGAGATAAGAGGAGATGAGATGAGACGAGATAAGATGAGATGAGATAAGATAAGATAAGATGAGATAAGATGAGATGAGATAAGATGAGATAAGATGAGATGAAATTATATGACATGAGGTGAGATGAGATAAGATGAGATAAGATGAGATAAGACAAGATAAGATGAGATAAGATGAGATGAGATGAGATGAGATAAGATGAGATGAGATAAGATTAGAATAGATTAGATGAGATGAGATGAGATGAGATAAGATAAGATAAGATGAGATAAGATGAGATAAGATAAGACACGATAAGATGAGATGAGATAAGATGAGATAAGATGAGATAAGATGAGATAAGATAAGATGAGATAAGATAAGATAAGACAAACTTTGAAATCCATGTGCACATAAAGTGCTAAACAAGATACATAGTGCAAACACGTAAACACAAGGCAAACAAATTTTAAAAACATACACTGTACACAAACAGAAAATCCTGTAAGGAATGTTGCAAAAAATATATATAAATATAAATAAATTATGCGACATGAGGTTGAATCCGCACAAACCTGATGTACTGGTTCGTGTGTGTCGGCATGTAAAGTGAACGGAGGCTCCTCGCAGAGTTGGCCCTGCAACTTAGCTCCTCATTGACGAGGAGCCCCAGGATAACGATGTTCCTCATCGGCCTGTAGCACCCAGTCACTCGGCCTCGTCACTCATCTGTGACCTTCATATGATACCGTCACGCAGAGGAGCTTCCCAAGCGCGCTGAGCCCATCTGTTGGGGGAAGCAGACGCTTACCAAGGAATGGGATTTCATTTTGAAATTGTTTTCAACAACACTGACAGAATAAAGGGTTTAAAGTGACTGGCATTAAGAGGACAGGTGCATAATCGAGTATTTGAAACCTTTGAGTGAAGCCCTTAACCAAAATCGTTCCTGGAACTGAGTAACCAAACTCAGGTCAAGTGTGGGTTAGGACTCCATGATCAGGAGGTCATGGTTCAAATCCCAGGGTCAGAAGAGTAATTTCACCACTGAGCCTTTGAGTGAGGCCCTTAACCCCCAATTCCCCCAGGCGATGGCTAGCCCTGCTCTCTCACTTGTATATTCCTTTGGATGAAAATGCCTGTTAAATGACTAAATGCACTAATCTGATGTCCGAATTAGACAATCAGTTGATTTTTTCAATATAAAATGCATTCCCTAGCCTGCCTACAGTGTCACCCCTTCCCTTTATAAGGTAGATGAATATCCCCCCTGACACCACAGCCACTCTCCAGAGGGTAGCCCCACTGTTTGTTCCCTGCCAGTCACCGGTGACTCTTTATCAGCCTCCTCTAAGCAAACAACAAATCTGTTGTCCCGTCGTTACAGCGGGATACAGGGAGATAGGCATCGAGAAGCCGACGCTATCACATGCCCGGCTGCCCCCGGTGCAACCTGAACCCCCATCACCGGCTCTATTGTGTTGGCAGGAATGGACGCCCTTGCTGCTGTGCGAGTCCCGCTGAGGGCATTGGATTTCCTGTGTGGAGTAACCCAATAGGCCTTGCCGCTACACGCTCTGGGAATATTAGCTGCCCTTTCCAATCTCGTACATTTCCCATCCAACCTGTCCTCCCATCATTTGTCACTCTCTTACTGAGAAGATGTATGGGAGTCACACAAGGTGACACAGATGAGGAGCATTCCTTTGCGGAGTCCGTCTTTGATGACAGAAGAGGCCCATCACTATTGCAGCTTTCAACATGTCAGTTGACTTCTAAGAGTCACTTTGACAGACACTCCAGTTTGGCCGAGCTGCTAAGGAGTTGGCACGGACCCAGAAATCCACAATGTTTCTTTACAAGAAGCAATAGACAGAAACTGGCCACTTGATGATCCTGCTAAACCCTGACTCTTTCAGTTCTCCGTAATTCTAGAACGACACTTCCCCATTCTCAATGCAATCATCGTGCTGTAGCTCCCTGCTGCCGCTGTGACCTGCATCGAGGTTTACGGACATGAAACCACAGTCGGCTCAATTCCAATCCACTACGGTATCAACGGTCAATCCTCGGGGCCAGCAGGGAGCCTGTAAGCGGAGCTGTGTGTCTTAGCAGGGTCAACTGATCTGGCCCCTTTGTTGGTGTCGATTAGCATGCTCGATCACAGCCACGAGCGGCGCATGGGGCCACGCCATTCAGCATATGCGACTTCCCAGGTTTGACACGTCAATGACACCACGCCTAACAGGAACAAAGGGCTTTCTAAGTGCTTGTTAACTCTGAGAGGATCCGCCCACGGAGTTTTACGGAAGGCCATATATAGCCGAGGAGCTGTGTTACCAAACAAGTGCGTCAAGCACATTAACTAAATAACCGAATGTCCAATTAATATTAAATGACACAACGGACATTATTATCCTCTGAGATGCTTCTTCTTTTCATCTGCAAGGCTTCAAGCCACTGTTTCATTATACGAAATTTTTATTGCTTGACTGAAGGAGGCAATTTTCTTTCATGGTGCAGCACCGGTTAAAATATAAGAAATGCTATCCATGTAACTACAGTCTTCTGAACAGAGCGGAAATTTTTTAATTGAAACTCATGAGTCTTCTTGAATGAAAAACCATCCGCATAAGCTTTATTAAACATTCAGAAGACATTGCTCGTCCATGAAGTTCCATTTCCATCCACTGAAATCCACAGCATTACAGGAACAGCCCATACATTGCTGTCCTTTTTTTTGAATCGATTTCACACGGCTTTAGAAAGCAAACGGCCAGCAGAGGGTTGTACACAAAGAAATTAAACAGAAATTACCTGCTACTAAAACATTAACAGACTTAAAAATCGTCACCACTTCCTGTTTGTGAGTTTTCCGCGTTTCCAAGAGCAACCGTACTTCTGAAACAAACATATCACTCTCTAAATCCTACTAACTGCCACAGTAGCAGCAATGACCAACGCAACCTCTCTTTCAGCATCCCCTACACTCACCAACTCCAATTCTTGACAATTACTCATGATGCAGGTTTCTGAAATAATCTCCCGTTGTTTAGCAACATGCGGATACACAGATTCATTAAGCTAAATAGGTCATCGGTTTTTGCTCTGAGAGACCGGAAGGAAGTTATGACAGCGAGTGCAGTTTTATGCAGCATCTAACCTGGACCAAACATGCGCTCAGCTGATCCAGGACAGCAGCGCTGGCCAGCGTTTGTTTCTATTAGGTTAAAGGTACAGAGCTATTAATTATCTTTCCATGATGACAGTTAAACACCCCCCAAATCATAATGTATGTCGCATTTGACAAACAGAGCAACAGGAGGAGGCTGTGGGGGGGCGGGGTCCTAACTACTGCTGAAAAAAGGACTCTGGGTGGCGTATCGTTGCTTGGTCAGCACTCAAAACATCACTTTGGAGTCTAATGCATTTGTTTCAAGAACGATAAAAATAGCAAATGGATTGACACATACGTTCAGAGCTAGCTAGTAGGTTAGCAGAACATGCTGCTTCAGAATCTCCTAAATAAGGGACGTGTTTATTTAATATTTAGTGTGGTGACTGTTTGTGGCCAACAGGGGGCCCCCAAACCTTGAAGGCCGTACAACTGCTAGCAGATACATGGAGCCCTGGGAGGTGAACTTTACCATGCTTTACCACATCTTTCCACTGTGATCCCATATGGAATGAGGACTCAGTCAAATCCAACACGGTTACACCTCTTTCTTTACACTCCTTTTGTTTAAAGCATTCTCATTCACTTATTTTTTTTGTCACACACATAATTTAATCATTTTCTGGGTGTAGTCTTCACAGATGTTTAAAACAAGGAGAGAGCAGAGCGCAGAGAGAACTGGAAGGAACTTCGAGTTGGATCCCCCCAGGAACTCGTAGACACATCTCATAATGTAACACACAACAGAAAATGTGAATGCAGCACAGCAAATACCAGAAACACACCAAAGGCATTAGCAGAAGCTTTCATCCAATCGGGAAAGCAGGGTCAGCCAGTCCCAGGAGCAATTGGGGGTTAAGGGCCTTGCTCAGGGGCCCAATGGTAACATCACTCTGCAGACCATGTGATTAGAACCTTCCAATCACCAGCACCTAGTTCTTACCCGCTGAGCCAAACACCACCCCCACGAACATGAGGCCTCATCCAATACATTGACCAAACAAAAAAGGTTCTTTTACAAGTCCTGTGTTAACGGCTTTGGGGGTGACTATGTTGGGAAAGACACTATATAAAAATAAATTGTGCTGAACATGTTGATGGCCCAGTTTGAGGCGTTCCAGTGCACCAGAGGCTTCTTGACAGCCAGCAAACAATAAACAGCTTCTTGTTGCAGTTATTGCTGCATATTACGACTTCCTGCATATTCTTGGTCTCTCTAGATCGGTTTCTCAATGAGGTGATAAGGACACACATAGATACGCGCTACAAGCTAAAATACTATAGACAACTAAAGGGACGGACCTTTACTTTCGCTTCACCTCATCAGAGTGCACGGAACATGGCATCTTCTCAGTGAATTCAGCCTGGTAGGGAACATTACTATCATATGACCAAGTCAGTCGTTAAATAAACACAATTTAAAACTGGCACAGATCAGTTTCTCTTATTCGAACTGTTACTAAAAGTATTCCTTTGCTTCTTATATTGCTTGTATCTTTTTCCAAGTAATTCCAGCTGTATTATCGAGACGTCCTGTATGACACTGCTTTGCTCAGCATATATCCATCGAGGTTTAAGTTTCTTAAGCTTTTCATGCTGATTAACTACCCTACCGGGTAACTGTATTGATAAGTATTGACGTCCATTGCGGACAGGAAAGCCAGCTAGCCACCACCCCCACATCCGTCCAATCATTTCCACGCCGCACCATGACTCCGAGGGGAGTGTGGGCTGTCTGAACCCAAAACCGGGGCCGCTAATGACTTACATGCCACTTTTGTGCACTTTACACTGCTCTCCACTTCTCATTTTACACACCATAAAATCTCACTTACTGATGTAATTGCATTTTATTGTTTCATTTTATTGGTTTATTTTATTTCTATTGCTATTTTTCTTTGCCAATAGGGTGGCCATCTCACCATGGGTTATTCCATGACTTGTACCTGTAGCTAACACCTGTGACCCTACAAATTCAAACTGGGTTTAGAAATTGTATGGATGGATGTTATTTTTCTGCTTACTCTATTCAGGGTTGTGTAGGGTGGGGAGCCAGAGCCGATCCTGGAGGCTACGGGCACGAGGCCGGGAACAACCCGGGATGAGGCACCAGCCCATATAGGGCACACTCACATGCCATTCACACACACATGGACACCTTCAGGCAATTTGATAACTCCAATTAGCCACAGCATGTTTTTGGACTGGGGGAGGGTACCGGAGTACCCAGAGGAAACCCCATAACAACAAGAGGAGAACATGCAAACTCCACGCGCAAACGGAGCCCTGGCAGAGACTCTAACGCTGGTATGAGGTGTGAGGCAACAGTGCGCCTCCATGCCGCTCAAATATTTTTCGTATTACATATGTCTTTTGAGCACAATCCAGGAACACACAGTGTATGTGGAAAATAAAACTATGTCTTGCTATAGCAGCATCGCCAAAGTGACTTACGAACGCTGCTGAAGCTGCTTGCTTCCGTCCGTTTTCTCCCCTGGCGAAACACACACCCCCAAAGACGCCATGTGACCCACACACTCCCTGACAGAAGCACGACGATCGGTCAAACAAGGAGTCATCCAGGGACCTTTTTAATCATATCAAGTGCCCCACTGCTAAGATAATCGCTGATACAGTATGCCCATCACTGGCTGAAGTTCACTGCAAATTAGACCTGAATGCTAGACTCTCGTCTTACTCTTTAGAATCATATTGCCCTAAAAAGACATCAGAATACATCGTCTAACGTTTACTCTTTCCAAACGATACTCATCGCATAGATCTGCACGGATGTCCCTTGGTACCACACTGAAAAACAATCGTTCATATTTCCTGCTCTTTTTGCTTATGAAGAGGAATGCAGAGTGTGCTGTTCTCATACTACTGCGTCTGAGTTTCGGGCATCGTGTGGCTGAGCAGGTTAGGGCGTGTGATCTGAAGGTCGCGGAGTGAAGTCACCATTGGGCCCTTCAGCAAGACCCCCAGTTGCCCTCCAGAGACCAGCTGACCCTGCTATATCTGAAAAATATATGCTGCTTGGACCAAAGTGCCCTCTAAAGACATGAAATGTAAATATTCAACTTCATATGCACAGTATTACATGTAGCTGCATGTGGTATCTTAGTGGAGAGTAATTTCTGATGGGACAGCTTCATATGAGGAGTGCGAGCCAGACTTTGACAAGGACGGTGTCCCTCCAACCTGCAACCACCACCCTGGCTTGGACAATGAGCTCCACTCAGCTCCTGGAAGATCTCTGTAAATGTTGACCGAGCTTCAGGTCTCAATAAAAGATTGATTTGTAGGGATGTCGATTCTGCTGCCTCTGCAGGTGAACTGAATGACTGGATCAAAAAGTACAAACTGAGTAATGAATGTTGCCCTTTTAAAGCTGATTATTCATCTGAATATTTCATGCTGCTGATTTGTCAAATTGATCCTGAATCTCACAATTCACCCAAAAAAAAATCTAATATCAGTTTTAAATGATGGGCTAGTTTTGCAGCAGCATCATGAAAAATAATAATCAGGTAACCGGAGATGGAACCAGCCATGTGCTGCCTCTGTCTTGGTAACGCTGCAGACCTGGAGAAAAACTCCTTCACCATGGCAACCGCATGTGTTTAAAAAATAAAAACACAAGTGATTTTTTTTAATTCTATAAATAAATTCCTCTCCGCGAGTCGTGTTTATGTGCTGTATGTGCCGTTCCGGTTCATTCACACGCCACGTGGGGCAGTCAGGAGGGCGCCAACATTCCCGTGTCTTTCTCTCGGGTTTGGGCTGTAGACGCCCGTTTGGTCGCAGCTCGGATGTGTCACGCAGACGTTCGGCGATAGACCGGGCATCCCTGCGCAGGGGCTGCGGCTCTCGGATGGGAGAGGAAATGCAGGGCGTGGCAGCGCAGCCATCTGCTGCGGAATGTGCATCTGGCAGGGATAGGCGGGAAAAACATCAGTGAGTTAATGAAATGGGGGGGGGACAGAGGGCAGGGCAGGTGGGGGGAGTGTGTGTGTGCTTCTGTTTATGTGTTCGATGTTGCTGGCAGGGGTGCAGAGGGGTAGTGGTTGTGTGATGGACAATAAAGAGATTGTCTGTGGCGGGGGGGGGGGGGGTGATGAGGGCTGTGGCAGATACTGGATCTATTTTTAGCCCAATACATTGGGGGGGGGGGGAGGCGCCATCTGTGCGAGAGAGGCTGGGGTTCAGGCAGTGCCAGTGACACCACAGAAAAGACCAGAGACAAACAAACTGGAAAACGTTGAAAAATCGCAGAGAAATCCTCGGAATCCTCCATCCCGGGAACGACCCTGCATCGCTTTGCGGACAGAGCCTTCAGACACCCCCCATCGGGCCAAATCTAGGCCTGTCCGCAATCCTGTCAGCCCCTGGGCCAGAGACGCACCGTAAGTCGTGCCTGTATGTGTGTGTGTGTGTGTGTGGGGGGGGGGGGGGTGGTACAGCTGGACCGTTATACGTGAGCTATTTATACTGCAGTGGCTAAAAATATCCAAAGCCGGCCTGCTCAACTCCTCAGCAGCAGACCTGCAGTGCTGCAGCGTGTGTGTGTGGGAGGGCGGAGGGGGGGACTGGAGGATGGAGCTAACGTACAGATGGTGTCAGTGGGAGCTGGGGGGGGGGGGGGAGTGTGAGTTAGAGGATGAGGAAGCCCTGATTGTTTGTTGGTCCCACAACTGCTGTGTAGTGGTGTAAGAGGCTGAAGGAGTGTCCCAATCCTGTGCAATCGGAGCCACTGCACACTTCCCCTCGGCCCCCTCATACGCCCCTTACCCCTGACTCCCGCTTCTCATTTGCATATCTCATTATTATTTCTGTTTTTTTTTACTCCAATGATGATAATTCAGGCACCGATACTGATCAGCCTCCAGGGGAAAAAAAGAGAATAAGTGAGTAACCAGAAAGTGAGAAAATCCCCCCCTGCGAACACACAGGATGTTCAGGTTTGACACATGACCCCAGAGTCTCAACCGTCTGATCTGAGAGCAGCAGAGCGGAGGAAACAGCTGCTCTCCAACAGATTCCAGTACAGCCAACTCCTTCCTGCAGCCATGATACCAGCAAGTAGAATAATCCCAGCTTTCCATCCAGTTTTACTCCTGTTCACCACAGTGGTCAAGGGACAGATCCTTAGAGTCAAGGCCATTTGTGATGATGCACGTATCTAATAAATAGTAAATGATCCACCTATCAGGTAATAAATAATAAATCTTTTTGGCTTACAGTACACAGACTGCCTCTGCCACCTGGTGGCTATGAGATGGAAAGGCTTTGCATAGCTGAATTTAACTGCTTTCGTGAACTTGGAAATATGATAATAAGATAGCAAAAAAGATCGTGGCAGTCAGTGTTATTTATATCTGCATTCATGCATTTTTCGGTTTATGTACAGTGGTGAGAAAATCTTCGCGAAAACATCTTCGCAAAAATTTCACAAAACGTGGTCTGATCTTCACAGTCTATTTAACAAACATTTGACATTCTCCATATGTTAACTGAATGAAAAAAATAACAATAAAATAAAAAAATTTATTAAATCAAGGTAAAAAAAGTATGTGACCCCTTATTTGTACTAATTTTTCTGACTTTTAAATCACAGACAGGTGTCCTGAAAATCTGCTACAGAATTTCATGATACAAGTTGGAATTCATTGGTGAACAAATCAGCCTCACTCCATTACACTCCCCCCACGGTGTCTGACAGCAGTGAGATTCCGCTGCTGCTCTGCAGTGTCTTGACAGGATGCTCTTGGGGCACGACACTGTGCTCACTTACCAAAAAGCTCAGCCTCTGCCCCGTCTTTCTGAAGAACATCATTGCAGTGCTGCTGCGGAGCACATGGGTGTCTTCTAGCAAGCAGGGATGCTTTTAGTGAGCACTGGTTCCTCTGTGGAGGTGAATCTGCACGAGATGCCTGAACATCCTCAGCTGTCACCCTCGGGTCTTTTGCCACTTATTTGCAGATTCTGCTACAGTGTCCACTTGCATCGATCTTTGCAGGGATGCCACTCTGGCTTTTCCAGAAAACCCAGAACCACACTGAACCCCAACAAGGCATCACATTTGCTTTATCAATCCTATTACAGTAATCACAAGTTAAATAATTCACATTAATGATTGTTTTGGGAAACACCACTATTATAAAGAAATTTTTGCTTCCAGTTGTGGAAGACAAAAAAGGCTCCCAATTTCCCTTCTGTACCTCAGATCCAGACAGAAAAATAACTAAATCTGTTACTCAAAGGTGGTAAAAGGTAAAATCTTCTTTATCACGGAGATGATGCTGATTAGCCCGACAGCGTGCTCCTCCAATACTGGGCACTTGCGCACCATACAAGAAAAAGTGCCCTTTTATATTCTTGTTAAAAACCCCCCTTGCAAATTTATCTTTGACAGGATTGGCTATCATATACCAGCCCTCCTTTCTCACGACCTTTGCCCTTGTTTGATGCATGTGAGTATTATGATCACTTAACTTAATACTTTTCTGTTAAATTTCCTGTTTTATTGTTATATATTGTTTATTCTTGGTTAAGACATAGGTTATGCAATTGTACCTGTGATATTATGAATTAAATGCTTTGTATTATTATTAACTCAAACTATCGTAAACAGGATTCTCTCCTCCCAGCTTATCAAATTTCTTTTCCTCATTACCAGGGCAACCTGCCCTCACAAGACCCTGCTTTCCCTTTGCAGGTAGCAGGCATATCCTGCCTTTCTTTGACAATCCTTGCAGCTTGTGCCAAGTCAGTGATCACCCCATATAGGGCACACTCACACACCATTCACACACAAATGGACACCTTCAGACACATGGGCTGAGTACAAAATCTTGTTGCCTACGGACTGGGACAGAACAACAATCCCACAATGCAACAGCATCTTCTTGCCTAAGCCCTAAGACAGAACAACAATCCCACAATGCAACAGCATCTTCTTGACTAAGACCTAAGACAGAACAACAATCCCACAATGCAACAGCATCTTCTTGCCTAAGCCCTAAGACAGAACAACAATCCCACAATGCAACAGCATCTTCTTGCCTAAGCCCTAAGACAGAACAACAATCCCAGAATGTACCCAACCCCACATAATTCTCATTTTTTCTTCCAAAAAGTCTGTAGAATATATAGAATATATAGAATATCTATGAACCATTTGTTAAAAATGCATCCTATGTGGTTGGCTTTGAATATTTTTTTTCCTCTGGTTAAGATGCCATTGAAGCAGATTTTCTGAAAAATTGGGTATTTTGATTTTTTTATGCATATTTGGAGTTAAATTGTTTATGCACTGAAATGTAATCGTGTGGCATTTCTCCCAACAAAGTTTTGACTGATATTGTTATTGTCCTGCTGGACACAGTTATTGAATTGTTGTTTCTTTTGGCCATTTGCCCCTTTAAACAAGGTTGTGGACAGGAAAAAATTCTGGGCTGTGAGGGAGTTAGGAGGTGGGAGAAAGGAGCTAGCAGGAAAAAAGCAGAGGGACTTTGGTGAGGAGGAGGCAGAGAAAAAACTGGAGAAGCACAAGCGAACAGGCTTGATATGGTATTGGACTGAGGGCCAGTTTAACCAGAGAAGGGCACTCCCTCCCCCAGTTAACCGGAGTATTGCAGGGTTTTTATTTTTCCTCGGTTTTGCTGGATGTTCATGAGGAGCTCAGTTAGACCAAGTGACAGTAACCAGTGCTAGCAAGCTAGTGGGAGAGTGGCTGGACTGGAATTTGTGGCCCGGAACGGCGGACCATCCACTTTGCGGGACTTAGATATGCTTCTCATTACCTTGGATGTGTGAGTAAAATGAAGTGGAATGTGGAGACTAAGGAAGTGGGGAAAGGAATCGAAAAACCGATCTCTATGTCCTTTCTCTAAGAACGTGTGTTTATTTCTCCCGGGTTGCACTAAATCTTGGTGATAATGGGCATGTAAATGGGGGTACTGGAGGTACTGGCGGGGACTGGAGGCTGCATGTTTTCAGGTTAAAAATAAGCTGATAGTCACATTGATGTTAGGTTGATCGAGGCTGAAATTGTCAGAAAGGGGGCAGACATTAGAGCATTTGAGAATATCTGAATATTAAGCAAACTGAAGCCTCTTTTGAAAGTGCATCAAATTGAGAATCATGCCCCAGTGGAGTGTAGACGTGTATAGTGGGCTGCCCACCACTGCCTGATATAATCTTCCGTATTCTTGCGCTATGGGGGGTTCTTGTTTAACTTGTTGGCACTCTTTGTGTTAACATTTAAATTTAAATCCTTCAACAGTGGAGGCTACAGAAAATTCTGATTGGGGTGGCCATCAGCGGGCGTTTTATTTAGGGGGGGGGGGGGGGGGTGGCCTCACTGCACCGCATCTTTAGTATGGTTATGCTGAGAAAATAATCCATGCTTTTATTATTGTGAGACAGGGTGGTGTCAAGGGCAACCAATTATTTTCCCACCCCTTAGATCCACCCCTGTCCCCCCCCCCACTTTATTTACTGCAATGTCTGGAATAGCAGAAGTTTCATTTCACTGCTAATGTACCACTACAGTTATGCGTGTGACAAATACGAATAAGTCTCATGAATCTTGAAATGTCCTTTGTAAATAACCTACTGCATGTGGATCGATGTGTCTGCGTATGATTAAACACGTTTAGGAGCATCAACTGTAACTCTACTTCCTAACCGTTTAACTTGCAGGCGGTGCTCCTTTCCTGTTGGGGTGTAGATCTCGTTTCGAGCCACAAAGCAGATCAGTCAACTGCTACCCTCGTGCTTTGATCGGAGGAAGGTCTACAGGAAGCTACAGAACTTAATGCTCAGTAAGTCTGGCTGGTTTAAAATATTTGGTCCCTTAAATCTTCTTAATGTCAGGATCTCGGTGAGGAATTACCTTGCTGGTGAAACAGCCCGGAGCTGACAGAGACCCCCAGGAAGGGTGAAAGCTCCGAAACGACAGGCGGCCGGTGGAGCCAAATTAGCCGCAGTGCAAAAGGCTCGTCACTGCATACGGTGGAAGTACTTTGCGTAGATGTAGCCATGAAGGTTAATTGTTTATTTTCATATTTTTCTCAGGGTATGTGTTTATGTGTATATTCATATTTCATTTATTTGCTTTTGAACATAGAAGACAACTAATTAAATGCATAAAAACTGATTTTATAGGTTAATACAACTGGTTTGTTTAAGTGTAAGTTCTTGGTATGTCATGTTTAATTTATTAATTTATTAAATGCTTTTTCATCATTTTGAGTGTAATTACCATAAACCTTCGAATATTATGTGTATAAAATTTGACAAGATGCATAATGTATCCTTGCTGGCCCTTACCCTTGTCCTCTGGGCTCCACGGTTTCCTCCCACTGTCCAAAGACAGGCAGAGAGGCTCATCGCCGTGTTCCCTACCCCCTCTGGAATGGGGCCCTTGAAACTCGGCTTGAATTTTATATAATGATGATGGTGCTGCTGGCACTTCCTCTCTGAGGCACTAATTTCTGCCGCATGGTGCGTTTATGGATTCTTACCAACTCAGACACGTTTCTCATCTGTCTTACAACCTCCAAGCCAGTTTTGGTTCCATCCACCCAAAGCAACTTACTTAGACTTTTGCTATGAAATGTCAGTGACTGCAGGTGTTTTTCAGCTACTCCATCCGTTTCCATCAATTTTCAAACCTAATTCATTTCCACAAATGTATGGAAAAATCCGCAGACCAACACCGAGGCACTCAATAATAAACCTAAACATACAAAACCTTCACGATTGTCTTTATTTGGTTTGTGAAGTGCATCATTCCCCGAAAAGCAGTTAACCAGTGATGTAATATAACCATAAATGTTAGTAGTGTTTTGTCTATATAGCAGCATTTCCCAACCCTGTCCTTGGAAACCTGAAGTTGGTCCATGTTTTTGCTCCCCCTGAGCTCTGTGCCAGACAGTCCTCAATTTTGGAAGCAAAACTGTCTGTTTACAAGAGCTGGGCTGTGAAACACTGATATACAGGATAGATTATAAGAAAAAGAGGCGACACAACACCCAGACGTGATAATAATAGTTATATTTCAGTAAATAGTTCATAAAAAAAAGAGCAGAAGGTATAAGGCAGTGCAGAGGAGAGAAAGAATGATAGCGACAGACATCTGACAGCAGGGGGGTGAGGTGCAGTACAGGCCTAAGATTTAGGAACTTCAGCATCTGATAAGAGTAAAATAGGATGCGGGATGTCCATAAATAGAGGAAAGGGCGTTTATGTATAAGTAGTGTGGTTTCACTTTTCTAGCTAATGGCTATTTGGGGCAAAGAGACACAGCCCATAATAATAAGAGCTAATCCCATGCGAAATGCAATTCTCACGTAGGCTAAGCGAAGAGGCCGGTCAGGGTCATTTCAGGGCAAACTCATGTGAGGAATCCATTGTCTTACTGAGGCAGGGTGCAGCATTACTTGTTGGGAACTGGTACTGTTACGAGAGAAGCACAGACCAGAAACGAAGATCGCATTATCACATGATCAGAGAAAGTGTTGAGGAGCTTGTTAAAAACAGGAAGTGCTTTCCGAACCAAAAGCACGTACATGAGGTTATGGGTGTTAACTGTGACATTCAAACTTACTTAGAACCAAACTGAGTCTGTAAACAAATGAGTCTGTAAATATTTCGTGAAAAAGTGAACGGGATTCGTTGGTATTGTTGATGCGCCACAGCACACAGTGAACTACAATAAATCATATCCTTGACATTTAACCCATATGTGACATCATGACTTAGCAGGGGCAGCCAACGCAGTGCCCTGGGAGCAGTAACTCACTGGCTATTTGCTAGTCAGGGATTCAAACCAGCAATCTTTCTATTACAAGAGGACTTCCAGAACCATTACGCCACCACTGCCCAGCACTGGGCTGATGCTAAAAAACCAAATGTAATTCACACACTCCATTACAAAATGATTCATTGCCAATAAAGGCATTGCACAAGATTCCCGATGCTGGTTTCACAAGCCTTGTCACAGATGGTCAGAAAAAAACTACACGATACAAAGGAAGCATTTTAGCAACCCCCACATGCGCCGAGCACCATAGCCATCCCCTGCACTGGGGGTCCCAGGCAGCAGGGCCACCCCCCCCCCCCCGCCCTCCCCGTGATACAATAATGTTGGACCTCTGCTGTAATGTTAATGCGCTTAAGTTATATTAGCTAGCATTTTTTCCACATAGAACAAGTTTGATACATAGTTACTTAATGATTCTGTATGTCTTTCAGAAGGAAATGCATCGATGTCTGTATCATCATCTCCTCTTTGGGATTTCGGTGCTGGTTGTCATGCAGTGGAGTAAGTACACAATAAACCAATAACAAGGCTTTGGTGGAGCCGTTAGGGCTACAGTTATGTAGTGATGCTTTATTTGGCATCCGCACTGGCATATGACAATGTTTCTTTTTGCATCTCTCATCTTGCTCTTCTTATATACGTTTACATTTAACGTACTGATCATGTAAGTGTGTTTGTCCAAAGTCAGGCAAACAGCACATTACAAACATACATGCTGTCGAGGAGTCGACTAGGCATAAGTGCAGCTATTCTGAGCTGCAGATAAACGCCCAGGTCAAGTGTAAGTGGCTTTTTAGCAGGAGCAACACAACTGCTATACCTAATTCAATGATCATAAGTGCAACATAAGAACATTTAAGGAGTGTAAAGTGGGATCAGGCCAGCTTATATACAGAGGTGAGAGTGAAGCTGGGAGTCTGAGCAGAAGGTCAGGCCATTAGTAACCAGGGCCCCCCGGAGCATTTCAGAGAGTTAAGGGTCTTGCTCAAGGAGCCAGTGGACATCTGACTCCTCTAATAAAGTTGGAGCTTAAACTAGCAACCATCCAATCACAAGCACAGAGAGCTAACCCTATGAGCCACACACTGCCTTACATGGGATGCATGTGGATGCTACCCCCCCCCCCCCAGGGCAAAAAACATTACAAAAATCACCCACTTTGAAAAAATATTTTTTTTTATTTTAAATTATTTTTGAAAAAAATCATCTCCCCTTACCACCGCGCTGAAATGTTACAGAGGCATTCTATAGTTATTGTGATTTTAGGAAAATTACCTATTTAGGAAAATTACCTAACATGCAAAAATTGGTTTAAAACAATTGAACTGCTGCTCCTGTCGTAACTAGCCAGCTGTTAAAATAATTTTATCCCCAGATAAACATCTTGGTGAGGAGGTGTTTAGATTGGGTTCAGCTGAAATCAAGTTTCATTCTGACGTTCACACCCGCATGCACACGTGCACTCTCCTAACATTTATGCTCACTCCCATCTATCACTGGTGATTTTTTTTGCAGACAAATTCTGTTCGCCATATCGTATGTACATTCTCAGGCTAATGCCATAGTAACATCTGTGCCTGTAGCAACAGTTGTAGGAAGTAATTGCAGAGCAAAGGATAATCACTATGTAGATGATACTGATGTGCCTTAGTTGAGATTGGCCATCGTGTTTCTGCAGTTCCGTTAACATAGAAGCAAGCTTGGTTCAAAGCAACATTCAAGTGGGGACCAGATGTCAGGGTCAGTGTGTACGTCCAGAATAAAGACAGGCAGATACGGCGTGTGTGTCTCAAGTAAGGCGAGACAGGGCGGGACAGCACCCTCCATCCTACGCTCAGCATATTCAGAGGAGCCAGAATAATCCCTCTCGCTGCGTGTAGGAGGTCAGGCAAATGCTGGTGCTAATTTTAAATCCGTATCTAACACCTGTTGTTTCTCATAGCCCTAGGAACACATGTCTAGCACCCGCTTGACCCCGTAGCCCAGTTTCTGGTGCTTTGTCAGAAGCACACCTCCAATTTTAAATCCCGCCCACAATTATGCTAGTTGTAAATTGCCTATAGCAAACTGTATTCTCTAAGTTTTGTACTCTGTACATCCTGGGACAGGCTCCCTGATAGCCCTTACCAGGATACCCATCCATCCATCCATCCATTTTCCAAACCGCTTTATCCTACTGGGTCGCAGGGGGTCCAGGGCACGAGGCAGGGAACAACCCTGGATGGGGGGCCAGCCCATCGCAGGGCACACTCACACACCATTCACTCTCACATGCACACCTATGGGCAATTTAGCAAATCCAATTAGCCTCAGCATGTTTTCGGACTGTGGGGGGAAACCGGAGTACCCGGAGGAAACCCCACGACGACATGGGGAGAACATGCAAACTCCACACACATGTGACCCAGGCGGAGACTCAAACCCGGGTCCCAGAGGTGTGAGGCAACAGTGCTAACCACTGCACCACCATGCCACCCCCGATAGTAATACCAGCAACCAGGTGTTTTAGAATTTTATTTTAGTAGTTGTGAGTTTGATTCCCATAGCTGGTGGAATAATGGTATCACTGCTGGGTTGCTGACTGACCCTGTTCTCTGGTCCCCACTTGAATGTTGCTTTGAACCAAGCTTGCTTCTATGTTAACGGAACTGCAGAAACACGATGGCCAATCTCAACTAAGGCACATCAGTATCATCTACATAGTGATTATCCTTTGCTCTGCAATTACTTCCTACAACTGTTGCTACAGGCACAGATGTTACTATGGCATTAGCCTGAGAATGTACATACGATATGGCGAACAGAATTTGTCTGCAAAAAAAATCACCAGTGATAGATGCGGTGACCAGTGACCAGGATCATATGCAGAAAGACAAGCTTGAGCTCCAAACCACAAGAGCAGCCCTGGATCTAGGCATAGACAAACTAGGGAAGTCCCTAGGGCCAATCGGCACAAAGGGACCCAGAGAAAAGGTTGGGAAAGTGAAGCAACACTTCTCAAACTTCTCCTTTCGAAAGGGAGGGGAAAAAAATGACAATTCTGAGCAGCTGAAAGAAGCACCAAGTGGGAACAAAACCCGCAACATGGGGACCGGGGCTCATGTGCTTCTTAGCTTCCTGTGAGATGGACTGATGCTTGATATCAGGGCGATAAGGACCAGCTGAGAACTCACCAGAGGTTACCATCGCTGCTACAAATATTGGCACAAAACACAGATGATCCCAGTTCTGCTATTTCTGGGAGCCACGGCCATGCTTTACCCCGAAGGGGGTGCTCCTCCGCAACGTCCCTAGTAAAAAGAGTTGCTATACGGCCATGACCAGAGGACAAAGCAGAATGCTGCTCACCTGCACCCTACAGGCACGACCCAAGGCTTCCCTCTAGATGTCAGAGTAAAACCAAAGACTCAGAACAAAACTGAAAACTTCACACATTGGCTCGGATCGGCGTGCTCTTCTGCCGTTATGGCGGTGCGTCACAAAGGAGGAATGACTCACAAAAAAAGGGGGTTATTAACAAACAGGACACAAATGGAGAAGGAGAAAGTAAAGAACTCCACAAGACAGGTAAAACGTCAGCTAACAACAACTAATCACCAAGGAAACTAACACTTAACCTAGGAAATCATGGAAACTAAGTAAGGAGTAAACTACTAGTGACTCGGGAACTCACACAGTTACAACTACAACTACGGACTGGTAACGCAGAGCAAACAGCCACAATGACAATCTAAGGCACAGAATGTACGCGGGCATTTAAATACACACAGATAAAAAGGGATATCAAGGGGCAAGTGAGAGGAACTAGAGCAGGAGTCACCAACCTTTTTGAAACTGAGAGCTACTTCATGGGTACTGAGCCATACGAAGGGCTACCAGTTTGATACACTCTTCTTAAACCATGTATAATACACATGTTTTAAATGCTTATTTTTAGATATTGCCATTTTCAAATCTATATAAATGCAAGTCTGATTAAAGAAGAATAGCAACAGGATAAGATTCAATTTTAGACGCTGCTCACTGGTGGGTTGTGCTATTTTTAGAACAGGTCCACGGGCAACTCATGTGGTGCTTGGGGGCATCCTGGTGCCCGTGGGCACCATGTTGGTGACCCCTGAACTAGAGGAAATGAGGACTAGGTGAGATCAATAAACAGATACAGAAAAGTATAAACACTAAGAGTAAAACTGCACAGGGAACAGGGAGCAAAAAAAGAAGGAACTAACTTAAATACCTAAACACAAGTTAAACCAAGAGAACACAAAACCAACAAACATTAAACAACAGCTAGTTTGGTTCAGCCTCGAACCCACAACCGAAAGGGAAGCCTGGGTAAAAGGCTTCCTTTTACCCGTTCACCTATTTGGCATATTAAACCACATGGTAGCTAGGGGAATGAGGAAGCACTATGAGGTAACAACCTGGGAAAAAACCAGGAGACGGGATGACCAGCGACACCCACTGGCCAAACAGAAAAATGACACATGGACCAGAGCAGGACAGGAACTGATCCTGACTCCTGTGTCAGAGATCGCATGATGATCGTCACTCAGGAGTCCGTGTGGCCTTGTTCAGGGCCGCGCACCTGCTCCCGCAGCCTGCATGTTAGTACTGTGGCACATTCCTTGTAAGCAGTTACGATTCATTTAAAACTTAAAAAACAAGGTAATCACTTACACCTGCAATGAATATAACGAGCAAATGGCTTGTGAAATATAATCTAAAAGTGCCTGCTCAAAAAACAAGATGCTGTCTGACTGGGATTTTGGAGGTGTTCATCTTCGTCTCTAAAAAGCATTTGTATACTGAAATAGGAGAGAAACGCAGCTGCATTGGTTACGTCTGGCATGTTCAGCAACTTCTCACATTTCACTTACTGATACTGTCACTGGGTTCCTGTTTCTTCAAAATGGAGTTCCAGAAATATTCATATAGAGCTTGACAACTGACCACACCAAGCAAAAGCACCCTGTCATAACTTGAAGAAACACTGCTTTTCTCTAAATGGTGGCCATTTTTCATGCCTTTAACTAAGAAGTTGTAAATGATTGTAAAGCCTTAAAGGCAGTTTTTCATTTATGGATCACTACATTGAGGAGAATTTGAGCATTAAGATCTTTTTGGAAATTTATATTTTCGCTCATCCCAAACACATAAAATCCACCATGTGTTTTAAGTTTAAGAACACAGAAGGTGTCAATGACATCGGCTAGCAAACACAACCTACACATCTTTGTGAAGCGGTTTATTCCAGTTTGACTGAGAATCACCTTGAGAAACGGCTTATTCCGGTTTCAATGAGAATCACTGTCTCACCCATGCATCTCTCCTGCTTCCCAGGCCTCTGCAAGGAGGAATGTATAAAGATAACTATCAAGTCCTGCAGTGACTGCATCCAATCCGGCCGCTTCTGTGCCTGGTGCAAACAGCTGGTGAGTAAGCAGCAGGAGTGAGGTGGCCTGAAGCTCGAGCCAAAAGACACCTGCTGTCCTGTTCTCTAGAAAACGTGACAAGTTGGCGGAGACACGATTGGAGAAGATGTCCAAAGACACTTTGCATTAACAAGTGGCCTCTAGGAACTCACAACTAGATTAGAAGCAACGCTATTGGCAAGTGTTTCCCAGTCTTGCCTTTGGGTACCCATAGTTAGTCCACATTTTTGCTCCCTCCAAGCTCCCGTTCATACAATCCACAGTTTTGCAGAAGCTGGGACGGAGCAAAAACCTGGACTGTCTGTAGGTCCCCGGGGACCAAGTAGGAAACACTTCTATAGGCAACAGAGACGGCTGCCAAGTGCATGGGTTCCCAAACGTTTCAGCCCACAACCACCACCCATGTGTGCCCCATCTGAGACATGAATTAAGGGTAGTGAAGCTTGCTAAGGGCACCACATGGGCTTCCACCGGCGTTGGTTATTTCTTTACAAGTGGTGGCACAATGGCTCAGTGAGTAACGCTCTGGTTGCACATCTCTGAGGTTCAGGGATTAAGTTCCTGCCCTCTATGTTGTCCCCATGTTCATGTTGATTTCCACAAGGTAATCCAGTTTCCTCCCATATACTCTGTGTACCTTGCAACTGCATGCACAAGAATTACTTGCTTCATCGATAAATTTAATTTACTAGTCTAATCTACTTGCAATGACTTCCTATACTTCCTGTACCACAGAATTTCACCAAGCAGGGTGATGGGGACTCAGTGCGATGCGGCACACGAAAGGAGCTGCAGGAGAAAGGCTGTGAGGAGACAAACATCATCAATCCAGAGAGCACTGCCCATCCTATGAAAAACAGACCCCTGAACACAAAGAGTGGTTCGACACATATCCAAGTACAGCCTCAGGAAGTCAAACTCACACTTAGACCAGGTGTGTCTGTTTGCACTACTTGCAAATGACGCTTGCTACCAAGAAGTCAGAAATGTGGTTCAAAGCACATCAAGCTCCTTGGAGTGCAATTACAGGTCTTATCTCTCTGGAAATGACTGTTGAATGCATTTACACCCCGACTCTGTTCAGGTATGCCACACACCTTCTCAGTCAAGTTCAAACGCGCAGAAGATTACCCAGTGGATCTGTACTACTTGATGGACCTCTCCTATTCTATGAATGATGATCTACAAAACGTGAAGAAACTTGGAAAGTCTTTGCTAGCAGCTTTGAAGGAAACGACCAGCAAAGCACGCATAGGTGAGATCGTGTCTCACATACTCCAGTTCTCTGGATGGTGCAGACTCATTACCTGGATTAATAACTTGATGATAATCGGCACAGTTTATCATGGATGCTGTTTCCACAGGTTTTGGGTCATTTATCGACAAGACTGTTCTGCCATTCACGAACACCCACCCAGAAAAACTGCAAAAGCCATGTCCAGATGAAGAGAAGAATTGCCGGCCCACATTTGGATACCAGCACGTGTTGAACCTGACGGACAGTGTGGATACTTTTACCAAAACAGTGTCCATCCAGAACATCTCGGGGAATCTAGACAGGCCAGAAGGATCTCTCGATGCCATCATGCAGGTGGCAGTCTGTGGGGTAGGGATGGTGAACGTCTCCTGAATTTAAACGGGAAGCCTGTGCAGATCATACCTGTTCTTCATGAAGTACCATGAGTGCACGATCATGTCTCTTTGATGTGCCACAGATCATACGTGCATGTGTCACTGTGCACATACATTTTCTCTATATGCCACAATAAGACATTCATGCTGCACTCTGCACCCAACAGGACAGAATCGGCTGGGGGAACAGCACCCGGCTGCTTGTAGTGGTTACAGACGATGGATTTCACATGGCAGGTGATGGGAAACTGGGCAGCATTTTTGAACCGAACGACGGTCAGTGCCACCTGGATGCAGACCAGTTGAACAGCAAAAACAATGAAATGGTAACCCTAACCAATGCCAGAAACTGGAAATGCATGAAATTCTTACTTATGTCCATCCATCCATCCATTTTCCAAACCTCTTATCCTACTGGGTCGCGGGGGGTCCGGAGCCTATCCCAGAAACAATGGGCACGAGACAGGGAACAACCCAGGATGGGGGGGGGGGCAGCCCATTGCAGGGCACTTATGTCTGTTATATTGGAAAAATGGTTTTCGTAAAAAGATTTCAGATAGTTCCTTTATGTCAGTTCCCCAAATCTGGTCCAAGAGAGACACGATCTACCACAGTTTGCAGATTTCCCTGCTCAGACACATCTTGACTAGCTAATTTTATTAAGTGTGTTTGATATGTGTTAGATTCTGGCCCTTGAAGACTGGAATTGGGGAACCTTGATTTAAGTACTTTGCTCATTGCAGTAACTGCTTTATTAATAAGTTGCATTGAATGATTAATTATAGCACAGGGCTGTAGTCTACAAAATAAAGACAGAAGTATAAGTTTGGAAAACAGACAATTGGTTGGTTGTCATGTATTGATATGCCTTCCCTCTTTGCAGGACTATCCTTCTGTAGGGCAGGTGGCCACAAAGTTAGCAGAAAATAACATCCAGACCATCTTTGCCGTCACTGAGAGAGTGGAATATGTGTATAGAGTGAGTCTTCTGTACCTCACAGTGTCACCTGCATGATACTGATTTCGTTAAACAGAAAAGTATTCAGGGGATGTCAGCATGTTCATCAGAGCTTCCAGTGTGGAAGGGAGAGGGCTAAGCTGTGATGACGCTTTGTACCCTCTACAGGCACTGACAAAGCTCATTCCCAAGTCTGAAGTTGGCGCTCTCTCGAATGACTCTAGCAACATTGTGTTACTGATCAAAGAAGCGTATGAGGCAAGCATTTAATGATTTGGATTTAAACACTCAAAATGAAAGAATTTAGACAGACAGACAGACAGACAGAATGACAGACAGACAGACAGACAGATAGATAGATAGATAGATAGATAGATAGATAGATAGATAGATAGATAGATAGATAGATCTATTTTGACACTAACTGTGTAATATGAATCAACATAGAAACTGTCGTCAAATGTGATCTTGAGCCATGAGGAGCTTCCAGATGGTGTTACTGTCACCTATACATCAAACTGTGACGGTGGAGACGTTACAGACACAATAGGGAGGTGTAACGATGTCAAGCACGGTATGGAGGTAGGTACAACATTAATAACAGCACCGATTACATGGCTGAACACTAATATGATAAATCAAAAGAAAGCATGGTTGCATAAAATTTCATTAGCAAACTATGTCACCAGGGAATGTAGCAATTCAGTATTCATAATATCACCCATAATTAAATTAAAAATCACTCAGTTGATACTTAGACTGTGTTGTGCAAATTTGTTTTAGGTCATTTTCAACGTGACAGTAACAGCAACACAGTGCATGGAGGAGAAGAGCTTTCGCATCCGAGCCCTGGGCTTTACAGACACAGTGACAGCGAATGTGCTGACGCGCTGCGAGTGTGACTGTGATGACAGCATTCATCGCGGTACCCATAGTCACTGCAATAATAAGGGCGACGTCGTCTGCGGCACTTGCAGGTATGGCAACAACTCCGCTAAGTCACTGATGAGATACGCACATGTATTAATATACGGCGTACAGGTATGTGTGTCTGAGAGAAGAGTGAGAGTCGATCTCAGCTATGCACCACTTTGAAGGGCCAAATCCAGGCTTCACCATATCAGTAGGGTCCATTTTTAACAATTATGACCCCGGGAACCTACAATAGGGAAGACTTGGTAGATTTTTGCCCCCCTGTTCTTTTTTAAAAGAATCATTTTCTTAAGTAACAATTGTAATTATGAATTCCATTTAAAAATAATTTTTAATGAACATGTGGGCCAGTAAAAGCAGCTGGCTTTTGTCCAGGTCTGATCTACATATTCAGCTGTAGGACCCTTAAGAACCAGAAGCAATAAACAGAAGCTACACTTTTGTTAACCTGCTTCTGATACAAAAAGGTACCTCTGGAACTTGTTCACAAAAATGTCTCATTGAAAATAAACAGTAGTACTCTGAATGATTTTGAGCCTAATGCATGGATTAGGGATGAGGGGTTAAGGGGTTGTATTAAACCACGGCTTAATCTACCTCACAGAATACTCACCCGCATTCACTCACTATGGCCAACATTCACCAGATCAACACATATCCGGATAGGAAATCGGAGTGTATAGGGAAAGACACGAGAAGAGTGCACCATCCATCCAATCTCTCTGCCCACTTCTAACACTTCTCCTATTCAGGGTTACAGTGGTCTAAAGTTTATCCTGGAAGCTATGGGCACAAAGCAGGGAATAACCCAGGATGAGGCGCCAACCCATCACAGGGCACACACACCATTCAAACACACATTCACACCTACAGACAAATGGTAACTCAACAATGACACATGCACAAATAATTCAGATGCTTTATTTCAGTGGTCAAATCCGATCAACTGCAACATAACTTCCAAACTATACCACTGGCAAAATATACTGTTTCGATTCCGTAGCTTACCAGAGTGCACTCTTTGTAATAGTAGCTCTCACTGCAAAAATATGTTGAAGACCAATGTTTTATTCAGTAGTAAATAATCAGCATCAGCATCAGGACTTAATTTATCTTCTGATGCGTAAAGATAAGTTTTGTGATGGATTTCCCTGAAGCTGCGAGAAAGGGTATGCGGGACGGACCTGCCAGTGCGAGCTGAAGGAGTCGAGCCTGGAGCGGCAGAACGAGGCGTGTCGGCTGAATAACGGCACAGAATGCTCCGGCCAGGGGGAGTGTGTGTGCGGCCTCTGCGAGTGCCATGCCAGCAAGGACGGCGTCCAATTCTATGGAACCTATTGCGAGTGCAGCAACACCAGCTGTGAATCCCACACCGGCAAGATATGCGCAGGTAGGCGCCATACCCATGCGACCATCAATGCGACGATAAAGGCGGCTGCTTGGCAAAAGCCTGAAGTATTTCTCCCCAACAGGGAATGGGAGGTGTGACTGTGGCAAGTGCATTTGCAACCCCGGGTATGGGGGGTCGGCGTGCCAGTGCAAGGTGTCCCTGGAAGAGTGCATGAAGAACAAGAGCACCGAGGTGGTGTGCAGTAAACGGGGAGAATGCCAGTGCGGCATCTGCAACTGCAAGGAAGGCTACGAACTGCCCTACTGTGAGGAATGCACTGTCTGCAGCTCCCCCTGCTCCAAATATGCGTAAGGACACAGCCACCGTCATTTGTGGTGTGTGTTCCTGTATATGTCTCTATGTGTATGTGTTCTTGTGTTTGTCTCTATGTGTGTGTGTGTGTGTTACTGTATGTGTCTCTATGTGTGTGTGTTGCTGTATGTGTTTCTATGTGTGTGTGTGTGTGTTACTGTTTTCAAATTTCAATTTTATTTATATGGCACATTTTCACAACACTACATTGTCTCAAAGTGCCTTACAATATCCCTGGCAAAACGTCAGCGGTGACAGTGGCAAGGAAAAACTCCCTAGAAGGAAGAAACCTTGGGAAGAACTCAAAGGGGGAGCCCATCCTCCAGGGGCTGGCAGAGGAAGTTCGATGGGCAAGATGGCGACATCCCAATTCACACTGTCCCAATTTTAACATTTGAGTCTCAAAGTGGGAGGCAGGCAGGTGATGGCCGACGGGTGCTGGTGATGCTTCTGATGGTGGGGCGAACAGTAGTACGGCAGCAGGGCAGGCAGGGAAGACGTCACAGGCAGAAGGGTGGGCAGGCCGGAAAGACGCTACAGGTAGTGGAGACGTCGCAGCCAGCAGGGTAGGCAGAATCTTGATAATTTGGGGTCTCCAGGTAGCACAGCCCAGGAGGGGTAGGGGAAATAAAATGTGCAATTAGCCAAAGTTGGGTAGACTAGAGGCAGTGCAAACAGTTAGATGAGTGCAGTGTGTAAGCTTCGGCAGATATGGCTATGTTAGCATAAGTAGGAGGGAGAGGGAGGTGGGAACGCAGGCATGGGGGGTCCCTGAGTGTCAGCACTCCAATTCCACAAGGTGGTGTGAAGCTAGAGTGACAGTACTGACAGGTCAGTTTATCCAAAGCCAATGGCACCGATCCTCACCCAGCTCTACACCTCATGTAATTATAGGTCTGACTGGGAGTGAGTGGTTATCTGGGGCGTGGTGGTGCAGTGGTTAGTGCTGCTGTCTCATAGCAAGAAGGTTCTGCTTTTGGTCCCGGGTCCTTTCTGTGTGGAGCTCGCACGCTCTCCCGGTTTTTGCCAGGGGCTCCGGTTTCCTCCCACGGTCCAAAAGTGTGCAGGACAGGTTGATTGGTGTCTAAATTGGTCCTGTAGCTGTCTGAGTGTGTGCGCGACTGCCTACGGTTGGTTCCAGCCTGCACCCATTTGTGACCCCAGTTGGGATTAAGCGGTTTCAGAAAATGGATGGATGAATGGGTTATCTAGAGCTAGAACTAGAGTCCCCATAGACTAGACTAAACAAGTGTGTTTTTAGTCTAGACCTGAATATTGTGAGTGAGCCTGAATATTGAACATCCACTGGAAAACTATTAGAGGAAACTCTGTTTGTGTTTCTGTGTGTGTGTTCATCTCTGTTCCTGTTTGTGTTTATATGTGTGTGTGCATATTCCTGTATGTTTTTACGTTTGTATGTGTATGTTCCTGTTTGTTTCTATGTGTGTGTGTGTGTGTGTGTGTGTGTGTTCCTGTAAGTGTTTCTGTTTGTGCGCGTGTTTCTGTATGTGTTTCGATGTACTTGGTTTAACTCATTTAGCACGATTGTTCTTCAGGAGCTGTATTGAGTGTAGCGGTTTTGCAGCTGGCCCGTTACAAAAAAGCTGCCAAAGGAGTTGCACACATCTCGTAAGTGTTACGATGGTGGACAGTCTTAAAAGCAAAAGGCCCTGCAGAGAGAAGGACTCGCAGAACTGCTGGATGACCTACGTGATGAACGAGATGGACGGCTTTGACAGATATGAAGTTCAGATTCTGAAGCAGAGAGGTTAGAAGCTGTATTCATTGATGTTGCTAGAGAAGCGATCACACCAGCTTCTTCGGTGTCATTTTTGGAGTCACTTCGGTGACTTACGATTGTTCCGACTGTGTGTTTCTCTGTTCCTAAGAATGCCCACCACCACCGAACATCGGGGCCATAATTGGAGGGACATTTGCCAGTGTGGCCCTGATTGGAATAGTCATCCTGCTCGTTGTCAAAGGCTTCATTCAGTACCGTGACTTGGTGGAGTTCAGAAAGCACGAGGAAGAGCGTTTAAAGTCGAAGTGGTCTAACGAGGTTAGCACAGCCTTCCCATTAACATTCAGATCATTTCTCCCTCGCTTTGTGCCTTTAGTATTGTGCTTGTTCTCTTCCCAGGATAATGCTCTATACAAAGCAGCAACAAGCACTGTCCAAAATCCTTTTTACACCGGAGACTGATGGACCAGTGGAACCCTCCTCCAGCGCTGAACATACCTCCGAAAATGTACAACATAAAATAAGAATCGTTACTGTCACTACATAGATCGGCAGGAGAGCAGGACAGCACCGACGATATCCAAGAAGAAGGACAATTCAATATAGAGATGGATGGACACAGAAAAACAAACATAAAAAAGAGGAGACCAGAAAAAATGGACGAACACATCCCAGGTAGCAGAAATATACAGTATGGACAGACTTTTTAAAGGATTCATATATTTCGAGTTTATGATGGATATTCCAGTTCCATTCTGTTTTTCACTTTCAGTACATTATTCAGAAAAATACTTGAGATATTCAACACTTTGGTATAAAATAGGATTTGGTGTTAATGATTTTGCCCAACTGTAGGCTAATGTAAGTTTTCTGAGTGTGTTTGAGGTATGCTAGGCTAGGCTATGATAATGCATTTTCGCCTTACGATATTTTTGCTCATGTTAAGCTTATTAGAACGTAATCCCATCGTGACTTGGGCAGTGGCTGTTCAGTATTTGTGTAACAGTGCGAAATGTCAAAGAGGTGGAAATTGCCGAGTGGATTATAACCAGATCTATGGATGCTTTTGTACATTGATGTGGGGGGAGGTGTATCAATTTTAAATATGGGGGAGATGGGGAGTTGCAGCAGTTATGAGGAAAGAGCTGCTTTTGATCTGAATATGAATTTGATATGAAACCATTTCTGTGGCTTCCGCATCGCTGTGTCTTAAAGACATGCAGTCTTGGATGGTTCACAACTTCTGTGCTTCTCCTCATCGATTATTTCAGGATTTTCCTTTGCCGTTTCTTTGTTTTAAATTGTATTATACCCATCCATCCATTTTCCAAACTGCTTATCCTACTGGGTCGCGGGGGGGGGGGGGGGGGGGGGGGGGTCCGGAGCCTATTCCGGAAGCAATGGGCATGAGGCAGGGAACAACCCAGGATGGGGGGCCAGCCCGTCGCAGGGCACACTCACACACCATGCACTCACACATTTACACCTACGGGCAATTTAGTAACTCGAATTAGCCGCAGCATGTTTTTGGACTGTGGGGGGAAACCGGAGTACCTGGAGGAAACCCCACGACGACATGAGGAGAACATGCAAACTCCACACACATGTGACCCAGGCGGAGACTCGAACCCTGGGCCCGGAGGTGTGAGGCAACAGTGCTAACCACTGCACCACTGTATTATACCAACCCTGTTGAATTATATATGTTCTATAGATCACCTGATTTCTCTGTTTATGTCAGCAAATATACTTGATTTATTTGGCAGCTATTTTTATCCTGATGTTGTTGCTTTTATACTGTGTAAAAAAATTCAGAAAATTATATGATATGATAAATGTAAAAAGATAAATGAAGTGAGGGCATGTACCTGTTAATGTTTTTCACGACATAAAATACTTCTTTTTGTTTTATTTCCATCCATCCTGCTTAAACGTAAATACAAAGTTGGTTTCGTTTGTGAAACTGTCGCCTCACTCCTCCAGGGTCAAGGATTTGAATCCCGTGTGTGTGTGTGTGTGTGTGTGTGTGTGCGTGTGTGTGTCTGTGTGTGTGTGTGTGTGTCTGTGTGTGTCTATGTGATGTGCGTGCGCGTGCATGTGCGTGTTTTAATATTCTTCCCATATAGTGCAGGTTCCCCTCCCATTTTTGGTGTAAGAGGTTGAAAAATTGATGGATGTCTGCTATGAGTACTAAAAAAAAGATTAAATTATGATTTCTGTAAAAATGATACGAAGCCTTCATTTGCCATTTGCACAAGTACTGGTGCTTTGGAATTCTTATTTTTCACATGTAGTACCAGTCAAAAGTCGCCTACAAATGGAGGGTGATACTGTCGCATCACATGACCTGGCCACATGACCTGGTCACAGTAGAGATGATTTTGGAGGCGTTTGACCAGAGAGTAAAGGAAAAGTGGCCAAAGGGAGCTCAGCATATGTGGGACCTCCTTCAGGAGAGCTGGGAAAGCATCCCAGGAGGCCACCTTAAGAAACCGGCATAGAGGAGAAATCAGGGTCAGTCAGTGCTTGGAGCAGTTGGGGTTAAGGGCCTTGCTCAAGGGCCCAATGGTGGGATCATTCTACCAACCCAGGGATCTGAACAGGTGACCTCCTGAGTTCCAACCTACATAGCAGCCCCCCCCCCCCCAAACAAATTATTTTTGTAAAATACTTCTTGGTTATTGCATAGTTCCATATATGCTATTTAATAGTTTTGATGTCTTTAAAATTATTCTAATACAGAGAAGTACAAATGAACCTTTCTATGGGTACGTGTGTCCAAACTTTTGGCTGATACCGTATAGCCACCATGCACTCATTTTTAAGATGTTAAAATGTATAGAGGTTCAGAGCTGAGCTTGGGGTCTGAGCGCAGGGTCAGGCATTTACCCAGCAGTCCCAGAACATTTTGGGGACTTTATGGCCCAACAGAGTTACCACTATTCTGATGAGAATGAGATCTGAACAGGCATTCTTTTGGTTATACAAAAACAAAACCCGCTGAGCCACTCATAACCATGACTAGGATTCCCAAGGCTTCATAATTATTATACATGTCGATATCAGGCACTCCTGATAAGCCTGATAAGCTGTTTGTATTGTGAATATTTTGGTTGCTTTATATAGTGAAGTACAAGAACCATAGCCTGTGAAGAGCTCCATCCCGGTCTGTGACACGTGGCCTGTCAAAATTATCCACCTCCGAAAGAATTATGCTTAATATGCTAGAAGCCAACATGGCAGAAACATTGGTGGTTCCCTGTGGGATTCAGCCTCGTCACCATAGAAAACTGAGTTCAGCTCGGGGGAAGGCAGGGTGAATACTGAAGGTGTTACTGCGGTTAGATGTAGGGTGTGGACTGTAAATGACAGGAAGGAAGAGGCCGTGGTGTCAGAGCCGTTAGCATATGTGCCAGATGCATCACTGTGAGAATTACATGCTGGAAGCATCACCTTGCAATGCGCTGGTGTCACTCTCGTTCCCACGCCGGTGCTGGGAGGCATTGGCCCTCTATCAGTCTGCAAGCTGCAGCGAAACGTCCGCATGCAGATAAAGGGAGTCCGTGAAGCCTGGTTATTAATTTGGGCTGTACAGCTTACCAACTTCTTTCCGTAGCTAAGGCAGGGTAGATTAGCCACGCATGGATTGTCCTTAGCCCCAGTGAAAGCACAAAGAGCTTCTGGATATTACAAAATGGACGTAACCGGTCATATGGCAGAGGGGGCGCATTGTGAAATAATCCATCCATTTTCTGAAACTGCTGATCCTCTTCAGCAGTTGCAGCGGGTCTGGAACCTATGGGTGCAGCGCAGGGAACATCTTTACTGGGTAGCACTTTTATGTTATTACCGTAGGGTGAATTTTCCCATTAATATTATTGCATATCAGTTTAAATAATGAAGCGCGTTGAATTTTTTTTTTCCAGTTGACACATTTGCTCCTACAGCATACGCTGCTCCACCACATACCATCATTCGTTTTTCTTGTAAGAAGGAGCCATTGTGCTAGCTGATAAGTAACTACATAAATGAAAGCTTTTCTTCAGTAATACCACGAGTTCCTAATCAGCATTAGCGGTCAAAGCTGATGTGGTGTGACAAGCTTCAGTAGCCGACTTCAGGTCTCGGACAATGTGCACTGGGGTGGTGAGGGTTTGGGCCGGTGAAGCTTCCCCCATGAAAAAAGCATGAAAAAAGCCATATAAATTGGTGAATAAACACAGAGAATGAGAGTGTTGTCGAGCAATGCACTACTGTCCCCATAACCCCCCCCCCCCCCTCCTCCCCAAAACCACCACGCAGGTCACAAGTACACTCGGAAAGCAGATGCGAAGCGGAACTTTCTTTTTTCGAATATCACCGTTCTAACGCTTCTCTTGCTCCTCGGCGTGAGGGAACTCGCTGCTTCTTTCCTGCCTTCTGCAACAACAAGCCTCAGCTCTCCTTAGCACACCTTTGACCCAAAATGATGCTGTGTAACTCTACGATTTCACAATCCCAGTACAGGCACCATGCCGGTTTTACGTCTCATAAGTGAAAATGGTGACAAATTTCAATTAAACGACTTTTGGGCACGAGACTGTGCATTAAATTTGTGTTAAATGCTAAAAGAAATAATAATGCTTACAAAGCAGACTGATGTATCGAGGTAGTCAGTCACCCTCCTTACTGAAGCCTTTAAGTCTCTGAACAAATAAACAAAAAAGTTCAAACTTATGTAGCCCATAATAATATGGTGAGATCTTTAATACACTAATGTAAACTTAAACATCCAGTAGGTGAACCTATACAAAAACAAACGCAAGAGCATGTAGGTGGCACTAACATTACAATAAGTTCATTGTATCAGACATATTTGCCATTTTAGCACAAAAATAATTCAAACAGTGAATTAATTTAATAGGGCATCTTGATTGTGCAAAACCAGATAATCGATTTAAAAAGGAAAAAAATGTATTACAAATATGCCCCATTTTGATCAATTTCACTGTAGCGTAAACTGAAAAAAGATTAAAGTTCAGAAAAGGCCTAATAATAAATTAACAGGAAGCCTTTGAGAAACCGGCAAACGCACAACGGAAAATGACGTTCCTCACTATGACATAGATGCCGATTCATTGCAGGAGGTGAGAAAAAATCTGCAAAACTGCCAAATGAGTCCGTTGTGGTTAACAAATGACCCGAACAATGTAGGTTTATCATTCAGCTGGTGTCAGTGAACACATTTCAGAGGAAGAAGGTATCTGTAATGTTCAGCTTTGTCTATCACACATAAAAGGCAAGTTATTTTATAACAGTTCTACACAAAGAAAAGTTCATCAGCAGAAACAGGATACCGTCACTGGATCGGCTCTGCTTGTTGAACCAGCCTAATACTTTCCCTGCAAATCAAGATGAGCACCACTGCCAGCAATGTAAGATCTCAAACACTGCATAACTGGAACACTCGAGTCAACCTATACTGGTCAAGTCCATTGGAAACCATATGAAACCAGTTACAGTAGCTGAGTGGATTGTGTGACTGAAGGAACAATTGCAAGCTTCACTTTGTGTTTTGCTTTGATTTTCATATCAGAAATCATTAGAAATTAGCATTATTCAAAAACACTCCATACTAGGGTGGAGTCCTTTCTCCCCCAACATACTGATAACACCCATGATCTCTTGGCTTCACCAGTAAATGTGGGATTGCCAGTCAAGCACTTCTAGCAGCCTGAACACCATGAAGGATGACTGAGCTCATTCAGATTCGATTGGTTCCACTGTGTTTCAATACTAGGGCTGCAGGCTGAACATGTTGAACTCTACCAATGCTGCTAACGGAGCTTGACGTCGCCAACTATGAAAATATCTTATCAGTTTTCTGTCACTCTTCTTTGTCACGTGACCTGGACTGACTGAGCTCGTTCAGGAAATGGTCAGGCGGCTCCGCATCAGATATGACAGGGCGCGGTCAACGCCGGCCTCTTCACGGCGACACGCGCACAACCCCAGATATGCCGTGAGAGTCGATTCAGGAAACGACAACATCGCCATCTGCGAAAATGATATCGATTTGGAGTTTCCTGTATTCGGCAAACATCAGCAGAAGAGGATGACAGCGAAAAGAAGTGCAGCAGTCAGTTTACCGAGTAAGAAAATGGAAAGTAAGAGGAAATGGAGGCATTATAACTTAAAGGAGGAATGGAGGCATCCTGAGTTGTGACATTACGGTGAACTGTGGTAGAATGTATATGCAGACACAGCACAGATGAATGGACTAACCCTTTTTATAGATTTACAACATTAAATTGTCCAGCACACCCCCCTTCTCATTAAATGATGGTGGGCTTTACGAATAGGACCATGCAGAGACAGACAGACTCAAGTTGGTTCATGATGATTCATTGTGATTCACCACAATTCTTTATGACCAATGTTCAGAGGCCATTTCAGAACCTCCAGTCCAAGTCAGGTTCCATTACAGATCATGTCCTGCTGTCCTCACTGCTTGATCTTCTCCACATTGTCTATAGATCCCGTGGGGTCCAGCTTGTAGAGCATGAAGTGCCCCTGCACCTGGGCGGCGCTCAGCTGGGGCTCCACCCCCAAGGCGAGCTCTGCAAATCGCTCCGCCTCAGCCAAAGGCTCGCTGGGATAGAACCGGCAGAACATCTGGTTCAGCTGCCAGCGAGTGCAGTGACCCACGTACTGCTTGAGATCCACCCGCCCGGGCCGGATCAATGCCGAGTCCAGTCTGTGAGGGGGGAGGGTTTGAGGAGTTGGCCAGAATTAAAATAATTCAACTTTCTAGAAGCATCAAAGAACATTACATGAACTGTATAGTGTAAGCACGACTAAGTTATTTGCGGCCAACAGGAATTACGTAAATGTACCGGTCAATGAAGTTGGTGGTCATGAAGACGATCCTGGCTTCCGAGGAGGCCACACCATCCAGGGCGTTGAGGAGGCCGCTGAACGTGAGTCTGCCCATGCCCTGATAGGCCAAGGGGTCTGGGAGGGGGGACGAAGACCCACAACATTTAGTTAGGACCAACTGTCCAATCACAGCCCAGCTCCCATGAGGAAACACAGTATAACCTCAGTATAATCGGTGCCTGTACGTCCTGCTGGCTGGAACCTAGTGTAGTCAGGGGTGGATTAATGCAAAAGCTATATCAGTGGTTCCCAAATGGCGCGGAGATGATTTTATGAATATGCTAAAAGAATTTTTGTTTCTTTTCTGTTGGAAATTTCCCCTTCCCCACACTGGGCAAAATTAATAGACTAAAAGGGGTCACAAGACGTAACTAATGTTTTCTGGGGGGGGTCACTAAACAAAAAGTTTGATAACAACTGCACTATCCCCATGCTGCACTGATTAGCGAATTATTGATGTTCCTTTGTATTTTTTATTCTCTCACATTTCAGCCTAGGGCCCCCACAGAAGTGAATCCACCCCTGAGTGTATTGGAGTTATATCTTGCACCCTGGCAGTATAGGCAGCCCCTAGACCCGCCCCTAGGCCCGCCTACTCTCGGTGGGCAGCAGCTCGCGGCTGACAAAAGCGGCGTCCACATCCTCCAGCAGGATGATGCTCTGCTGAGGGGCCACACTCAGCAAGTGGTTCAGACGGTCGTCAGACAGGCTTCGGTCACTCAGGCTCATCAGACAGATACTGTAGCCCAGTTCACCAGCCAGCGCTGTTCTGAAGGACAACAAAGAGTTTACTGATCCTTGGATGTCCAGGTCCTATTGTCTATTCCTCACGCTGATCCTCGAGGTCAAGTTTCTATTGGCTATTCCTTACGCTGATCCCCGAGCTCCAGTTCCTACTGGCTAGTCCTCACGCTAATTCTCAAGGTCCAGTTCCTATTAGCTATTCCTCACGCTGACCCTCGAGGTCCAGTTCCTATTGGCTATTCCTCATGCTGATCCTCGAGCCCCAGTTCCTATTGGCTATTCCTTACGCTGATCCCCGAGCTCCAGTTCCTACTGGCTAGTCCTCACGCTAATTCTCAAGGTCCAGTTCCTATTAGCTATTCCTCACGCTGACCCTCGAGGTCCAGTTCCTATTGGCTATTCCTCATGCTGATCCTCGAGCCCCAGTTCCTATTGGCTATTCCTCACGTCTACTTTATGTCAGGTAGCAATGAGCCAGAGAATCCTCTTTACAATGATCCAGAGTCTGCATTTCATCAATTGCCTAATTCCATTTTAATTTAGCTTGGAGATGTGCCATTTTTTACTGGAATAGACCATCAAAAATGGGCATCAGCATTTTCAGTAGACTAACGCGGGGGCCGGTAATAGAGCCGGAAAATCATTAATCACTATTCTCAGAAATCTGTCAGTGTTGCGTAAACATCCTGCTTCGTCAATAGCCATATTAAATATGCTCGTACAGTAGTGCTACTCCAGATATTCCAAAATTTCAAATATAAAAATGATTCAAGAAGAAAAAACTGCATTCAAATTGTTAATAACTGGAAGTTACCCGTTTACTGTAGCACTAGAAAATTCATGTGCAGTTCATATTGTGACCATGGCATAGCACCAGTACAGCTGTTCTCATAAGTAACACTTGTATAATGCATGGGTAAGTATGTAAACAGAAAACATGGCAGGTATGAGTCAGAATTGTTCTCCTAGCACTGTTACAGAGTGGCACCAAAAAGTTGGCAGTGATAATGTTCTTCAAAAACTGAATATTGAAGAAAAAAAATTCACCAAATTTTTTGCGACAACAATACATAAAGTTTTTGTTTTAAAAACATGTCAAAACAAGGGCAGCACACAGCCCGGCCAGACCATGTGGGACCCGACTACAGACTAGGCTCTCACATGAAGCTGCTCTTCCCACATCCTGGAGGCCCGTAGAGCAGGTAGCCCCGTCTGTATGGGATACCTGAGTAAAGACACAACACAATGAGGAAAGACAGACACCGCGACCTCTGACCCAGACACCCAGAGGTCGGGCACACGCGAGCGCCACACCTCGTTCGATGTACCACTTTGGGTGATCGATGAACTCCTTCACGTCGTCTACGATGCGCTCGGCCACGCCACGTTCCAGCACTACGGAGCTCAGCGGTCTACGCCGCCGAGGGAACCCAAAAGGCCTCCACTCGGCACCCATGGCGGTGTACATGACTGTCCGGCCCTCCTCCTGTTTCAGCGCCAGCTCCCTTGCTGAGAAGCCAAGGAGACAATCAGGCATCAATGTCTATCCACCCCTAGAGACCACCTTCAGCGGGGGGCTCAGTCTGGTACAACGAGACCCACCCCTTGGTAACAAGTTATTGTCCTGATCTGAGTGGTCCATTCACCATTACCCTAATCGAATGCATTCTTAACAGTTCCTATGATAAAGTACAGAAGAGAGTTCCCTATTGTTTAGGCAGCAAACAATTGGTTGTCCTTAAAGGGTACATCGATGAACACCACAGCTTATTAATTTAAAGAGACACCTATCCTTTCCCAGTTTACTCAGTTTAATTGAGTTATAGAGGAATTGTATTTAAATGAATTGTACATGCAGTTTGAGAATTTATTCCAAATAAAGATGAATATTTACTTACTACAAATATGCCAGGATCTATATATAGACATGCTTTAAAAGGAGAATGTTCAGGCCATTTAAGACATTTTAAAGCATATAATGAAATAACCAAACTCAAAAGGTGTACATGTGATATACCTTCCTGAAGGATGTTGAAGAAAACATCCCGGTCCCTCCCCAG